>NC_058105.1:16977500-17280000 GCF_020171115.1 Neogale vison
ATGTCTAAGAGCAGGATCTTGGCGCCCATGAGCTTCCAGCCCAGTGAGGGAGGTGAGATGCTAATTTACGATGCAGTGAAAATGCAGCAGAGGAAGAGGTCACTTCCACTGGAGGGATCAGAAAGAGGTGGCATTTCAAAAGGGCCTTGAAGAATGGAAACGTGTCAGAAAGGCAGAGGTGGAGATAAGGCTCCAGATGGCCCGAAGAGCGTGAGCAAGGGCGGGCGATGAAGAAAGCGGGATATGTATTCAAGGAGTCCTGAGCAAGCCGGTTGGGCCGCAGAGACGAAGGGCCAGGGGGAGTCCAAGGGACCATGGTCTTGGCAAGCAGAGAAAACCAAGCTAATGAGCACGGTTATTTATGACACAACACTTTGATCGACTGAAAGGACAGATCTGCTGTTAAAAATACAAGACCAAAATAGGTGACTAAAAAATAAAAACCCACAGTATCACAGAGATCTTTTGAAGAGCAATCACTTTATAACATGTTACTATTGTCTCTTCTCTTGCCGCTCTTGAGTGATGATTTTATGTGCATTTAATGTTTACGTGCATAAACACAATTTCTGCAGTGTCCTGCGTAGCCTGACTAGGAAAAGAAACAGAGGAAGCCATGTTTCTTCTTTGGTTCCTCAGAGCTGATGGCATGGAGGTATGGGGGGGGGTTGCTTGCTTGTTTGTTTTTAATTACAGTTTAGAGTAACAAACAACTCTTGAGGGAAATTTCCAGAATTCTTAATAATCACACCAAATTACCAGTCTCAGTGAATCTCTCCACACTGTGCCGGGGGAGAAGAGATGCCATTCATCTTCCAGAAAGCGGGGCTTCTGTGAGTGGCAAGCTACAACAATAATCAGCATTTTCTGCTGCCAGGTATGAAGATTCATGTCCAAGAAGAAGTATCCTTTGAACAATGCTGTCCAACAGAACTTTCTGCAATGAGGGCAACAATTTGTATCCTTACTGTGCAGTACGGAAGCAACTAGTTACATGTAGCGTCTGAGTCCTTGAAATGTGGCTAGTGAGACTGGGCAGTTACAATTTCGTGTTGCTTAGTCTTCGTTAATTAAACTGCAAATAGAAAATAGCTTCCCTGGGCTAGTGGTGTGGCTGTGAGCTAAATGCACTTACTCACTTTCCCCTGAAAGATGACATTACCGATGAAAATCACACACACCCATCCAACACGGAGTGTTGTCGTGTTTCTGCTATAATGAGGGCGAGATGCAGTCTGGAGCGAGAGAACTTCTCACACCATGAAAATTTCATGTACTGTCAGAGGCAATGGTAATTGACTTCTTTATGCGAAGTTTGCTGGGTCCTGTTCTTCTAATGAAGGCAGACATTCCTATGTTGTACAACACACTCTAAGGACAGATAAGAAAAGATTAAAACTCTTAAGTGTCCATAATCAAACTAGGAACTCTCCTGCCAAATTCTTTGGCTTGAATGGAGTTGGATTTTCTTTTTCTCCACGTGTCTGTAAGTCTCCAACCCCTCTCTAGATGCTTCATGCGGTGGAAATACGCCTTAAGTTACTAACCAAGCGCCCCTTTTGCAGGACTTTTTAAAATGGAATTTCAGATTCATTAGAACAAAAGGATGCACTTTTCTCGACCTTGGGAGCTCGTGACCATTGGGAGGTGAAAAGAGCAGTGACACTAAGGAAAACTATTGTCCAGAAAAATAAGCCTCTCCAAGGGGCACCAGGAATCCACAATAAAAATCCCTGTTTCCAAGAAAATCCAGGCATTTCCATCAAAAAAGCCTGGAAAGATAAATAGAATGTCCTTAAAAGCCACAGGTTTTTAATAATACAAAATGTCTAAGTCCAGGGTAAACAAAGAGCTAAGAAAAACTAACATCGACTAACTCAAGTTTCTCAAGACCCAGGTCGTGACCTAGAGCCCCATCACAAGGTATTTGCAAAAGAGCTGCTTTTCCTGTGCCTGGGATGAGTTTATTTTGTGGAACTTAACTTGGCTACAGAACACTAGGACTGCACAGAAATTTTCAAGCCAGGTGAATTACAATGACTCCGTCAGTTTGCAACAATGAGAAATGGGATTTGGGGGCTCATTTGAAACGTGGCATTGGTGCCTTCCATCTAACAACCCAAATGAACCGGACTGATTTGTTGAATCTAGAGTTAACACTTATTTTCATCTTGTTATCCAGATGCAGGAGTTCCTTTCTCACCTGATTTCCCAAAAGCGATTAGTGAAGCTTTTCACAATGTGATATACAGCATAGTTTTTTTCCGATTTCCACCCTCTGGGAGGCAGAAGTCCCCAGATCTCTTTCCTCTGTTGTACAACTTGCTGCTATGCCACATCCCTTCTTGGACCCGCTGACTTCCAGGAACTAACCTGTGGTTTCGAAAACAGACGATTTTCCATAGCAGGTGCTATTAGTTATTATTGACATTATTCATGTATTCTGAAGGTGTGCCCAAAGGCTTTTACAATGAGCCACTCAAAAAAAAAAAAAAAATCAAAGAGCAATAAACAAAAACCAGGAGTCTTGTTCAACCACCTAAATGTTAATTCATGTGTTTTTATATTTAGCATTTTGTTCACTGAGCTAGGCTCTGAGAATGTTAAAAGCAAGAACAAAATTAATTTCCCATGGTCCCTGAAGTGTTTTTTTTTTTGCATGATTTTATAAATAATTCAAGAATATGTCATTTTTCTTTTTAAAAGTTCTGTTAAATAACAGCCCCTGAGAATTAAGCTGTCACTACACGATTCTACACTGGGACTAGCTTTGTAGACTTCTCAGTCTTTATCCAACAATGGGTGAAACCTTCCTCTTTCATACTTGAGGATTTATTTAATGTAAACTATTTTGATTTTTTAATGATTTAGAATAAATTATGTAGGCAGGCAAAAAAAAATCATTAAAGAGCAGGCTCTCATCATGCTTGTTAGAAGAACAGGTTGAGGTCAAGTTTCACAGCCATCTCTACTTTGAAACATAATATATAAAAGCCAGATTTTCCCCCCTTTTTAAAAATACGAAATCAAGTATGTTTTGGGCTTAAGTGGGAAACATTTCAACATTTAAACTATGGTCGAGCTCGCCACTTTGAAATAGAAGGATCCGAGGAAAGAGCAGTGGCTAGTTTGTTGCTGAAAGAAAGAATCTTTGTGAGATGTTACTGCTGTCCCTTTGGCTGAAATGATGACCTACACTAATCCCAAAGGTCAAGCTTCTAACAATGCCTTCTGAGCAGCGCGTTTTAACATCATTAGAAAAAATAAATCTTTAAAGCGAAAAGGCTAAACCCAACCTCTTTCTACTGATCATTGTACAATTTCGATTTTGCTAATTACACATTTATTCTCAAGAATTCGGCGGTATGTAGGAATTCTAAGAAGTGTTGGTGATCCTTAAGGAACTTAATCTGTTGTCCGCAGTGGTAAAGCATTTAGAAAACAATGTAAACGCTTACCCAAAGGCACAAGGTAAGGCAAGAGGAATGCACTTTAACTCCGAGCGGTTCGATTTTATATTGCTAAAAAGAGTAAATACCTTTTTGCAAATTCGGACGCAAAAAACATGGTCTTGGGCAGAGAAGAGAAACATCAGATAGAGTGTGTGTATGTATTCGTGAGGACAGACTTGCTACACTGCTGTATCTCCTGCATGCACTACGGTAAGAGGAATTTAGTAGATATTAAGGTACTTGGAGTCAGGTTCTCTGGGTTCTAGTTCAGCTGGGTGACTTTGAACAAGGCTCTTTAACATGCCAAGCTGCATTTTGTTGAAGACGTGGTTTTCAAGAACCTTCTGGCTCCGCAGTTCTGAGGCCCTGGTTCTAGAGCGCAGCCGGCAGGGCTCGGGGTGGGATAGTGAGGCCATTAAGCCCGTGGGGCTGGAATCGTGGCTCCTCCACTTAATGAACGGTCGTGTGGCTTTTGGCAGTTAAAGAGCTTTCGTTTCCTCCATTGGGAAGTGGGGAGATGGTAAAAAGATCAGCTTGTAGGGCTGCTGTGAGGATTTTATGACTTCATATAGGGAGCGAAAGCACTTAGAAGCACGCCCAGCACGTAACACATATTCAATAAAGGTTAGCTAGTCCTGCGAGATGAATGCGGAGGGAAGCCCTCCTTAGCAGAGAGGGGTCCATGCTGGAAGGCAGCACAAGTCCCCTAAGCCTGTGTGTCCAACAGGGTCGCCGCTAGCCACGTGTGCTGCACGTGTAAAACACACCTGGGATTTGCAATACTTACACCAAAAAAGGGAAAGCATTTTCTTAATAGTTTTTATCTTGATTACGTGCTTAAATAAAATATACTATTTAACTTTATCCATTCTTAAAACTCTTGTCGTGGGGCTACAAGAAAGTTTTAAATTACGCGTGTGGCTTGTATTATCTTTCTATTGGACGGCGCTGCTCAAAAGTGTCAAAGGAGCCGACTGGCCCCATCCTTCAACTCTTTCCCATTAAGGTTCTCACTGGTGGCTAAACCACCATGTGACTCCAGAAAATTCTATCTCCTTCCTTCTCAGAATCTCTGAAGGAAGCCTCTTCCTTCCTTCCTTTCTTTTTGTTTTAAAGATTTTATTTATTTATTTGGGAGAGAGTGAGGGAGAGAGAGCAAGCAAGAGAGAGCACAAGGCAGTGGAGAGGCAGAGAGACAAGAAGACTCCCTGCTGGGTAGGGAGCCCAAGGATGATGATGATGGTGATGCGGGGCTCGATCCCCGGACCCTGAGACCGTGACCTGAGCCAAAGGCAGACGCCTAACCCACTGAGCCACCCAGGCGCCCCCGGGAGCCACATTCTATCACTGACACTGACGCTATGATTAACTCTGACTTACTAATCCAAATGCCGTCACCACAGATTTGCCATGTCTGCTTTGTGTTGAGAATTGAGATTTCTAAAACGGTGCTGAATGACAGGCCCCGCTTGGAGCTCAGGCTCCATCACATGTCATCACTCGCCCTCCTAGAACCTCAGTTCACATCTAGAACAGAAGGGTAACACTGATGACTGCCTATCTAATAGGACCATGGTGTGAGATATTTGGAAAAAGTATTTAGAACTGTGCCTGGCACGTAGCAAGCCCTCAGTCAGTGTTAAGATGATTTATCCTCTCTTTTGTCTGGAGGGCTTAAGGTGGAGGGGTCTGAATTATTAAATCTGTTTTTGAGTTTAGGTGAAAAATCTATCCAGGCTATTCCTGCTGATGAGGGATTGAAGCTACAAGAATCACCAAAGATGTAGCATTTTGGGTTCTGGTCTCCCCCATCTGAAGGAACCGACCGAGGAGACAGAGCAGCAGGCGCTATTTGTAGATCCCATTTCCTGCCTGTGGAAATGGGGAAAACTTCAACCATCCACCTCACAGGTTCCCGGTGAAGATCAGACAAAATAATGTACGTATATTGATGTGCTTTGACAACTGTCCTGTTCTGGAGCAGAGGCCACGAATCATTATTCACATTCAAGATGCCCAAATTCACAATTTAAACAGAATGGAACTCAAGGGCTATGCTGTTTCAGAGAAGGCGGGAACCACCCACCGTGTGTGCTGATTTACCAGGAAGGTTTTCTGCAGGAGGTGTAACTCGAAATGGCCTTGAAAGAGAGAGGAGAGAGAACCAGAGGCCATTGATCAGCGCAAATGGCTGCCAGTCACGTGTCTGTGTCATGAGGTAAAGTAGGAATCCACTTGGGACGCAAACCTAGTCAAAGGGGTTCCCAGAATCTTTCTGCTGACTTGCATGACAGCAAACCCTTATTTGTAACATAAAAGATGAGGTAAAATTCACCCTGAGCCTCGGGTTCCAGTGCTCACCCTTGTGGAGTAGTTTCCTGTACGGTAGGTCTATGTGGACTAATAACACATGAATCCCTGATTTACTGCACTCTTTGTGACCAAATGTTTTGTGTTAACATTTATATCCACAAAAGAGGAACATTTCGGGCTGATCATTGAATACTTAAATGTAATAAAGCTCCTTAAATGTATGAGAAATTGTAATTCAATCAATAAAGCAAGCGCACAGAAATAAAGAAAAAAAGTTCATGACAGAGATAAAAAGGCAAAGTCTCCATTAATTCTCCACACACCATCTCAGCTCTCTCTCCAGAGGTAACTAATTCATTATTACTATTATTGCAGTTAAAAGGAAGACCAGGAAGAGGGGGTGGGGGTCGGGGGGGAAGGAAGGAAGAACATAAAGGAGGGGGAAGGAGATAAAGAGCAAAGATTTATGGAGTGGGAAGAGACCTCAGAGGTAATCTAGTAAGTGATTTGCTTAAATGTCATTCAGCTAGTTAGTGACAGAGCGCAGACTGAAACTGGAAATCTCCTGACCCTCTCTCTCTCCAGGTCCCTTCTGAAACCACCGCATGATTTGGGGAGAGGGATCTGACAGAGCAGTCAGTGGAAAGGGTAAGGCCCAAAATCCCAGCCCTGGTCTTCTTAGATTCCCACCTCCTCCCGCTCTTTGAGATGCAAAGCCCTCTCTCTTACACTTTGAACTGGCCTTCCCTTAATCTTCTCCTACCCCCTTCTATCCCAAACCACCAAAAGGAACTTCTCTGAGAGCTGTCTAAATCTTTACAAAGAAACTCCCTTGAGTTATCTTTATTTACTAGGGGAACATTGCTTGATCTCTCAGTTATATATTTCTCGACAGAGTTAAAGAATTGCTCGTGTTATCTGGTAACTTCCATACGGTTTTTGGTCGCTAGTAAACAGTGTTGAAATGGGAATTTGCCAAGTGGAAAAAAGAGTTGTCTTGTCCGGTATCCCCCAATACAAATATTCGACCCAGTCATTAGACCAACAATGGAAGCATCAAACACTCTGAAAGTGGGCTCATAAAACTACAAAGCTGAAGATGTCTCCACCATCACAGAGTTTACAATCTCGTTGGGTGGAGGGACAAAGCTCAATTATCCATAATGGCCTCAGCAAAGATGCGATAATACCTCATCTCATTAGCATGTTAGCATATGCTGTAAAATATGATAATTTTAAACTCAGATGAACGCTTTTTATTCTTTTTCCCTATAAAAGGCTGGGGTGGGGATCCAATTCATGACATTCCTGTACAACAATGGGGACACTGTTTCCACATTGCTCACTCCAAAAGGCATTTCTGAAAGCTAGAGATAGATGCCTTTCAGAAAGTAGACCACATTTTCTGGCACAATACTTAATTTATTCTCCTTTGATGACGTGCCTGGTGGAATGAAGGAAATGGAGAGGGGGGCGTTCCATAAAAACTGATGAGGCAGAATTATATCACAGATGGTATAACAGTTTATACAATATTAACAGCTCTTTTAATGTCAAGCTAGTACGTATAAAGGCATCAGAGAATGAGCTGTGTTTCTCCTTTTTAGCTATACAGTTGAAGGAAAATCTGAGAAGCAACTAACATGTCAGGAACCTTTCAGTTTTCAGGTTATGAATTTCAACCTAAAGCGGCATTTGGATGGTTGAATGGTCATTACTGGGGATCCCAGTCTGGAGCAGGGGTGTGTGTTGGGAGGGGTGAGAAATCATGTACCCATTTCCCTGTGCGACAGCCAGGTTCCCTGGAACATTTGAGTAGGAGGCTGGTAGTTGATGTATCTTTTCAGCTGGTAGAATCAGATTGTAGTTGAATCACGAGGATGACTAGATGGTTACATTTTTGCTGGGAAGTGCTACGGTGCTGAGATGCTTTCACACATTATCTCATTTTAATCTTGGCAACAACAGCCTCCCTGCCCTGCCCCCCCTCCCCGGATACTCCTTCTGGAAAATAATTCAAGGACTACTTAAGTTTCTTTCAAAATTGACTAAAATAGTGGTTTTCTTTATTTTGGCAGGGTGACAATTAGTGGGGGTGTCTCAGGCAAGTTACTGGGGAGGGAGCTCAGTTTCCTCATCTATAAAATGAAGTGATTACGTTAGATGCCCACTAAGGATCTTGTCGACCTCAAATATTGGCCCGCATCATACTTCAAGAGATACCCTACTATGTCATTTCAGACTTTAATGCTGTTATGTACAGTAGTTCATCATAAACTTAGTGGAAGATTTAGGATGTAAGAAATTGACCAGGAGTCAGGCAAAATGAAAGGCAAATTGGGATTTGAGAATTGTGCCAATCTGTCTGATACTAGAGTTAACGTCTGAGGCTGCAAATACATGATATATTAAAGCCAACATAAATCATTTTAGAATTAATTTGCTAAGAGCTTTAGATCTTAACTATTAAGACTTCTGTGTAAACCTGTAACTTTGTAGCTGGAGTTTAGTCAAGTATAGGGATTAGGTTAAGAATGGCGGGGTTTGAATTGTAAATGAAATAGTTGAAATTGCTAGAACCCAAGGAACTGTAGAGCAAAACAAGTAAAAATCAAGTAAATGTATGTCATCCTCCCCCCACTCCACCCAACAGATTTTAAAGATGTTATAAACTACTATTTAAAGAAGAACCTTTTGAAGCTTAATGAAGGGGGGGGATTAGTTGAGTGGGACTAGGGCAAATAAAATTTGGTGTTGCTTTTGTTGGGTGGCTAACCAAACGGATGGGGTCTATTTAATTTCTAGTTTGTTGATTATTCACTAGACGTTAGATTTTTGAAAATAATTTGGGTTGAGGGATAAATAGAAGGCTCTAAGTCCATCTAGTAACTAATAAATGAAGCAACATCCAAATATACTAATACATAACAAGATGTCGGAAGTACATACCTGACAACTGAAAAAACATGATTAAAATATGCGAAGGAAGAAGACAAATTTTATTTCAGATCCAATTAAAGAAATCCTCAAATAGTATCATCAGATCTGCAGGTTGTTGACATTTGCGGGGTGTTACGTCTTACTCTGAAGAAGCTGTTCATCAAGACCTAGAGGCTTCCACGTTTTTGTTTAAAGGATCTTTAAAACAAAATTGCTAATGAAATAAATATGAAAGGATTTACAGATTAGTCAAGCATTACATTCTAAAAATATATTTTAACCCTAGATATTCACCAGGATTATTTGTCTTGCTGTTTCTCCAAAATCAACAAGCAGACTCTATATTTAAAATGGCTTTGTTTATTAGCTTTGATATCCTCCACGGAAACACTGAACTTTGGTCTACTTAATTAATTGGAAAAAAACATAAAAAGCTTTAACATGCTGCTGTACAGTATTTTTTGTAATGCACACCAACATATCATGTTTGCTTCTTTAACCTTGAGTTCTGAGTTCTGGAATACTTAAAACACGTCCTATAATAATGTTATTTAGTTCAGCGAGTTTATCAATCTGATACCTAAAGTTTCACAAATATGCAACCCACCCTTGAATCATAACTTCCACGTTTTCTCTTTGCTTTAATCTCCTCGCACAGCGACGGTCTTGAGCCTTAAAGATGTTTTAATAAGTAGCAGCCATAGAAATGGGATCACTAACAGCTATAAAGGGGCCGTTTGTCTTAGGGATGTGACTCATTTTTTCAATGTAGGGAGTAAAGTTTCAAGTAAATTCATGAGGGCTTGCCCAAGTGTGGGATGCTATGCCCAGATCACTCTTTTTCTGAAAGAATAAAAATACACACGGAGCCCCAAAGAGGGTGATAAATGATATGATAAGAGAAAACACAACTCTGTCCTGCCATGTTTGATTTTTAAATCAGGAGCCTTCCTGTTGACTTAGACATCCTTTCAAATCTTTCAAAAGTAAGCTAGATTACATTTGTTTTGAGAAAAGAAAATCTCTCTTTCATTTTTAAAGTCGATGTGCTCCGTAGGCTGTATCTGTTGAAAGATTCCCTTTGACGGGGAGTGTCAGCCCTGTTATTTCGGTTCTCCCAAGCTTTCAGAGCAGACCTTTCAGGCATCTGGATAATTCAACACATTTCACTGCGCCTTCCTCCTCAGCGTGAAGAAGGCCAGACACCAGAGCTACTTCCTCCAGCAATCACAAGTCAGGGGACAGTTAAAGAGAATCTCTCAGCTTAGCCGAGAAACTCTCGAGCTGAGGATAAACGTTATCTTTGAGGAGAAGGGACCAAAAGAGAGGGAGAAGCTCCGAGAAACACCGCTGTGCCCTCTTTCCACACAGGTCGGAAGGTACCTCCAGGCTTTGGATCAGTCACAGCAGAGAGAGACTATTACGTTGACGGATTAAATTCAGGATTTCTTCCCTTTCAGTGACTATCTGCATGGTGACAATTTCAGAGAGCGTGACACTCACTAGTGTAAAATGATGGTATAACTGGGTCATCTTTCACACCACGATCTGCTCACTTCGGAAGCAAATGGTGTGGTGACACACTTTGGGGGACGTTGTGTTCCACACCAGGACCATTTTCACGTAGAAAAGTGTAATGGAGCCAAGATGGACAAATTTAATCAGAAAAGTAATTGAAAAAAGTGATGTGTGTAAAACATTTTTGTTTTATAGCTTTTTCTTTGATTGTAGTATTACAGTCTGCTAGCAATTTTATGGGTTTAATGCCAGAAGTTCCACTTCTAAGGTCACATAAACAGGAAAATCAAAGTGTTTCAAACAGAGTGTAAAAATACCTTTAACACTATTTAATCTTAATAGTGAATCACTTTAATGTCTACTAAGTCTATTCTCAGGGTAGGAGAAATAATTTGAGACAAACTTTTCTACTGATGGGACCTGTAAAAAATAGTTTGTTAGTGAGAGGAAACAGTTTTAGCAAAGACCCACAGAACGGTGTAATTTTAAGGCACTGCCTATTAGCCAATTAGCTCCATGTTGTGTTAGTACCAACACACTTCATTTGAATTCTGTAACATAGGATTTCATTCTATTGTAATTTAATTATTCTTGCCACTCAAAATAAGATGAACTCATCAATTAACCTGAAAAACATTTGTAAATACTGAAACACTTATTTTTTAAACAAAATCCAAGTTAGCAAAGACCAGCTTATGCAGGTTAAACTTACTAATGGATGAAATTTTAAAAAAATCGTGTATTTTAAACGTATTCACATTTCAGAAAGTCAGTCCTTCTCTTGCTGCCATTTGATCTTTGATCGAATGAGATTGGGATAAATATATTTTTACTTTTTGCAAATTAAACCAAATTGTATTAATCAGGCATGTTCCATTAGTGAAATTTTCTGCTTCTTGCCAAGAGGTACTCCTTTTGAAATTGATATTTAGTTCACATAGACAGTATTTAGTTGAAGATGTATTGTTTATGTTACTTACGTGATTTATGCTGGCACACGCTATTGAAAAGAAATCACGTTCAGAAGTTCATTGTTAACTCTAACTTTTCCCCTTCTTTTGCTGACATGTTTTTATCAACAAATTAAGGTTTGGTAAATAAAAAGATTCAAATCTTTTTTTTTTAGATTGATTTATCTTAATATTGTTGCCATTCAGAACAAGACGGATTCATTTTTAAGAATAAGAAATGTTGGTAAATGCCAGAATACTTATTTTTTTTTTAATAAGAACAAAGTTAGTGAAGACCACTAGATTCATTATGTGAATCTAATGAAATTATGGTTCCTGATCTAGGATCCAAGAGCAAAACAGCATTTATTTTCTACTTGGAGCCTTCCCCATTTTGTTCAGTGAGTGTTCTCATCTTCTGGCTTTGTTTTAGGCCTCATGGGCAAGCACACACACAGGAACAGAGAACCACACAAATGTAGCAGAACACATATTGTAGGAAGACACCGAATTCCTGATCCCAGGCAAAACTAGAGCTTGAGAGGCCTTAACTGCAAATGTAGTCCAAAAAAAATTAAAGTAGTAAATACACATAGAACAAAAGCTCTATTCTAGTTGTGCAAGGAACATAATACTCTTAAATTACTTTCTGGTTTCCATGGGGACCTTTTTGTTCTAAGATACCAATCATTAGGTTTAACAGAGCCACTTAATATTATTTCTAAATCAAGTGAGATGATTTCTCAACTGGGTAAAATGTCAATTACCGGCAGTATTTTTAAAGGTGCTAAAATCCAAACTACTTGGGATCCTTGCTTTATGCGGCACAATTAAATCTAGAGGTCAGTATAGAGGAGCCCCTCCTCCCCTCTCCAGGCAGATAAAAGCTCAAAGTATGTCTTATGGGGGGGGGGATACTTTACAGGATATCCGCTTTTTAAATTCATTATAAACTCAAAATAGTGGCAAGAATTTTAAATTGCAACGAGAATCCGTAGGCTCACAAAAGCTAAGTTCTCCCTCCCTTGGGCCAGTTCTGATACCTTTCTCACACATTCTTATAGAACATCTGGGCTTCTGTGTAAGCATATGTTGTATATGATATATATAGATACCCACGCACACACACAGGCCAATCTGCTTGGGCGTAAATGATGTGCCTGGGGCTAGGAGTTGTGGCTCCTTTATTTTGCAGAATGCCGAAGTATTGTTTGTCTCACAATACTGGGAGCGGAGCTGGAGCCTGGTGGGAGCCTGGAGCCTTAAGCCCTGGGCTGTGGTCTGGGGGAGGGGACGGGGTTGCGGGGTCACAAGCTCTTAGCTTTTAGCCTCAGCATGACCACAAGTTTTAAAGCATGAAGGGATCACGTGCTTTTCTTTGAGCTGTTAGTTATTCTGACTTTGTGTGTGTGTGTGTGTGTGTGTGTGAAATGCTTTGTTCTTTAGCTTTTTTTGATTGTCTAGGTATTTTGGCTGATGATTACTTTTTTTTTTCCCCAAAAGAAAAAAAAAAGACAAAAATAAATTACTTCGTGTGTCAAAGTGTCCTCACTTTTAAAATAACCAGTATCTTGTACTTCATTTCACCTTGCGTTAGGCAGGTACTGAGATGGAATAAATTATTTTCGCCAGTTGGGAACTTGATCCAGACATTCTATATGTTGCAAGCCTTTAAAAAAAGTTAAGAACAAGAAAATATCCTGGTAAAGCAATCTCAAAATACCTTATTCCGGGTATTGTTCTGGCTTTAAAGGGAAGGAGGGGTGGGAGGAGGGGTAGGAGTTGGGGGGGCGACTAGGAAGAGTCTGGGACGATGTCTTGTTTAATGAACTGTTGAAAACTTTTGGAAAAATTTAAGCTAGCGAAGTCCCTCAACATGGTATTTCCATTTGAAAGCCTCTACTTAAATATTTCACTTTAGGGGCGCTACTTCTGCTCGTTCCCTTTTAAAAGGGTTGATTTCATGTTTTCCAACTTGTCTCTCAGACCAAGACACACAGGGTCGGAACGCCAAATTCAGACTTTTGATGATCATGAGATTTATTTGGGAACATTTTCCCAAATCAGGGTAATGGGTCTTTTTGTTCTGATGGTGAAGAGGGATGAGGATCTGTTTACTCATTGACCGCGAGCTCTGGCTGCAGCTGCAGGACACAATTAATTATGCTAATAGTTTGTGAGGAGCGGATGTAACTCCCCCACCCCCTTTTTTTGGGGGGGGGAAGGGGGAGTTTGGCAAAAGGGGAAGGAGACGCCCTGGGGTCGGATCACATGATATTATCTTCGCGCCACTTTCGCAAAAACCCTTTTTTAACTCCAGGTTTTGCTCGAGCTCAAAGGTACTGTTCTTATCTTGCTTTAATACAATGTTTGTTAGAGTCGGGCTTAAGCTCTCTTCCCTCCCCCTCCTCTTCTTTTCCACTGCTAGTGGTTACCGTGAAAGGTTGAAAGTTGCATTGCAGTCGGTGCCATCACACAAGAGGGGTCTGGTTGGGTGGTAAACTTAGTTTCCAGAAAGCATCAGACGCCCCAGGGTGAGCTGCAAGGTCTGTCTTCTGTAATCCGCTCGCCTGAGCTACCCTGCGCACCAGGTCGAGAGTCACATGGCGCCCTTGTCCTCTTCTGGGCTTTGGGCTGCCACAGGCTCCCCCGGTAACAGTAGTGGGGAGGGAGGGGTCCGCCTTCACTTGGCACCCCCTCTCCCTCCTTACCTCCAGTGCTTTCCTCCTCGGACCCCGCAGGCTCCCTGCCCTCTCTGATTTGTAACTCGTCTCCCGCACTACCCTCCCACCCCCGGCCCCCAAACTCCCTCCTGCGCTCGTGTGTGCCTGGGACGTGGAGGAGGTATAGTCTGACTATCGCATTTTGCCCAGTATTCAAAGTCTGGTAGGCACCATTCCATGTTTATTGTGCTTCTGAAACTGAGACATCGTCTTACTTTCCACACAGTGCACTTGGGCTTTGGCCTTTAAGCAGTCCGCCCTCAATTGGTTCTCATTAGCCGCGGAATGAGAAGAGAAAGCAAGATAATTGCACCGTATCTGCCTTGCATTTGTGCGTGTACTCGGTGGCAGCTACCGTTAGCGATGCCTGCCAAGAAACCCTGATTTAGTGGCTGGCGGCGGGCGGGGGGGGTGCCGGTGCGCCTGGCAAAGGCGAGATCCTCCGAACAGTAGCACAAGGTGCGGGAGGATAAAACTTTCACATGTGCACAGGGTGGAAATGCTGTGTATGTTTCTTTCCTCCTCCGGCCTTCGGAACACTTTCAGTCTAGCGGCGAGGCGGCGCGCATGCGCGCGCCGGGTGGGGGACACCCCGGTCCCACGGCTCCGTGGGCCTCGTCGTCTGTCTCCGGTGGGGGGATGGGGCGAGCGCCGCCGGAGCGGACGGGGTGGCGGCGAGCGCGCCACCCTGGGCTCGGCGCCAGCGGCACCCGCTCCGGCCCGGCCCGCGGCCCAGGCCCGCCTTTAATTAAAGCCTGCAGCTCGGGGCAAAAGAGGGGAAAACGCAGGCTGCGCCCTGCCCGTGGGTAACGGCGACTCGGTGGGGTTTGCGCTGTGGCGGGGTGGGGGTTCCGTTTCCTAATTCCTGTGCGGCCGGGTGGGCGGGGGCGGGCTTTTTTCCCTGGGCTATTAAAGGCGGAGGGGCGGGCTTTTCCCAGGGATATAGCTTCGGACAGAGGGCCGAGGGGACGGAGCGCTCCTCAAGTGGTGGCCGCTGGGCCAGTGGCCCGCGCCGTCGGGACGCGGAGGCGCTCGGGGGAGACGTGCGCCCGCGGCCCGGAGGAGTCGCCAGGACGCGTCCCCCACCCCCCCGCTTCTCTTCCTCCTCGGGCTCGGCGGCAGGCAGCGCTCCCCCCGGCCCCCGGAGCGCTCGAGGGGCGTGTGGCGCGGGCGCCGGGAGCGGGCTGGGCGGCGCGGGGTCGCCGCGAGTGCCACCTGCGAGGGCCGGGCGCGGGCAGAACCGGGGACCTTCGTGGGGGTCGCCGGGAGCGGGGAGGGTTGACTGCCGGGTGGGAGGGGACCGGGGTGGGGGGGACGGGGCGGGCGGGACTTGAGAGCCACCGAGTGGCAGGAGTGCACTTGAAGGGGGGAGCGGGGGGGGTGTCCTCTTTCTCCTCCGCCGCGGACATCTAGGCTGCGCGGGGACTTGGGGGGGCGCGGGCCGAGGGGGTGCACGTGGAGGGGCGAAGAGGACTCCCCTCCCCCTTGGCTTCTCTCCCACCAACCGGGGAATGGAGGGGGAGGGAGGCGTGGGCTTGGCGCGTTTTTGGTGCTTTGAATGGAGAACTCCGTTTCCCATGATGCTTTGTTTCTTTCTCTTTAATCTCGGCCGCGGCGGCTGCGGCTGCAGCACGAGGACGGGAGCGCGTGGTGTGAGCAGCTGGAGCACACCCTGGGCGCGGGCGCTCCGGGCCCTCAGCCCGGCGCTAGGTGAGCGTGTGCGACACGCGGGACGGGGCCCGGCGGTCCGCAGAGGCTCGTGTGGACGGCGTTGGAGGCTTTGCCTTCTCTTTACCACTCGAAGAACTTGCGGTGGCTGCCCGGCGTGCGCGATGTGCACCAGATGACCGGTTAGTTCAAGCAAGGTAGTTAAGTGTGCCCGGGGCGCTCTCGGACCCACGTGGGGAGCAGTTTTGCCAAGTGCACTCGGCAGATACTGTATGCATTAGAAGTCCACTGGGGAGTATTTTTTTTTAAACGCAGAAAAAAACAACTTTGTGGGAGTAGAAACTCCATTTAAGAGGAAAAAGCTCATTCTTTTTTTTTTCTCCGTTAACTTGAATCTTTCTCCCATATAGAAAGCTGAGTTTAGATTTAAGTGTAATTCTAATGAATCAGTGGCGTTTTCATTTAAAGACCAGATCAGTGGCATATGGGGTACCATGACAGTAGCCGGACATATAAAAATTCTCTTCATTTAGGCAAACCTACTGCAGATTTTGGTCTCTGAATTTTGCCGTTTGGGACAAAACTTAACCCGTGGTGGAAGAGGTAGGGGAAGCTTGTGAGCCCTTTGCAAATAGGAGCTCACTTCCTTGCAGCATGTTCTTGGGTAAAATAAGCACTTGGAAATGGGAGAAGGTTTTCTTATGGACGATAATGACATGAAGGGAAGAAGAGCTAATCTGCGTTCTTTGGGTTTAATGGAGAAAATGGGTCCATAAATGTTTAAACAGAACAAGAGCCCTTTGAAATAGATCAAAATGTGACATCTCTGGGCCATCTGTGCATTATGTGAAGGGCACGGAAGGCTAGGTTTCTTAAACCAGCTCTAACATTTCTCTCATTTTCTATTAATGGGTTGGGGGCAGGGACTGTGCATTTAATCCCCCAGTCATATTTTGCCCAGAGGCTCTACCTCAAGAAGTGGATACACCCCAATTTTCACACGCAACCTGTTCTGGGTGCACCTCTTCTAAAATAAGCGTGTATATCACAGGCCTGCAGATGTACTGGGATGCAGGTCTCAAGTTTTCTTAGATGGAGAGGGGAGGTCCCCAAGCTGCTTATCCTTAAGAAGTGGACTTTCGAAACTGCCAGTGTTTCTTGTGTTTCAGCTCTGTTGAACATAACTCAGATTCTTAATATTTCTCAGGATTTGGCTGAAACTCCAAAAAAAAAACCTAGCTTGGACTCTAAGCCAAAGGAAAGCTTGTTTCAGGAATATTAAGTAGTCCTTTCCCCGGTTGGTGACTAATCTGTTGTCATTTGTTTTTTTGTTTTGTTTTGTTTTGTTTTCAACCAGGTGAGTCTGCGTAGATCTGGGGAGTCTGGAACAGAAGACCTCTGCTGCGGAAGACCCTTTTGCTCCATGGATAGGCCTTGGCCATGTAAAAGTGCTTACAGTGCAGGTAGCTTTTTGAGATCTACTGCAATGCAAGCACTTCTTACATTACCATGGTGATTTAATCAATGGCTCCTGAGAACCGGCGTTTGCGCACAGTGAAGCTGTGGAGGCTGTCCAGCCCGGTTCTCCTAATGTGTGTCTTGTGTTAAGGTGCATCTAGTGCAGTCAGTGAAGCAGCTTGGACTCTACTGCCCTAAATGCCCCTTCTGGCACAGGCTGCCTAATGCTCAGCGTTACGACGTGGGGCCCCGAGTAATAACTTTGAATAGGGCCAAGCTTCAGAGAGGTTCGTCATGCGGTTTCACTGTTGGCTGGCGGGGACGAGGGGCAGTGTCCGCTTGCATCCCAAGGAGAAGATCGGGTCCTCGTAGTACCAAAGTGCTCATAGTGCAGGTAGTTTCGGCTTTACTCTACTGTAGTGTGGGCACTTCCAGTACTCTTGGACGACGAGGCTCTCGGAGATGGAGAGGGTATGGAGAGACGTTGCCACTTACGGTTAGTTTTGCAGGTTTGCATTTCAGCGTCTGTATGTATATGGCTGTGCAAATCCATGCAAAACTGATTGTGATGCTGTGCGCTGTCTCCGGCTTTGTGACTCCACACATGCACCTCCGGTGTTCCGGCCCATTCATCCGCGGGTGGGGATTTGTGGCATTACTTGTGTTCTGTATAAAGTATTGCACTTGTCCCGGCCTGTGGAAGAAAGGAGGGTGTTCTCTTCTTATTCCCACTCGAAACTGTAAATGTTGTAAGTTCCGCCATTTGGTAATTGCAAAATGACCTGTTTTGCTGTTGTCGGGTGGATCACGATGCAATTTTGATTAGCGTAATAGGAGAAAAATTGCACGGTATCCATCTGTAAACCGCAGGACCTTTGTTGACGACGGTCTATCAGTACTCCAGAAAGATGGTAAACTCCTTTCTCTAGTTACTGCTATTAACCAGTGTTTTGGAATGTATGTAAATGTAAAAAAACAACATTAAGATTTTTAAATAAAATACTTGAAATTATGTGGAGTGTGTTTCAGCAGTCTGGTGAATGATCAGATTTTTCCTGAATGTCACTGGGCCTTCCTTGAGTTTGCAAAATAAATGAAATTTTAAAAGCTGACAAATGGGATTCTTTTTTTTTAAAGTTGAACAATGCTAGAGGATTAAAAAAATATATCTGTGGTGGTGGTGGTGGTGGTCCTAAAGGAAAAGTTAGGCATAGCATCTTTTTAACTTGTATCTACAGAAAGCGCCAAGACACCTCATTTGGGGAACTTGACGATGCTAACAAATTTTTGGACAGCATGTGCTCCTTTTAAGTGCATGTGCTTAATATGAAGGGATATGAAGTTATAAACCAGTGGGGAGCCTGCCCTTCAGGAACTGGGCAGGCTTGAGACCTAGCATGAGAGAAGTGTGAATTTGTCAATCATGGTTTGGGACATTTGGGTGGAATGGCCACTGGATAGCCACTGCACGGAGAGATGCTGCCTTTGCTTTGGAGGCTAGTAATGTGCTGGAAATGGGTTTGGGGCCCAGGAGCTCTGCAGGGTGACTGACCTAGAGCAGAAATTACTCAGGCCCTGCTAGTTCACTGTCAGACCTTGAAAGGTAGGAAAAGTAACTATTGACTAATAACACAAAAGTGTCGCGTAGTCAGCTGGTTGTCACCCAGATAAGGCCATTTACTCCAGCGCTTTGTTAAAACAGATGGCCAACCCTTCAGAGATTGCTTCAGTAGGTCTGGGGGGAGGCCTGAGAGTTTGCATTTCTAACCTAGCGGAGGCTGCTGCTGCCCGGCAGCGGACCACACTTGGAGAACCCCTGCTTCGAAAATCTGAAGACCTCAGCTCCTAGGACAACTGCAGTTAGCAAAGGAAGTTAGCCTAGTTTTAATTTCACGTTTAATCTTTGGTTCTCGGCAGGAAGGCACTGGCCAAGTAAGGAGGCTCGATGTGCGTGTCGTGTCGTTCTTACTTCCTGCTGCTGTGGGACTTGGGGAATTTTCAAACCCTTTGAATTCTCCCTTACACTGTGGGTGAATTGCACTTTACCCTTGAACTAGTCACCCAGGTCTACCATTTCCTCGTGAGAAGGTTGGTCCACCTCAAGGCGCTCTGGAGGTTGTAGTGGTTGGGGGAATGGATTTTAATTCTTGGTGATGAAGTGAAATCTTAATGAAAAGAGACTTTCGGTAGTAAAGTCTGTCTTCCAGTATTAAGTATGTGTGTGTGATTTTTTTAAAGTGACTAATGCTTGAGGCAATTATATGAGCGTAAAGAACTCTACGGATATTTCCTGTGCTGTCTAGTGCTCGCTACTTTGTTGGTGCCTAATCATAGTGAAGTTTGATGTGGCAGCAAAGCAAAGGTCTCCCTCCCCTCTAATAAAGTAGCTCAGTAAAAGAGGGGATTAAAGCTTATTTGTTATAATCCTTAAAACCACCAAACCTCCGCTTTCATAATACAAGTTTATTGTCTTTAGTGGTTCACTGGTGCTTTACCAAAGGTGGCTAGTATGCAGTTACTGCAGTTTCCACTTTTAATGGGCATGTGTGGAGGGGCCGTGTTCCTTAGGGGTAGGCCACGCTCCCTGTTGGAGTCCCCATTCCTTCGACTACCATCAGGGCTGAGCTGGATGATTCTAGGGCCTCCTCTGGCTTCAGAAATTCCAATCGGTCCTTGTCAAAGTACATGTCTCAAATAATTCAAAAAGTGCTTTGCCACCTAATTCATTTGTTTAGAAATTTGGGGGCAAGGGGTATTTGAAAGCATTAGTTACGGACAAAATTCATAATCTATACATAGAGCTTACTCATTTCTTTCTCTCTTTTTTTAAGATTTTATTTATTTACTTGACACAGACATAGTGAGAGAGGGAACAGAAGCGGGGTGGGGGAGAGGGAGAAACAGGTTTCCCACTGAGTGGGAAGCCTGATGCGGGGCTCGATCCCAGGACCCCGGGATCACCACCTGAGCCAAAGGCAGACATTCAACAACTGTGCCACCAAGGGGCCCTGAGCTTACTCATTTCTAAAGAATTGCAGTAAGTTCAATGGAAGCGCTACCAGGTATATGTTCTGTCTTTGCCTCAGAGGGAAGTGTAATAGCTTAACGGTTTCTCAAGGTTGTCCATGTGGGCGTTAATTTTCCCTAGACAGAGGAGTTGATGTGGCCTAGGCTTAATTAGCCCAAACATATGTTGACTTGGAAGTTGATTTTTTGGCAATCCTCACTTATTTTAGCTATGGAACTGGGGGACAGAAAGCAAAAAGGATAAAGCTGGAATTTTAGCTGGAGGAAATAGTCCAGCTTTCTTGCTTAGTAACAGGACACTGAAGGCCAGGAAGAAGTGACTGCTTGAGGTTTTGGGAACTGACCCGGGACCAGCACGCTGAGTGCCACGTTAGAAGTCTGGAAGCAGGGAGCAGGCCATAGGACTCTAGTTGGGACCAGGTGTGTGGCTGGGTCAGCAGGTGCTTCCCAGGGGCCGTGTCAGGGGAAAGGGGCCGGAGGGGAGTCTAGGCTGGCAAGAAGGTCAATGAAGGGTGTACAGCAGCGTCTTTATTAGGTGGAAAGCTTATGCAGAAAGCAAAGGAAAGAAGAAGTCAGATCAAGGCTCCTCCGAAGACCAGAACTTGGTTCAGAATGTGTGCTGCGCAGGAGGGGATAGGTAGATTAGGACCAGCTCTTGGAGCTCGTTCTGAATAGAAAGGGAAGTCACTTAAGAGTTCTGGGGCATCTGGGTGGCTCAATCATTAAGCGTCTGCCTTCAGCTCAGGTCATGATCCCAGAGTCCTGAGATGGAGCCCCGCTTCGGGCTCCCTGCTCAGCAGGAGGCCTGCTTCTCCCTCTCTCCCTCTCCCACTCCCCCCTGCTTGTGTTCCTTCTCTTGCTCTCTCTCTCTCTCTCTCTCTGTTAAATAAATAAATAAAATCTTTAAAAAAAAGAGTTCTAAGCAGAGGGGTGCCTGGGTGGCTCAGTGAGTTAAGCCTCTGCCTTCAGCTCAGGTCATGAACTCAGGGTCCTTGGATGGAGTCCCACTTCGGGCTCTCTGCTCAGCAGGGAGCCTGCTCCCCTCCCCACCCCCACCTGCCTCTCCGCCTACTTGTGATCTCTCTCTGTCAAATAAATAAATAAAATGTTTTTTTAAAAAACAGAGAGTTCTAAGCAGAGAAGGGACCTAAGCTAAATGTGTCCATTCAGTAAGGTCACTCTGACAGCAATGTGGAGGCGGGCTCCTTGAGCACTGGGCTAGGAGGCTAGAGGCTAGTTCACAGATGGGACGTGAGGATTTGAGTCTGGACAGCAGTTACAGGATACACGGAGAGGCGGCTTTCTCTTCCAAGTACATGGATACCTTTAATACGATCCCAACAGAATTCTTGAAGGGAGGGTTTCCAAACTTCACGATGACTCTAAAGTTCACCTGTAAAATGAACAGGGCAGATCAATCAAGAAGATGGGGGGAAAAGGAATCTTGAGGTGGAAAGCAGCATTTTAGCATTTTAGAGGCAGACTGGGTGCAAAAACAGACGCGCGATGTTGAGGTTTCTATTCTGATCCACTGATCGAAGTCTATCCAAGTACTTAGGTGATCACTAGGGTATCGCTTCAGACTGGTAAAGAAGAGAGATTCACCAATAAAAGCTGCTGGGACAATTGGTTAGCCATTTTGAAAAAACCTATTGCAAAACAACAGCTAGGGGCGCCTGGGTGGCTCAGTGGGTTAAAGCCTCTGCCTTCGGCTCAGGTCATGAACCCAGGGTCCTAGGATCGAGCCCCGCATCAGGCTCTCTGCTCAGCGGGGAGCCTGCTTCCTCCTCTCTTTCTGCCTGCCTCTCTGCCTACTTGTGATCTGTCAAATAAATAAATAAAATCTTTAAAAAAATAAGTAAGTAAATCTTAAAAGGCAAAAAAGAAAAAAAATCTTAAAACACAAAAGACCAACTCAAAGGTCATGGTGTTTAATATAGTATATAGGAATAGTAAACCTCCTTCCTCCCTTTATCCCTCCTGCCCTCCCTCCCTTCCTCCCTCCCTCCTTCCAGGAATGTTTCTTGAGCATCTACTGTGTGCCAGGCAATCTCTTAGTGCTCGGGGGAATCCAGTATGAACAAAACAAAGTCCCTGCTCTCACCGGTTCTTAACACTCTAGTGAAGGGAAACAAATAAAAAATATTTAGTATGTCAGATGGGAAAGGCAATGCAGCAAAATAAAGCAAGCGTATTGGTTTGCTAGGGCTGCCATGACAAACAGGGTAGCTTGAAACAATAGAAATTTATCCTGGGAAGCTAGAGGTCCAAAGTCAAGGTGTCGGCAGGCCCTCTGAAGGCCCTCGGACATGATCCTTCTCTTGCCTCTTCGGGGCTGCTGGTGGTTGCCAAAGGTCCTTGGCATTCTTTGGTTTGTGTACACATCACTCCCAATCTCCACCTCTGTCATTACAAGATACTCTTCCTGTGTCTCTATGTAGGAGGCTCTCTGTCTCTCCTAAGGACACCAGTCATTGGATTGAGGGCTTACTCAAGCCCAGTACGATCTCATCTCGACTGTATTACATCTGCAAAGATCCATTTCCAGATAAAGTCTCATTCACAGGTATGGGATTGAGAGCTTGAACGTACCTTTTGAAGGGACACAATTCAACCCAGGAGAGCAAGATAGGGAAATAATGATCCTGCGGTTGGCTGTCAGATCAAAATACAACGATCAGGGGAGTTCTCACTGGTGAGGTGACAATCGAGTAGAAAGGAGGCAGTGATGAGGCAATGAGCCACGTGGACATCAAACAAAGAGCTCAGTAACTCTTCTCAGTCTACAAAGAACTGCTTGCATCATCATAATAGCTAAGGCTCACTGAGCACCTTCTCCGTTTCCGACACCTGCCGCAATAAATGGTTTACGTGCGTTATCTCATAATTTTCACAATCCTGTAAGATAGTAATATCCTAGAAAATGAACCTATTTATTTCTATTTAGAATCTATTTATTCTATTCTATTTAGAATCTATTTATTTCTATTATTATTTCCAGTTTTGAGACAGAGAAACTGCAGCTCAGAAAGGTCAAGTAATTTGTCCAAGTTTGCAAATCTAGTAGGCCAAGAATCAAGTCCATATCTTTGTGTCTCCAGAGTTTAAGCCAATAGAATAATGGACATAGAAGAAGGAAATTCCCAAGTGATAACTTTTAAAAAGTTCATCCTTGGGACACCTGAGAGGCTCAGTAGGTTAAGCACCTGCTTTTGGCTCTGGTCACGATTCCAGGACTCGAGCCCCATGTCAGGCTCCTTGCTCAGCCGGGAGCCTGATTCTCCCTCTGTCTGCTGCTCCCCGCGCTTGTGTGCGTGCGCTCTCTCTCTCTCTCTCTCTGATAAATAAATAAAATTTTAAAAAAGTTTATCCTCAATAATAATCAACGCAAATTAAAACAACAGTAAGCTTTGTTTTTTACATATCAACTCCACCGTAGTTAAAAAGATTGGAGATAGGAGTACGTATTATGCAACTCCACATCTATGAAGTTCTAGAATAGATTAAATTAATCTCTGACAGAGAAAAGTCAGAACCGTGGGTGCCTCTTGGGAGCATGGGGATGTCCTGGCTCTGATGGGGCCTGGGAGATCTTTCTGGGGTGATGGAAGCATTCTGTGTTTCTGGACAGAGCTCTGGATTTCTTAGGATGTATGCAGTGATCAAAAAGTCACTGAAGGGTACATGAAAGAGTCAAGCCTTTCACTAGATGGTCATTTTATTTAATTAATTAATTATTTGACAGAGATCACAAGCAGGTAGAGAGGCAGGCAGAGAGAAGTGGGGGGAAGCAGGCTCCCCACTGAGCAGAGAGTCCCATGTGGGGCTCGATCCCAGGACCCTGGGATCATGACCTGAGCTGAAGGCAGAGGCTTTAACCCACTGAGCCACCCAGGCGCCCCCATGGTCATTTTACCTAAAAAGCAAACTAAATATTGAATTCAGGTTAATGATACCCATGCAAAAGCATTTAGGGATGGATCCTTATTTTGAAACTTATTTTGAAATGCCCATCTTAATGGGCTGATGGGCGGGTGGATATATGCTTAAGTCAGTAGAGCAGGCTGTTAATAATGGTGGAACCTGGGTGATGAAGATGCACATGTTCATGGGACAATCCTTTTCGTCTTCTTTATGTTTGGGAATTTTCCGTAATGCAATGTTGGGAGAAGAGCATAATTGGAAGAAGGAAGAATCTAGGTCATTGTAATCGTGCCTAGTACTTACCGAGAGCTTTACATGCAATGAATGTATCTTTTCACACATGCAGTCACCTACGAGATAAAACATTCTATTATCTCTCTCTCCCAGATGAAGAAACTGAGGCTGGTAAAGGTTAAGTAGCCTTCCCAACGTGACACGGTGTCCAAGGAGCTTGTGTCCAGGCTGTACATGGAATCAGACAGGAAATGGGATAATCTTGCTGGTAGCTCATCTAAGTAGGATGTAGTAGCACTTGGAGGAACCTAACTCCTAAGCCCACATGCTGGATCCCTACTCCTCACAGTCTTTCTAGAATGGCTCCCACTTTTCTGGCGAGCCCAGCTGAGATAGGTTCTATTCTAGAACCTAGAATAGGTGGTGACGGTAGTTAGGAGGCTATGGGAAGTGAGGCAGTATGGCGGAGGTGATGGCGAGAGATGGGAGCTCGCTTTGGTACATGCAGGCTCAAGAGAACTTTGGGACATCCCGGCAGAGACGGGGACAGCAGGCACTAGAGCTGAGGACATAGATCTTCTGGATGGCTATTGAGGCAATGGCAGTGAGAAGACCAGAGAGTGTCCAGGACAGAAGCTCGTTTCAAGAGCAGATGAAGGAAGAGTATTCAGCCCAATTGAGGGTAAAAGAAATAGCCCAAGAGACTGGTGTCATAGAGCCCGACATTTGTTGAGTATCTCCGTTTCCTGGCATGGTCGCTTAAGAATATTTGCTCTTGTGTGGGTAGGTGCGAGTCGTTCTGCAGGAAAAAACGAGAAAATCTCCTCATGAGTTATAGTCACCATATCTAATGGAGAATTTTTTTTTGTTGTTCAAGATTTTGCTTTTAGATAATCTCTCCACCCAACCTGGTTTTAAGCTTGTGCTTAAAACCCCAAGATCGAGAGTCGCATGTTGTATTACCAACGAGCCCACAGTGAATACTTTAAACAAGGCAAAGGAAAAGCAACTGGGCTTTGGGAACCATGAAAGTGTTTCTGTTCCTGGTGAAGAGGGGACTTGTCTCTATTATTCCAGTAATTCCTCTCATTCTCCAAGAATTTTTCAGCCCTAGATTACTTCAACTACATGCTGGAGACTTTCTACTGTTTTAGGAGAACCAAGTTGCCAACTTGCATCTGTTTTATAGTGACTCCTGTTCTTTTGTTGCTTGGAGTGATTTATGTAGCATCGTGCTTAAACACTGGATTATATATGTTGGAGGTCTGGGATGGTTTCTCGACTGACTTGTCAGAAGCAATTATAATTACTATCTATAATATTGGTTTTTAAAGGATATCAAATTTGATTTTAGTACAGTCATTTGACAAAGGCTTAAGCATCTCTAATTTGTTTAAATTGCTTTGGCCACCAAACCCGGGATATTATTAGACCTATTTCTAGGAGCTGCTCAAAAGCATTGACTGGGAAATGGGTTGTTCCAGCCATTGCTTCTAATTTATTTCGAGCATACCCCATGGTTTTCTGTATTGAAAAATTTGAAAACAACCATAGTTTAGCTTAACGCCCAAGTATGTTATTTTAATTTTGACAGAGCTCTTAAATTTCAGGATTAGGACTGGCTGTATTGAATATAACTGGAAATGAGTGTACCTCTTCAGGGGTAAAAAAAACACATATTTGCTAACTTTTTTTAAAGACAAAAAAATTCAGAGGTGCCTGGATGGCTCAGTCAGTTAAGCCTCTGCCTTCAGCTCAGGTCATGATCTCAGGGTCCTGGGATCGAGTTCCACCTCGGGCTCTCTGCTCAGTGGGGAGACTGCTTCTCCCTCTCCCTCTGCCCCTGCTTGTGTGTGGACATGCTCTCTCATGCTCTCTGTCTGGAAAATAAAGAAATAAAATCTGTTTTTAAATGTCACTTTTTCTTTTTTTAAAAAATATTTTATTTCTTTATTTGACAGAGAGAGAACACAAATGGGGGAAGCAGCAGACAAAGGGAGAGGGAGAAGCAGGTTCCCCATGGAGTAGAGAGCTCAGGCCCCTGGGATCATGACCTGAGCTACAGGCGGACGACCAACCACCCAGGCACCCCAATAAATAAAACCTTTAAAAAAAAATAAAGAAGTGACATTTAAGCCAATTTATTTATTTATTTATATTTTAAAAAATTATTTATTTATTTGACAGAGATCACAAGTAGGCAGAGAGGCAGGCAGAGAGGGAGGAGAAGCAGGCTTGCCGCAGAGCAGAGAGCCCAATGCAGGGATCGATCCCAGGATCCTGGGATCATGACCAGAGCTAAAGGCAGAGGCTTTAACCCACTGAGCCACCCAGGCACCCCTAAGCCAATTTACTTTTTTACTAGATTTGTGACCTTGGCCAAACTGCAGGAAGTTTAAAAAAATGACAGTAGACAACTGCCCAAAGCCTCAGTGGGCATAATTCCCACCCGCCTGGATCCTTGTGATGGTCCAATGAGATGATACGGGTAGAACTTCCAGCGTGTAGTCAGCACTCCAGAAAGGCACATTCCTTTCCCCTTCTAGCTCTAGCAGTGTTCTCCTGAAAATGACTCAAGATCACACAATCTGCTTTGGCAGTTATTTAGCTACTTAATCAGTTTAGCAAGCCAGGAATTTAGCGGGCAAATCAAGTCCCCCACCCAAATTAGCAAAAATTATACATACACTTCAGGATTGAACCAAGACACCTTCAATTTAGGGCCTCTTCATTATGAAATCTGGACGAGCCTTCCTCTAAAATCATCAGCTGCCAAGCAGCACATTAATGTCCTCTGACCCTGCCAGTTGGCTCCAGCGAGATTTCCTTATCACTAATTTAACCTTCAGCAGTAAGTTATGGAAGGCAACCACCACTGGACTCTCATACTGCCCAAGGGCGTGGCACCTTGATTTCTCCTTAGAGTGGAACAGGGAAACAAACCTGCGGTAGGGAAAGGGTGCTGTGATTCTCTCTGCTCACAGGCAAGGGACCTGCAGAGTTTAATTTTCACACCCAAGGTCACATGGCAAAGTTGGTAGCAAGCTAAGACCAGAATTCAGGGCTGTGGATTCTTTTGCCACTGTTTTCTTGCTTTGACCAGTGGTTGCCCAGGGTGATGATTTAAAAATCAATTCAGCAGAACTAAAACCCCTACTGACTAGTTATCCCATCCCATCACACACACACACACACACACACACACACACACACACACGGAAGGAATGATGCTGATTTTGTCAAGAATAATGTGATGAATCGTGGTTGACATTCACTGTTCTAAAAGATCCCCACTAGGAGTTAAGATAGAGTTATCCTATGGTAGGCCAGCTCTCGGATCACTCGGTAGACGCTCATCTGACCACACTTTATTTATTTATTAAAAATATTTTATTTATTCATTTGACAGACAGAGATCACAAGCAGGCAGAGATGTAGGCAGAGAGAGAGGAGGAAGCAGGCTCCCTGCTGAGCAGAGAGCCCGATGTGGGACTCCGTCCCAAGACCCTGGGATCATGACCTGAGCCGAAGGCAGAGGCTTAACCCACTGAGCCACCCAGGCGCCCCAGACCACACTTTAAAAACACAGTGTTACACACACACATACACTAAGGTAGTCAAACCTTTAAGTACTTATTGTTCATAGTGTACCTACAAGTAAAAGTTTAAGCCATGCTTCAGCAGTAGTCTGAAATATGGGGAGGGCCACAGAGTTGGGCCAGGAAGAAAGGCAGGGAAAGTTGGTCAACTTGATGATACAAAACCCGGGTTCTTGGTTTCTGAGTTAAGATATTTTTCAGGTTCAGGAATCACTATTTATTCAAGTAGGACTTCCAATTATTATTAAAGATTATCAATCTCTAGGACTTCCAATTATTATTAAAGATTATCAATCTCTAGGGGCGCCTGGGTGGCTCAGTGGGTTAAGCATCTGC
Source organism: Neogale vison (assembly GCF_020171115.1). NCBI lineage: Eukaryota > Metazoa > Chordata > Mammalia > Carnivora > Mustelidae > Neogale > Neogale vison. Next base: position 17,005,643 of record NC_058105.1, read on the forward strand.
CTTTGGCTTGGGTCATGATCTCTGGGTCCTGGGATCGAGCCCCACATCAGAGTCCCTGCTCAGTGGGGGCATGCTTCTCCCTCTGCCTGCTCTGCTTGCCAATCTGCCTGCTTGTGTGCTCTCTCTATCTCTCAAACAAATCAATAAAAGTTTAAAAAAAAGATTTTCAATCTCTTAAATTGAATTATGTCTGAACCAACCACGGTATAACATAAATCAGCCTCTAAAATGCTAGGGACATTATGAAGTTTTTATCTTTTTAAAAAATATTTTATCTATTTATTTGAGAGAGAGAGGTGGGGGGGAGAGGTAGACTCCCCACTGAGCAGAGGGCCTGACAGGAGCTCCAACCCAGGACCCTGGGATCCTGACCTGAGCCAAAGGCAGAGGCTTAACCGACTAAGCCAGTCAGGTGCCCCAAATGTCACTTCTTTTTTTTTTTTTTTAAATATTTTATTTATTTATTTGACAGAGAGAGATCACAAGCAGGCAGAGAGAGAGGAAGAAGCAGGCTCCCTGCAGAGCAGAGAGCCCGATGCGGGGCTCAATCCCAGGACTCTGAGATCATGACCTGAGCTGAAGGCAGCAGCTTAACCCACTGAGCCACCCAGGCGCCACCCAAATGTCACTTCTTTAGACGAACCTTATTTCGTTACTTTGTGGAAAGTCGATCTTCCCCTCCTCCCATCCCATCTAGGTCAGATCCCAAAGGCTGGTCATGGTTCAAAGTCTGTGATTATGGCAACTAACCATGGTCCCCGGTTGCCTGTACTAGAGAACCATCGCACACGCTGCACAAAGGATCCAGGCTCAAAGATACGAGTGAGGGAAAGATGCCGTCCCCAGTGACAGACCGGTGGTCGAGGCGGTCCTCCAGCAGTGAGGAGCCTGCCAGGCAGGAAAAGCCCCAGAGCAGGGCTTCCAAGCTTCTGTAAGATTCTGCTGGGAGTGGCCACATCCTTCCTACAGTGGAGGAAAGTGGCCATTTACTTAACCTCTCTGCGACTCAGTCTCCTTACCTATACAACGAAAATGAGAAATGTTTTATGAAGATTAAAGGAGTGAATATCTGTAAAGTACTAAGAAAGTGTCTGATGCATAATAAGTAACATATTAGGGCATATTAATAAGATAAAAGCAAACGCAAATAAAATAAAGGACAGGGGTGCCTGGGGTGGCTCAGTCAGTTACATGTCTGACTCTTGATTTCAGCTCAGGTCATGATCTCAGGGTCGTGTCGCATGTCAGGCTCTGCACTGGGCATGGAGCTTCTTAAGATTCTTGCTCTCCTTCTCTCTTTGCCCTCTGCCCCCAACAAATACATAAATAAATAATAATTTAAAAATAAAATGAAGTATAAAGAAAGAGAGTTTTGGGGCACCTGGGTGGCTCAGTTGGTTGAGGGTCTGCCTTCGGCTGAGGTCATGATCCCGGGACCCAGGATCGAGCCCCGCATCTAGCTATCCGCTTGCTGGGGTGTCTGCTTCTCCCTTTGCCCCTCCCCCTGCTCATGCTCTGTCTTTCACTCTCTCTCTCTCTCTCTCCCAAATAAATAAGTAAATAAATCTTTAAAAAGAAAAAAAGAGAGAGAGAAAGAGGGTTTCAGGTAGGGTGGCTTGACACATCTCTCTCTCTCTCTCTCTCTCTCTCTCTTTTAAAGTAGGCTCCATGCCCAGTGTGGAGCCCAACACAGGGCCTGAACCCACAACCCTGAGATCAAGACCTGAGCTGAGATCAAGAGTTGGATGCTTAACTGACCGAGCCGCCCAGGTACACTGAGCCATCTTAAAAAACAACAACAACAACAACAACAACAACAAACCAAACTATTTATTTTTTTTAAGTAATCTGTACTTAAAGCTCCCCAATGGGGGGACTCAAACTCCCAGCCCCCAAAATCGAGGATCATATTCTACCCACCCAGCCAGCCAGGAGCCCTTGGCTTTACCCATCTTAATCCCTTCATTTTGGGTCCGTAGTCATCAACTGGGATTTTTCCCTTAACTAGAATGCATCTCTGATTTTATCATTTTCCTCAGAGGTTTTCCTCCTAAGCCCAAAATGAACTTTACAGAAACATAATTTTATAGTCAGTTTTATTAAAACAAAGAGTTTCTTTGGACTCTCACACCGGAAAGGTTCAGAGAGTACCCGGGAGCCTGGGCGTTAAATTAGACCATCTTGAGAGAGAACAGAGGAAAGCTAGAATTATATGGTTCAACAGGTGTTTTATGATGGAAACTCATTAAACTACATGAACATGTGAAAATAATACCCTGCCCTTGTATGATACTTTTCACATTTTCCTTCGGAGTACTTTCATGTCTAGAGTTTCATTTGTTCTCAGAAGAGCTGTGTGTGGCAGGGAGAGAAGCTATTTTCATTTGACATAAGAAGAAACTGAACCCGGACAGGTGACATTTACTCAGCCACCATTTATTGAGCCCTTACCGTGTGGGAGGCATTTGTGGTACAGAGGTGGGTAAGATGTGGTGCCTGCCTTTAATTAAACCAACTCTGGAAATAAAGTTTATTAAAGGCTACAGAGTGGTATATAGGATCTAGGAGGGGCAGAGTGATTGTGTGTGTGTGTGTGTGAAAGGAAATCATGGAAGACTGCACAGGGGTGTGCCTTGGGTTTGGTTATAAACAGTGGGGTGCTGGTAACTACTTAACAATGGGCTCAGGGCGCCTGGGGGGCTCAGTTGTTAAGCGTCTGCCTTGGGCTCAGGTCGTGGTTCTGGGGTCCTGGGATCGAGCCCCACATCGGGCTCCCTGCTCAGCGAGAAGCCTACTTCTCCCTCTCCCACTCCCCCTGCTTGTGTTCCTCTTGCTCGTCTCTCTGTCAAATAAATAAATAAAATCTTCAAAAACAAACAAACAAAAACAATGGGCTCTCCAGGGCAAACAAAGCCCTACTTGGGGCACGTGCCCAGTTTTGTGTTGTAAATTCTCCCACCACAGCCAACTTCAAGCTACCCATGTGAAGTCCTGGAATGTGGGAGTTTGGAAGAGAGGCACCGCAGAACTTCATCACAGAATCTTTCCACCGTGCAGATTAAACGGACATGCAGAGCATCCAAAGCACGCAAAATAGGAAAATGTGGTGAAGTAATTAGGACATGATCAGATTTGAGCGTTTGGTCTCTTTTAATACAGCTTACTTGATTTTGAAGTTAACTTCATTTAAAAAAAAAGATTTTATTTATTTATTTGACAGAGATCACAAGTAGGCAGAGAGGCAGGCAGAGAGAGAGAGAGAGGAAAGCAGGCTCTCCACTCAGCGGAGAGCCCGATGCGGGACTCGATCCCAGGACCCTGGGATCATGACCTGAGCCGAAGGCAGCGGCTTAACCCACTGAGCCACCCAGGCGCCCCTAATTTTATTTTTAATAATGGCTGTGTTTAACAACCCGTTCACAAAATCTGTGTCCGGCGGTCAGCTCGTGTGAGCTTGTGCTCTCGTTTCAGCACACCACTGGCCGAGAACGAGCAGCCAGGTAAGTACGGGGGGAAGGACATTGCAGGTGGAGGGGGACACGCGTGTCAAGGCAGCAAGCGCGTGGAACAGCGCAGGCCATTTATGAAATGGCCCGTGACTTGCTGAGACAGATTAACTGGGCTGCTAATGAATTTGCAGCTTCAAGGCTTGCCTCACTTGTGGGCCCTCATTCCCCCAGAGGGTCTCTTACTTTATTTTGTATTCTTTTTCTTAAAGAGGCCTCAGTGAATGGTATAAACGTCCGATGCCAAAAATCTTTAAATCAGTCCCCGAGTGCCTGACTGAAGAAGGAACAGAGCAGGAGATGAGATTGTTAAGGGTAATGGAGAATTTTTTTTTTTTTAAGATTCTGTTTATTTATTTGTCAGAGAGGGAGAGAGACCCAGAGAGAGCACAGGAGAAAGGGGAATGGCAGAGGGAGAGGAAGAAGCAGGCTGCCCACTGATCAAGGAGCCTGATGCGGGACTCGATCCCAGAACCCTGAGAACATGACTTGAGTCGGTACCAGATGCTTAACCGACTGAGCCAGCCAGGTATCCCGGTGGAGAATCTTTTATGTCACACAAAGAAGTGGACTTCTATAGGCACTAAGGGAAGTAACAAGCTCTGTTTGGGCTCCATGCTCAACAGGGAGTCTGCCTGGGATTCTCTCTCCCCCTCCCTCCTTCACAATGCCCCTCCCTCCGTGCGATCTCTCTAAAATAAGTAAATAAAATCTTTAAGAAAAAAGGTATATATATATATATATGTATGTATTTTTTACAAGATTTTCTTCTTCTTTTTTTAAAGATATTATTTATTTATTTGACAGAGAGAGATCACAAGTAGGCAGAGAGGCAGGCAAAGAGAGAGGAGGAAGCAGGCTCCCTGCTGAGCAGAGAGCCCGATGCGGGGCTCGATCCCAGGACCCTGAGATCATGACCCGAGCCGAAGGCAGAGGCTCAATCCACTGAGCCACCCGGGCACCCCTAAGATTTTATTTTTCTATTTGAGAAAGAAAGTGGGAGAGCACAAGTGGGGAAGGGGTGTAGAGGGAGAAGCAGACTCCCTTCTTAGCAGGGAGCCCGATGCAAGACTTGAGCCCAGGACCCTGAGATCATGACTGGAGCCACAGGCAGCTGCTTAGCAATCTGAGCCACCCAGGCACCTCTGAAAAAAAGATATTTTTGAGGTAAAATCAGCATGACTTGGCAGTGGATTATACCCTATTACATGGGGAGGGGGAGTGAGGAACAAGAGATAAGAATAGCTGTCCGGGTTCTGGCTTGGGCAGCAGAGGATAGTGGTTCCACTAAGCAGGACAGAGCCCCATAACTAAGGTGTATAGAACTAAAATGTCTGGCTGCTTCAGTCAGAAGAGCACGTAACTCTAGATCTTGGTGATGTGAGTCTGAGCCCCATGTTGGGTGTAGAGTTTACTTAAAAAAACCAACAACTTGGGGTGCCTGGGTGGCTCAGTGGGTTAAAGCCTCTGCCTTCGGCTCAGGTCATGATCCCGGGGTCTGGGATCGAGCCCTGCATCAGGCTCCCTGCTTCTTCCTCTCTCTCTGCCTGCTCTCTGCCTACTTGTGATCTCTGTCTGTTGAATAAATAAATAAAATCTTAAAAAAAAGACAAAAAAACCAACAACTACAAAACCCATTCTTATGAATGGATGATGGTTTTTGTAAAATTAATTAATTTGACAGAGATCACAAGTAGGCAGAAAGGCAGGCAGGGGGAGAGGGGGGAAGCAGGCTCCCTGCTGAGCAGAGAGCCTGATGCAAGCCTCGATCCCAGGACCCCCAAGATCATGACCTGAGCTAAAGGCAGAGGCTTAACCTGCTGAGCCACCCGGGTGCCCCAGGGGTGGTGGGTTTTTCAGTCAGTCAGACTTGGGTTCCAATGGCAGCCCTGACACTTGCAGCAGAACTAGAAAGTGGATGAGTTGTTTCAGCTGAGCTTCCGTTTCTTCTGCTCTAAAACCTGACAGTTATTACGGAGAGTGAATCAAGTTTGCAAGATAGGGCTCACTAAATTGGTAGAAGGCTAAGTATGGGGCAGCAAAGAAAATCAGTTCGATTGTGTTGGATTTGCGGTGCCTGTGGGATATCCCAGTGGATCTGCCCCAATATCGAGATGGAGCCTTGGAGATATTAATATTAAAAGGCAGCTGAAGAAAGAAGGTCCAACAGAGGAGATCGTGAATGTGTGACTACACAATAGGAAGAGGGCTAGGAGACAGTGATATCATGGAAATCACTGCTGAACCTTGGCCTCACGCTAATTGGGTTTCGGCTGTGTCCACTTCAACCCCACCCCACTCAATTCCCACTATCTTTTCTCTGCCCTGATGTCTTTGTGTCTGGCCACTGCCAGAGACCATAACACCACCACGTGGGCATCGATGTCATCATGATCTCAGAGGGGTTCGCAGTGCTGCCTCCTGATGTTTCCAATTGTTTCCTGGGATTGGCTGGAGAGAGCCGCTGAATTTCCCTGGGACCCTCTGGGAAGCACTCTGAAGTGATCTGTGAAAGAGAGGAGGCTGGCAGATCTGGCCAAGTCTGGTCAAGTCTGCCTAGAGGGCTTTGATGCACTCGGGGCATGGCTGGAAAGAAGAGAGATGGTCTTATCTCAGTGGACCAATGGGCATGAGTCCCAGCGGCTAGGATCTACCTGGGAGCTAATGAAGCTGCAGTTTTAGGGCCCCTTGCTTGCCCAAATAACTTTGAAGGTCCTTTACTTCATTTTGTATTTGCTATTGTGTGTGATGTTTCTTTAAGATGCTCTCCCAAGTCGTGTAAACGGGGCCTCATCAAACCAGGACCCACCTCTGATCTGTTACCCAGCCTAAACACCGCTTCCCACTGCAGTCACAAGGCTGTATAAGCTTGTTTGAACTCAGATGCCACCCTAAGAAGAAGGATGATGGAAGAGTTCTGAATGGACAGTTTTCTTCTCTACTGAAGTGGCATGTTCTTTATTTTTTAATCGGCAAAATAGGTTGATTGTTTATTGTCTTCAATTCAACAGGCACCAAAGAGTATATAGCAAAAGACAAGTCTCCCTCTCACGAACCCATCTTTGCCCAGCAGATGTCCATACGTTACAAGATCTTGTGTCTTCTTTCAGAGGTATCAAATATATACTTTTGTTTGCTTTTCCTTTTAAATTTAAAAAATTTTTTTGAGGTTTTTTAAAATTTAATTTAATTTTTCCAGTGTTCCAAGATTGTTTACGCACCACACCCAGTGCTCCATGCAATACGTGCCCTCCATAATACCCACCACCGGGCTCACCTAACCCCCCACTCTCCTCCCCTCCAAAACCCTCAGTTTGTTTCTCAGAGTCCACAGTCTCTCATGGTTCATCTCCCCCTCCGATTTTCGCCAATTCACTTTTTCTTCCCTTCTCCTAATGTCCTCCATGTTATTCCTTATGCTCCACAAGTAAGTGAAACCATATGATACTTGATTCTCTCTGCTTGACTGACTTCACTCAGCATAATCTCCTCTAGTCCCGTCCATGTTGATACAGAAGTTGGGTATTCATCCTTTCTGATGGCTGAGTAATATTCCATCGTATATACAGCCCACATCTTCCTTATCCATTTGTCTGTTGAAGGGCATCTTGGCTCTTTCCACAGTTTGGCGACTGTGGCCATTGCTGCTATGAACATTGGGGTGCAGATGACCTTCTTTTCCCTACCTCTGTATCTTTGGGGTCAATACCCAGCTGTGCAATTATACTTACCATTGGCAGATAGCTTCTGTGGCGCTGGATTGGTTTGGTGGGGAGCAGTAAGTCATTTGCAGCCGAGTCTGATGAAGAAGGTGGGTCCGTGGTTGTTTCCTAGAAAGGCGGCAGGAGGGGCTTCCCGGAAGAGAGAGGATCCTGGGCAAGGATACCCAGCATTCTGGGAGCCGTGGTAGGCTGAAATTGCTAGGATGAAGGCTTTGTAGGAGGCAGATTGAAGAACATAGAGGCAGGGGAGAGCTGACGAAGGCCTTGATACATATGTATTACATACGAATTATATTATATCAAGCTCTGTGGGCTTTGTGCACACATTGGGCGCATCTTTAACTTTATCCTGGTGTAAGGGGCGACAAGGAAAGGTGTAATCAGAGGAAGGGGCTGGTTAGATTTGTGTTTGGATACATAACTGGCTGCTGGTAGAGGGTGGAGAGTTAGGCAAGAGTAGAAGTAGCAAGATCGTTAAGAGTCTACAACAGTAGCCCGAGTGAGAGATGACGGCGGCCTGGACTAAAAGAGAGAGAATGTGATGAGTTTGGAAGGTATTTACAAGGGAGAAGGGGAGGATGTGGTGGCTAGGTAGCGGCAGGAGTAAATGAAGAGTCAAGAATGATTTTTGTCTAACTATAGAGAACAAACTGATGGTTACCAGGAGGGAGTTGGGTTGGAGGGTGGGGAAACAGGTGATGGGGGTTAAGGAAGTCACATGCGGCAAGTCACACCAGGTGTGGTATGAAGTGTTGAATCTGTGTATTGAACACCTGAAACTAATATTACACCATCGTTTAACCTAATTAACTGGAATTTAAATAAAAACTTTTTTTTTTTTTAAAAAGAATGATTTTTGGCTTGGGCAGGTAGGTTGATGGTGGTGGGAGTGCTATTGGGGGAAGATGAAGAGGAACAGTTTGGGTTGTGGGACAATTAGGAATTCCAATTCGGTCATGTTAAGTGTGCAATTCTTGGTAGACAAGTAAGCAAATAAGTCAACTTATAGGTAGTCGTTATACAAATCTAGACCTAGTAATATCTAAATACATGGCTAGAGATATAGATTTGGGCAATACTGGCATCTTGAAATTGAAACCTTGTGGAAGCCAGGCACTAACAAGAGAAAAGGTAGGATCAGGTCTTTAGGATTTCCAATGTTTAATAGTTCAATAGAAGAAGATGAGCCTGAGACGTATCAGCCAGAGACGTATGAGAAAAGCGATGAGATTATAGTTTCAAGGAGGCCGAGAGGGAGAGGCCAAGGAAGGCGCTGTTTCAAGAAGGAGGAAAGAGTTTTCAGCAGTCGAATGCATGTAAGGTGATGACTAAGAACATAGCCATTAGATTTGAAGATAATACAGATCATTTGTGACCCTAGTGAGGCAAGTTTTGGTGGAGTTATGGGGACAGAAGCTTGACTGGAGTGGATGGAGAAGTGAGTGAGGGTGAAAAATGGAGATTTCCAGTATAGACAACACCTTTGAGAAATTTGACTGATGATCAAGAGGACAGAGCTAGGGGCCCCTGAGTGGGCTCAGTTGGTTGAGTGTCTGACTCTCGGTTTCAGCTCAGGTCATGATCTCAGGGTTGTGAGATCGAGCCCCGCGTTGCACTCTGTGCTCTGTGCTCAGAGGGAGTCTGCTTGGGACTCCCTCTCTCTCATTCTCTCTCTGCCAAATCCCCCACCTAAGATAAAGAACTAAATCCTTAAGAAAAGAGGACAGAGCTGTAGTCGCAGTAGGAAGGGAAAGGAAAGATTCAGTTGAAAGGTAGCCACTGAAGATATTTAGAAAGAAAATAACATTAATAGTGTAAGATTCCTGAGAAAGTGGGTGAGGTGAGATCCGTGATTCTCAGATGTGGTCCCTGGACCAGTAGCATCACGATCACCTGAACTGGTTAGAGATGCAGGTTCTCAGACCTCACTTGAGACTGACTGACTCAGAAACTTTGGGGGCTGGGGCCTAGACAGCAAACATTTCCAGAGGATTCTGGTGTGTACTCAAGTTTGAGAGCCACTGTACCATAGATAAAAGGAAGGATACCTCCTTTACAGTAAGAGGAGAGAAAGTGGATCAGAAAAGTATAGATGTGGATAGACAGATCAGTTTGGTATGGGAAAGTTCATTAACTCATTCAATAAATATTTATTAAATCTCTAACATGTGCCAGGCACTAAAAATACAGACCAACAAATTCCTGACCTTATGCAATTTACACTGTAGTCAGGGGAGACATAATAAACAAGTAAACAAGGAAAATCTATTATAAGGCCCTTGGATTTTACTCTGAATGAGCAGGGAATGCATTGCTAGAATGTAAACTCCATAAAGGCAGACTTTTTATCTGTTTTTTTTTTCACTTCTGTGTCCCCATGGCCTGGAATGGTAACTTGATTATGTTTGTTGAACAAGAAAATTGGACGGCTTTGGGATAGCAATATTTGGTTAGATTTTTAAAAGCCTTGCTGTGTTGAAAACAGACTTTTGAGGTCAACAGTGGGAGGAAGGACATCAGCTATAGGCCACGGCCATATTCCAAGCAAGGACATCAGTTAGAGGCCATTGCCATATTCCATTGCAAGAGCAATTCCAAGCCATCGCCATATTCCAAATCATGGCTTTGTACAGGGCAGTGGTGGTAGCGATGGTTAGAAGGGTTCAGATTCTGAACGTATTTTCAAAGTAGAAGCAGCAGGATTTTTTTTTGGATGAACTGGATGTAGGGGGGAGAGAAAAAGAGGAGAGTCGGCTATGACTTGAAGGGTCTAGGCCTGAGCAGCTGGGAGGCAAGAGTTGCCATTGACTAGAGGAGGAAGGGCTATGTGAGTAGCAGGTGTGTGAGGGGAGGGAGGGGCTGGAGATCCGCAGCAGAGGCAGGTTTCTTGTAAAGCTAATGACACTTACGTCTCTCATTTGCTCAAGCTCCAGCAATATGTTAGTAAGTTATTTTCTTTTTTCTTCAAGATTTTATTTATTTCTTTGGCAGAGAGAGAGAGATCACAAGTAGGCAGAGAGGCAGGCAGAGGGAGTGGGGAAATCATGCTCCCTGCTTAGCAGAGAGCCCAATGTGGGGCTTGATCCCAGGACCCTGCGATCATGACCTGAGCCGAAGGCAGAGGCTTAACCCACTGAGCCACCCAGGCACCCTGGTAATAGTATTTAGATACATGGCCTTTAGGGAGGTAATTAAGGTTAAATGAAATTAAAAATGTAGGGTCCTAATCTGATATAATTGATATCTTTATAAGAGAAAGGAACACCGGAGAGCTCTCTTTCTCTCCATGCACACACAAGGGAAAAGCCATGTGAGCACGCAATGAGAAGGTGGCCTTCTAGAAGCCAGGACGAGAGGTCTCACGAGACACTAACCGTGACACTCCTTGATTTTGGACTTCTGGCCTCTAGAACTATGAGAAATTAAATGTCTATTGTTTAAGCCCCTCAGTCTGTGGGCAGCAAAATAGTCTGGAGTTCAGGAGAGAGGTTTGGCTGAAGATACAATTTTGGGAGTCATCAACATATAGGCAGTAGGACAGTAGGTGACGTCTTGAAGCTGGATGCAGTCATCAAGGGAGTGAAGGTAGGTAAAGAGAAGAGGTTCAAGGGCAGAGCCATGGCTCTCTCTAACATCCAAAGTTGCCTTGATGTTGAAGGACCAGCAATGGAGAGTGAAGAACAGTAGCCACGAAGGGGAAAGGGAAACAGAGAGATTGTCGCATCTTTGAAACCAAGGTCTAGAAGTGCGTCAAGGAGAAGAGAGTAACTGTGTCAAATGCTGCTGATAGATCCAGAAAGATGGGGACAGCACATACTGTTAGCTTGAGGGACATGAAGTGATTGCTTTGCATCTGCAAGCATGGTCATCCATTGAGAGATGGGGGCGGGGCGGAGAGTTGGGGACATGGCAAGATGGGAGGCATAAGGAGGTCGAGGAAGTCTAGAGAAAGGGAAAGCACAGACTGACCAGGGAGAAGGCACAGGAAGGCAGGGCAGCATGGAGGGCCCGTTGGGAGATGTCCCCGCAACCCTTGGAGTTCCAGCTGTGGCAGGGAAGAGGCCTGCTAAGGGTTAATAACTTTTATACATTTCTTGAAAACTAAGAACAGCAGATCCTTGTTCAGGGCCTCAGAGACAGTTTCAAGATAAGAAAGAACAGGATGCTGACAGTCCGGGAGAGGCCGCTTGGACCTCAGGGGAGTGTCGCGTAGCAACGTCCAACTGTGAGATCCTGCAGCCGGAGACTGCTGCTGCTCGGTCGGGCTCTTACTCCCGCACAAGAGCCGCCCCCAAAGCAGCCAGGTGAGAGCTGTTGGCCTGCTGTCGCTTCCCATTTCCTGGCTGGCCTCAAGGATCATGTAGGCATGTGTCTAGTACATTGCAAGGGGAACCAGGAACGAGATCCAGATGGCCGAGCTCCGACAGGCTCAGCAATGCATTCCTTGGCTTTCTGGGGTTAACATCACCCAACAGAACATTAATATCTAATCCTCAATGAGAACTCTTGTCTGTACTCTCTGGGTCCACTGACTGAAGGCCCAGCCTAGCGTGATGTGGTGGACAGTACCGCTGTCCCCATTCGACGGAGGAGACCACCGAGGTGCAGAGGGGTCACCTGACTGGCTCAGGGGACACACCGCTAGGAAGGGGCAGGGCCAGAATTCAGAGCCAGGCAGACCGACCCATGGAGTATAAAACACAGGGAGCGTTCGCCAGGTTTATGTGCCAGGCTGGGCACTAAGCCCTTTACGTGGATTATCTCATTTCATCCTCGCTCCAACCCACTGAGGCTGACACCATTATTAATCTCATTTGGCTAATGAGGTCAAGTAACTTAATCCAGCTCACATCACTAAGAAATGGTGGGGGCCACTTCTGAACTTGGCAGAGGGGCAAGGAGAGCTGGTAAATGCCTTGTCTGGCAGATAGATGTGAAAAATCAATGCAAGCTTCTTGTAAGCCTGTGGGTTTTGTCTTAAAGGGCTCTTTGCCTCAGCGGGGCTAAGGGATCCATAGCCCACGTCGGAGGACAAGGCTGGACGGGGAACTTTGGGGCTAGTCAGCATTAGCTGGTGCCCAAGGAGCTCTCCCCAGCATGGAGTGTAGACAGAGGAGGGGAGAGAGGCCAGCACCAAGTCCTTGGGGACTTCAACATGGAAGGGAGTGGCCCCTAAGGTCAAACGGGGGCGATGAGGATGACAGCGGAGGGGCACGTGATGGCTCTAGTGGCCCTGGGGACCTCAGGGAGAGCCGTGGCAGGGGGGCTGTGAGGGCAGAGACCGGTCTGCATGGGTGCAGGGTGGGGAGTCAGGGAAGTGAGGAAGCGCAGACAATGGGGGAGGGGTGAGTGGGCAGAGGAGCTGGGGAGCGGGGTGAGGAAAGAGGGAGCCCACCAGGAGGGACCCCTCGCTATCTGATAGTGCGGGCAAGTTCTCACCGGTGGGTGGGGCTGGGTCAAGTTTGTAGGTGAAGCCCGGTGCAGCTGCCCAGCTCCCCGACGCTCCATGCCTCCCCCTGAAGGCGGGGGAGGCAGATCGTTGGTCTGGGGACAGAATGGAGGGCCCCTGGCCCGGCTGACAGAGGCTGACAGGTTCAGGCGCTGGGGAGAAAGCCCTTCAAGTGAGGCCGTGTGAAATCACCAGCGGGTGGAGAGGCTGGGAAAATGGGGGCCTCTCTGGCTTCTGCAAGTCTGCTGGAAGTTAAAGGAAGAGGTTTCTTTGTTCTTTTGTTTTGTTTCTAAAGATTTTACTTATCTGACAGAGACACATGGAGAGAGGGAACACAAGCAGGGGCGGTGGGAGAGGGAGACACAGGCCTCCCGGGGAACAGGGAACCCCACACGGGACTCGATTCCAGGACCCTGGGATCAAGACCCCAGCCGAAGGCAGATGCTTTAACTGACTGAGCCTTAAACCACTTAGCCACCTAGGCGCCCCTAAAGGAAGAGGTTTAATGGAAAAGTGAGAAAGTAGGAAGGTCCGAAAGTCATGGCCCAGTCTGAGAGTGACATTTTGGAGCTGGGAGATTTCAAAAAAGCAGGTGTACCCAGGGGTGGCAAAGAAGTGGCGTCCATGGGCATGGGCTGTGAGGTTGGGAGTGAGACCCCAGAGGGAAGGAGAGGCGGGCATGGTGAGGCCTGGTGTTTGGAGGAGGGTCCCCATAGGCAGGGGGTTGTCCAGGATGATGGCAGTGTGGGAAGTCTGGAGCGGAGGCGAAGGGCAGCCTGGTCTCTTGTTCTCATGGTTGGGGAGAATGAGCAGCCTCCCGTAGGGAGGACGACCCCCTACCTGGGACGTGGTGGATTCAGCCTGGGGGTCGGGCTATCTGCCAATGAGGTTAATGACTAGAAGAGGCGATGTTTAAATGGTACTTGACCGTTGGTAATGTGGTTCTCAATTGAAATATTCTTCTGCATGAATTTTCGGCAAGTCTGTTAATTTGCTTTCTTTTCTTTTTTCGTTAGTTTTATCTTATTTCATTTATTTGACACAGAGAGAGACAGCGAGAGAGGGAACACAAGCAGGAGGAATGGGAGAGGGAGAAGGAGGCTTCCCGCTGAGCAGGGAGCCCGTTGCGGTCCTAGATCCCACGTCCCTGGGATCGTGACCTGAGCCGAAGGCAGACTCTTTTTTTTTTTTCCCCCAATTTATTTATTTTCAGAAAAACAGTATTCATTATTTTTTCACCACACCCAGTGCTCCATGCAAGCTGTGCCCTCCACAATACCCACCACCTGGTACCCCAACCTCCCACCCCCCCGCCACTTCAAACCCCTCAGACTGTACGGCTGAGCCGCCCAGGTGCCCCTGTTAACTTGCTTTCTGACCCAAACAGCTTGGAAACACTATGCTGGTTTATACCAAGTTACAAGTGTGTCTTGAGCAAAACTTTAAAGCTATTTTAACACTACTCTCCATATAGTCTGTTCTTCTTTTGCTCGTTCCTCCCCTGCCCCCCTACCTAAACAAACAGAGCAACAAGCATATAAATTCCTAGCATCACATCCCGCTTTCCAGATCGCTGACCTTTGCGGGGCGTTTTGCCCCAGTGAGCGGAAAAGACCAGAATTAAGGCTTCTGGCCTAATACTTTCTTCCTACCACACGGGGGCAGACTTTTTAACGAAAAGGGGGAAAACAACTGTTTCTCTTGTACTGTATAGAATTGCAACCAGAGACGGGGCTGTAACGTCATTGTGAAGACCAGGGTTATCGAGGCTGTACTGTGTATCTGGAAGTTGCTTAGAGAGGAGATCTTAAAAATCCTCATCACAAGAAAAAAATTAAATGTGAGGTGATGGATGGTAAATGGACTTACTGTGATGATCGTTTTACAAGAGATACATAGATCAAGTCATGTTGTTTACCTTAAACTCATACGGTAGCTATAGGCCAATTATGTTTCAATAAAACTGGAAAAATGAACATAGGAAGGAAATAGGGAGAAGTTATGTGAAAGCCAGATTTTGTGCGGTTTTTAGGTCTTGCCAAATCTACTGCTTTCCTCAAATCTGCAAGTCTCTCTATTCCTTCTCCACCGATGAACTAGCTCCCTTCTGTCCTTCCTTTCTTCTTTCCTTCCTTCCTCTCCCACTCTCTGACTCCCACAAGTCTGTGTTTACTCTAGGTGGAGCTGCCTGATAAAATTCAGGATGCCCAGTTAAATTTGAAGAGCAGATAAACAACAAATATTTTGTAGTATAAGTATGTCCCATTCATATTCTGGGGACATACTTAGACTATAGAATATTGATTACTTAGCCCAAATTCAAATTTAATTGGGTGGCGTGTATTTTTACGTGCTAAATCTGGTGATCCCATAACTCGGCCCAGAGCAGTGCTGGAAGCTGGCTGGGAGCGGCTGGATAAAGGGCTTGGGGTCTCCTGGCAGGGGTGTGACTAAAGTCCCGAGTGGTGCGGTGCTGGTGGCTGTGGGCCGTGGCCCGGCCTGTGCCCTCATGGAAGACCACCTCAGCAACCTCACCTTCCAGGCTGTCTCTTATGTGTCATTCTTTCCACGGGAAATATCCAGCTGCAGGGTCTCCTTCTCTGGGAAGCCTTTCCAGATCTCCCCAGCAACAGCTGTCACCTCAACACTTTGTATTTACCTCTTTGTTAACACCTATCACACTATAGGCTTTACTCTGTCTTGGGCACCAGGCTGTAAGGAACTAGAGTTCAGAGAGGTCAGAGCTCTCCCCGTACCGTTCATCTCTGTTTCTCATTTGCAGACACAGTGTCTGGCACAGAATAAGCCACGTACAAGAAAGGGTCCTGATTAGACAACTTCTAGTGTCCTCTACGGATTCAGAAGGAGTCCCAGGTTAAGCCGCAGGCTGGTGGAGCACGGACAATAACCTCATTTCTGTCACTGGCTGCAGCAAATTGCTCCAAGAGGCTGGTTGAGGAACACTGGTTACAAAGTACTTGCGGGGGGCACCTGGGTGGGGTGTGGCTCAGTCGTCGGACATCTGCCTTTGGCGTGGATCGTGATCCCGGGGTCCTGGGATGGAGCCCACATCTGGGATTCCCTGCTCAGTGGGGAGTCTACTTCTCCCTCTGCCTCTGCCTGCTGCTCCCTCTGCTTGCACTCTTTCTTTCTCTCTCAAATAAATAAAATCTCCAAAAAAAGTGCTTCAATATGTCAACTGTATGTCAATAACATTTTTTTTTTTTAAAGTGCTCTGGCCGCGGGTCACCTGGAGCCGTGAGCTGCCTCTGGGATATCTTTAGGGATCAGCACTGTGGCAGAAGGTGTCGAGAGCCAAATCAAGAACTACCACACTGCCCCTGGGGACAGCCGCTTCCCCAACCAGAACCAGACCGGGAACCTCGGGCAGAACTACCCAGACGTCCTTTGCTGTAAGAAGGCAGTGACGGCCAAAGGGGGTGATGTCCCTGTGTGACAATGGTACCGGTGTGTGTACACGTCCAGCTGTCCCACATCCTGGGGGTCAGCCTGGCACGACCACTGCGCAGAAGGCCCGTTTCCTGGGACCTGAACTGGCTTCACCCCCCTCTCCTCTATTCTCCATCCTTCTCCCAGGGTGGTGAAGGGGAACCCGGGTACGTGGTGATCTCCACCCTGGGATCCAGAATCAGGGCTTAACTGATAATAAGAACTCATTGGAAATGTGTGAGACTGTGTCTTTGTAAAAGAGCTGGATGATGGGGCAAGAACCCCGGGGTGGAATTGGCACCTCCTTGACCAGTGGGAGGGGCTTCCAGGTGATTGTTTTCCCTGTTTTGTTTTGTTGTATGTTATTAAATTGACCACCTTCTCTATCTGGACAGTAGACTGAGTGATTATACAAAATAGCCTTGAGCCCCTGTATGTGCTAAAATTTATCTGTATATTCCCCTTTATTATCTACACAATATTTTATAGAGTGCTTTAAGTTTGCATGTGACTTAAAATCAACCAGAAAATGCTTCATAAAAATGGATCTGAAGGGGCATGTGCACCCGCATGTTTATATCAGCAATGTCCACAATGACCAGACTGTGGCTGTCCATTGACAGATGTCCTTTGACAGATGAATGGATAAAGAAGATGTGGTATATACACAGAATGGAATATTACTCAGCCATCAAAAAGAATGAACTCGTACCATTTACATTGACATGGATGGAACTGGAGGGTATTATGCTGAGCAAAACATGTCCATCAGAGAACAATTTCATACGGTTTCACTCATATGTGGAATTTAAGAAACAAAACAGAGGATCATAGGGGAAAAGAGGGAAAAAGAAGACTAAATCAGAGAGGGAGACAATCCATAAGAGACTCTTAACTCTAGGAAACAAACTGAGGGTTGCTGGAGGGGAGGTAGGTTGAAGGATGGGGTGACTGGGGGATGGGTTTTAAGGAGAGCGCGGGATGTGATGAGCACTGGGTGCTCTTTGCAACTGATGAAATTACTGACCTCTACCTCTGATACAAATCATGCACTATATATTAACTAGTTGAATTTAAATTAAAAATGGACTCTTTAAAGTATCGATGGCTTAAAAATTACTGCAGGGTTAGATGATCAAAATAATCCCCAGAAATGCAACAGAATCCTCAGCACTAGAGAAGACTTCTTGATCTTTTTTCAGACCAAGTTTAATGAATAGTAGTGGCAGGAAATGGGGGAAAACCCAAACAAAGAAACTGGTCTTCACTTCTTGTTGATTCCTTTCTAACCTCTGAACTTCCTGGCTTAAAGTTTTATTTTTATAGACTTCTATGTTCTTTGCCTCCATCGCATCCTGGAACTCACAAGTAGAAGCCCACCTTAGACCCGCCTTTCAGGGGTAATTAAATAACAGCTAATGCTATTCAGTGCTTCCTCTGCCCGGAGCACTGGTGCAAGTGCTTTACAGGTATTAACTCAGTCAAGCTGCAAAGGAGGTAACATAACGCAAGTATCAGCTCTGGAGCCAGGCCTTCTGAGTTCATGGTTGAGCTGTACCACTTCCTAGCGGTTGACCTTGGACAAGTTGATTAACTTCTCTGTTCCTCAAATTCTCCATCTATAAAAGGGGAATGATGGTATTAGATCCACCTTATGGGGTTGGAAAAAGAATAAAATCAATCAACATATGTAAAATACTTAGAATAGTGACTGACATCCAGTAAGTATTATGTGAGTGTATATGCGCAGGCACAGATTTCTAATATATACATCTCTCTCCCTCTAGAGAGATAATAAAATCTGTAGCTATAGATAAACTTATAACTCTGTAAGTTATAAGTTTACCTGGTTGACTCAGTAAAGTGTCTGTTTTCAGCCCAGGTCGTGATCTCGGGGTCATGGAATCAAGCCCTATGTTGTCGGGCTCCCTGCTCAGCAGGGACTCGGCTTCTCCCTCTCCCTCTGCCCCACCCCTTTCTTGTGCCCTCTGTCTCTTTCAATCTCTCTGTCTCTCAAATAAATAAAATCTACAAAAAAGAAGATACTCTTGTTATCCTGATTTTACAGATAAAAAAATGGAGGTTCAGCAAGGGCAAGTAGTTTTTTAAGGTCACACAGCCTGCCTTCCTAGCCACAACACTGCTTCTGTTTTTGTTTTGTTTTAAATAAACTTTTATTCATTGATTGATTTTGAAAAGATTTATTCATTTATTTTAAAGAGAGAGAGAGTGTGTGTGAGCGAGCTAGCAGGGGAGGAGCAGAGGGAGAGAGAGAGAGAATCCTGAAGCAGACTCCTAGCCAAGCAACACGGGGCTTCATCCCAGGACCCCAAGATCATGACCTGAGCCAAAATCAAGAGTTGGCCGCACAACCAACTGAGCCACCCAGATACCCTGATTTTTTTTTAATAGGCTCCATGCCCAATGTGGGGCTTGAACTCAGGACCCTCAGACCAAGATTTACATGCTCTATCACCTGAGCCAGCTGGGTACCCCCAAAATAAACTTTTAAATTTAAAAATAATTTTAACTTACAAAGAGTTACAAAGATAGTTCAGCGAGTTCTCATATACCTTATACCCGGCTTCCCCTAATGTTAACATCTTACATAACCATCATTTGTCACAAGAAATTAATGTTGGTACTATGTTACTATTATTAAATAAGCTGTATTTATATATTATATTAATATTATACAGGTATTAACTGTATATATAATATAACATATATAACATTTATATATAATATAATATATAATATTAATATAATAAATATTAAACTATTGACTGTTAACTATTAATGGCTCTGGATTTCATAATGGATATCATAATAGGAACTGGATTTCACCAGTTTCCCCACCAATATCCTTTTCCTGTTCCAAAATCCAATTCAAGATGCCACATTGTGTTTAGCCCTACTGCTTCTTCCTTTTTTTAATTCCAGTATAGTTAACATGGTATTATATGAGTTTTAGGCATACGATATAACGATTACTCAGTGCTCTTCATGATAAGTGTACTTTTTTTTTCTTTAAAGATTTTATTTATTTATTGGAGAGAGAGAGAGTGCACAAGCAGGGGGAGCAGCAGAGGGAGAGGGATAAGTAGGCTCCCCGCTGAGCAGGGAGCCTGATATGGGGACTCGATCCCAGGACCCTGACATTATGACCTGAACTGAAATCAAGAGTCAGATGCTTAACTGACTGAGCTGCCCAGAAACCCCTGCTTATTTAAGAATTAAAAAAAAAAAATTAAGTGATTTCTATACCTAACATGGGGCTTGAACCTACAGCCCTGAGATCAAGAGGTACATGCTCTACTGACTGAGCCAGCCAGTCATACTGCTTCTTAATACCTATCAAGCAAGTACCCTGGGTCAGGCCCTATAGTAGGTACCGGGAACAGGGAGATGGGTAAGAAACTGTTCCTGCCCTCAGGAAGCTCACCGACTATTGGAGAGAGAGAAGCAAGCTTTCAGTTATAAGAAAGGGTAGTCAGGGCAATTACAATTAAGCATAGAGGGTTGTGGGGGCACAGAGAAGAAGTATCTAATTCAGTCGGGGGTATCTAAGCCGAGAGCTGAAGGATGAATAGGAATTCGCCAGCCAAGATCAGGGTGTGTGGGTGACCGGAGTGGGAGTGGACATTGCAAACCATACTTAAGGTAGAGAAAACCTCATGTGCAAAGATCCAGAGGGGAGAGTGTGAGTATGGCCAGCTTTGGGAACTGCTCCATCCACAAGATTTCACCACAAACTCTGAAACTCCCACCTGCACCACAATCGTCAACAGTGGCTCTGACATTTTCTAAGCCTTCAAGTTCTTTCTGTGCTTTGGTGGTCTGCCCTCCATCACACACACTGTCCCCCACTCTCTTAGCAACACTCACATCCCAACTGGCTTTACATTCAGTCCTACCAGGACTGGACTCTGAAGTCCCCTAGGTCAGTCCTTGACCCTGGGATAACCCCACACCTCCTAATCTCAAGTAAAAGTCAGACACTGGTTCATTTTGCTATAACTTCCTCCTACTCTTGGCTAAACTTTGACTATGAGATGTGACAGGGCCCTGAGTTTTGGAGTCAGGCAGACATGGGTTTGAATCCTGACTCCTCTACTCATCATCTCAGGGGCCTTAGACGAGGTAGTCACCATTTTGTTTTATTAAAATTTTTTAAAAAGTTGAGTATAGTTGACACACATTGTTACATTAGTTTCAGGAGTACAACATAGTGATTCAACTTCTCTTACGTTATATTATGGCTCACCACAAATATAGCTACCGTAGAGTCACCACACGATGATACTACAATGCAATTCACTCTATTCCTGTGCTTTTTATTCCTGTGACTTATTCATTCCCTAATATGTTCACCATTTTAAATTTGTTTCTTCTTCTGTAAAATAGGAATGCCAAAATTGTCCACCACCAAGAGCAGTTGTGAAGATTAAACATAATATAGGTGTACAAAATTTAACTCAAAATGGATCAAGGACTTAAATGGAAGACCTCAAACAATCGAACTCTTAGAAGAAAACATGGGGTGAAAGCTTCATGGGCAATGATTCTTGGACATGACACCAAAGGCACAGGTAACAAAAGAAAAAAAAAACAAATTGACTTCATGAAAATTTAAAAGTTTAGTGCCTCAAAAGAGTAAAAGAGAGTAAAAAGGCACAGAATAAATTTATCAATAGAGTACAAAGACAACCCAGAGAATGTGAAAATATCTTTGAAGACCATATGTCTGATATCCAGAATATATACAAAACTTCTAAAATGCAACAATGAAAATATAAGCAACCTGATGCAAAAATGAGCAAAGGACTTGAATAGACATTTCTCCAAAGAAAATATACAAATGGCCAATAAACACATGAAAACATGCTCAGCGTCATTAATCATTAGGGAGATGCAAATCAAAACTACAATGGGAGACCACTTCATACCCAATAGGATGGCTACTATGAAAAAAACAGATAGTAACAAGTGTTGGTGAGGATGCAGAGAGAAGGAAGCCTTGTACATTGTTGGTGGGAATGCAAACTGGAGCAGCCACTGTGGAAAACAGTATGGTGGTTCCTTGAAAAACTAAAAATAGAACTACCCTATGATCCAGCAATTCCACTTCTGGGTATATACCCAAAAGAATTGAAATCAGGGTCTCAAAGAGATATTTGTATACCCATGTGCTCATAGTAGCATTATTCACAATAGTGAAATCATAGAAGCAATGCAATTGTCCATCAATGGATGAATGGATAAGCAAAATGTGGTTGTGGGCACCTGGATGGCTCAGTAGGTTGGGCACCTGCCATAAGCTCAGGTCATGATCCCAGGGTCCTGGGATAGAGCCCTATCTGGGGCTCCCTACTAAGTGGGGAGTCTGCTTCTCCCCCTCCTTCTGCCCACCACCCCCACTCATATATTCTCTTTCCCACTCTGCTCTCTGAAATAAATAAATAAATAAATAAATAAAATCTTTAAAAAATTGTGGGTGTAAAGGGAAAAAGTGAGGCCTCTCCTCCTGTGTTGCTTTTCACTCTACTGTGACTACCACACTCACAGCACTCCTAACACCAGTTCCATGGGTGTTCCCCTCACCAAGGAATTCTCTAACACAGGCTAGGTGTCCTACAATTGAACTCGGTTCTGACACTGTCTACTTGGAGATAGCATTAGATCTCACAGCTTAAGGGCTCAGTCCAACAAGATTTTTCCTCCCTCCCCCCCAACTTCAGATGCCAATTGTAAATAGTGGGTCCCCAGGTTACCCACACTTTTGTCCAACATGGCTACAAATAGGAGGTTCCCATGACTCCCTCCTGGGGTTTGATTAATTTGCTAGAGCAGCTCATGGAACTCAGGGAGATACTTATGTTTACCCATTTATTAAGGAATATGATAAGGGACACAGGTGAACAGCCAGATGAAGAGATACATAGGGTGAGTTCTGGGAGTGTTCCAAGTACAGGAGCTTCTGTCCCCATGGAACTGGGAGGCATCACCCTCACAGTACCTGGATGTGTTCACCAACCTGGAAGCTCTCTAAAACCCTAGTACTGGGACTTTGAGGGAGGCTTCTTCACATATGCATGATCAATCATTAACAGCACGTCCAGCCCATCTCCCCTCTCTGGAGAAGTGGGAGCTATGGCTGAAAATTCCAAGTTTCTATATGGAACTTGGTCTTTTTGGTGACCAGCCCCCATCCAGGAGCCATCCAGGAGCCATCCAGGAGCCATCCAGGAGTCCATTCAAAGTTGCCTCATAAGGACAAAAGGTATTCTTATCACCTAGGAAATTTCAGGGGATTTAGGAGCCCTGTGTCAGGAACCTGCATCAAAGACCAAACATTAGAACAAAAGATGCTCTTAGTCTTCTTATCATTTAGGAGTTTACAAGGGTTTCATGAGCTGTGTGCTAGGAACCAGAGGCAGAGATCAATATATATGTTTTCTATCCAATCACAATGGCATACACATAGAATGGAATATTATTCAGCCTTCAAAAGGCAGGAAATCCCATCATATGCTACAAGATATGAATCTTGAAGACATTACACTAAGTGGAATAAGCCACTCACAAAAACACAATATACTGTATGGCTCCGTGTATACAAGGTACTTCGAGTAGTCAAATTCATAGAGACAGAAAGTATAATGGTGGTGGCTGGAAGCTGGGGGGAGGGGAGAATGGGGAGTTATTATTTAAAGGGGACCTAGTTGGGGCGCCTGGGTGGCTCAGTGGGTTAAGCCGCTGCCTTCGGCTCAGGTCATGATCTCGGGGTCCTGGGATCGAGTCCCGCATTGGGCTCTCTGCTCAGCAGGGAGCCTGCTTCCCTCTCTCTCTGCCTGCCTCTCTGTCTACTGTGATCTCTGTCTGTCAAATAAATAAATAAAAATCTTAAAAAAAAAAATAAAGGGGACCTAGTTTCTGTTTTGCAAGATGAAAAGAGTTGTGGACATGGTGTTGGGGATGGCTGTACAACAATGTGGGTGTATGTAATCCTGCTCAACTCTACACTTCACAATGGTTATAATGGTCAAATTTATGTTATATATATTCTACCACAATAAAAAAGAAAAAAAATAATATAGGCAAAGTTCTTTTTTCCCCCCAAGTTCTATTTTTTTTTAGTTTTTTTTTCTTTAAGTCATCCCTACACCCAACATGGGGCTTGAACTCACAACCCTGAGATTAAGAGTCACACACTCTGTCTACTGAGCCAGCCGGGTGCCCCTGCAATGTTCTTGCTATTGTGCCACCTAATAGGTGCTGAGTAATTGGCAGCTTCCTTTATTATTGACCCTCTTTTTGTTTATTATAGGTGAATCTCCAGGGTTTTGGTTAGAGGACCTCTTCCACACTTTTTCACTTTCTTCAGCCTTCAATTCTCACTTTGTTCTGCTTTCAATTCTCACTTTCTTCCCTCACCTTAGAAGGATCTGCTTTTAGGAAGCAAGGGCAAAAATGAACTATTGGGACTTCATCAAGATCAAAAGCTTTTGCTACAGCGAAGGAAACAGCCAATAAGACCAAAAGACAACCAACAGAATGGGAGAAGATATTTGCAAATGGCATATCAGATAAAGGACTAGTATCCAAAATCTATAGAGAACTTATCAAACTCAACACCCAAAGAACAAATAATCCAATCAAGAAATGGGCAGAGGACATGAACAGACACTTCTGCCAAGACATCCAAATGGCCAACAGACACATGAAAAAGTGCTCCACATCACTCGGCATTGGGGAAATACAAATCAAAACCACAGTGAGATATACCTGACACCATTCAGAATGGCTAAAATTAACAAGTCATGAAATGACAGATGTTGGTGAGGATGCGGAAAAAGGGGAACCCTCCTACACTGTTGGTGGGACTGCAAGCTGGTGCAACCACTCTGGAAAACAGCATGGAGGTTCCTCAGAAAGTTGAAAACATAGCTACCCTACCACCCAGCAATAGCACTACTGGGTATTTACCCTAAAGATACAAATGGAGTGATCTGAAGGGGCACGTGCACCCGAATGTTTATAGCAGTAATGTCCACAATAGCCAAACTATGGAAAGAACCTAGATGTCCATCAACAGATGAATGGATAAAGAAGATGTGATACACACACGCACACACGCACACACACACACACACACACACACACACACACACACAAACGGAAAATAATGCAACCATTAAAAAACCCAAAATCTTGCCATTTGCAATGATGTGCATGTAACTAGAGGGTATTATGCTGAATGAAATAAGTCAATCAGAGAAAGACAATTATCATATGATCTCACTGATATGAGGAATTTGAGAAACAAGACAGAGGATCATAGGGGAAGGGAGGCAAAAATGAAACAAGATGAAACCAGAGAGGGAGACAAACCATAAGAGACTTAACCTCAGGAAACAAACTGAATTGCTGGAAGGGAGGAGGGTGGGAGGGATGGGGTGGCTGGGTGATGGGCACTGGGGAGGACATGTGCTGTGGTGAGTGCTGTGAAGTGTGTAAGACTGATGAATCACAAACCCGTGCTCCTGAAACAAATAATACATTATATGTTAATAAACATTTTTTTTCAAAAAAAAAAGGGTCTCCTTTCACTTCTTTGACAGTCTCTTGTGTTGCCTTTACTGGCTTTTCTTGCTTGTCTTATTTCCTAAGTGTAGGAAAGATATTGTCTCAAAATTCTTCTTTTTCTACCTTATCTCTTTTAGCAATTTCATTTCAGGCTTATGTTAATTTTTTTTAAGTGAGCTCTACATTCAAAGTGGGGCTTGAACTCATGACCCTGAGGTCAAGAGTCAAGTGCTCAACTGACGGGGCCAGCCAGGCACCCCTAATGTGAAGGGCTTCTAAATGTGTATCTCTGATCTCATCTTTTCACTTGAGATCCAGACCTGCTTTCCAGACTCACAACTGACCATCTTCATCCAGATGTTTTGAGGGCTTTGCACATTTAGTATATGCTAACACCATTTCTTCTAGTTCTGCTTCCCAGCCCACCTCAAACCTGTCCTTCTGATGATTTTATGTGTTAATGGCCTCACCATCTTCTCACATCCTTGGTTTAAACTCTCAACTTCTTACGGTTCTAAGGAAATGTCATGCAATTCCCACATGTCCATTCTTACTGATGTCAACCAACTTCATACTTCAGCATCCTGCTGTCCAGTAGAGGCAATCCCTTTCTAGTGAAGAGGCTGTTTGAGTACCATCTTATCAAGAGTACTCCCTTTTTATAATACCAAGATTGCTGGGAAATACAATTCAGAAATCTGCTTGCTGAGCAAGGATTTAAAACAAAGGGAGAAGAATAGTCTTGAGGGTTATTTCATTCCAGCTACGGTGAAGCCCAGGGAACTGTCCCTGTTCTGTGGCAAATGATACTTAGAGTCAACCTTTCTCTCTCCCATGTGGTGTCAGATTCACACTGCCAAAGCATGCTCTTCAAATACCATTTTTTTCCAGTGTTGAGTTCTACTAAGAAACATCATTGAGGGGTGCCTGCGTGGCTCAGTTAATCATCTGACTCTTGATGTCAGCTCAGGTCATGAACTCAGGGTCGTGGGATCCAGCCCTGTGTGGAGCTCTGTGTTCAGCATGGAGTCTGTTTGTCCCTCTACCTCTGGCTCCTTCCGACGTCCCCCCACCCCCTGCCAATTTCTCCTCTCTCTCTAAAATAAATAAATCAAGTCTTTTATAAAAAGCCACATTATCGAGTGTGTTAACACCATTGGCTAAGCGACAGGGTAGTGTGTAGTTGACAGTCTCCTTCCATTATGAGTTTATTTTATCAGTTGATTTCTCAAAAAAGCAATCTCAATCCTACCCATTAATCCCACTCTTAGGCTATTATACCCTAGGGAAAACTCACACCTGTTCTCCAAAGACATGTAAATGAGTACTTACAGCAGCAAACTGTCCCAAACTGAAAATGACCCACATGTCCATCAATAGTGAATAAATTATGGCATATCTGTAAAATGGAATACTGACAACAAAAAGAATGCTCTACAAGTACACACAAAATCACAAATAACCCTGAAAAACAAAGTGGAATAAAGCAAGTCTGAGAGCACATGCAGTATAGTTCCATTTACATAAAGTTCAAAACCAGGCAAAATTAAGTAACACTATATTTGTTGAAGATAAATGCATATGTGACAAAAACTATGAAGATAAATGAGGAATAATTTTTTAAATGATTTTATTTCTTTGACAGGGAGAGAGAGAGACAGCACGAGAAGAGCAGGCAGAGGGAGAGGGAAAGGGAGAACCAGGTTCCCTGCTGAGTAGAGTCCAATGCAGGGCTCAATCCCAGGACCCTGAGATTGTGATTTGAGCCAAAGGCAGACGCTTCACTGATTGAGCAAGCCAGATGCCCCCAAACTAGGAATAATTACCACAAAATTCAAGAGAGTTTTTGGGGCTTTTGGAGGTGGAGAGGAGGATGGTAGCTGAGGAGGAAATTGGAAGACTTTAAAGGCATCACAGATTTTCATATCATTACTATTCTTTAAACTGTGTATCTGCATTACATACACTATTACATGTACAACAGACTTCACAACTTTTTAAAAGTTACTTTTTTCAAAAGGTAATATCATTTCCAAGTTTTTTGAGATGAGAAGATGGCCCTCCCTTTAGTTCTTGTCCACCTTTAAAACTCACTTTTTTTTTTAAAGATTTTATTTATTTATTTGACAGAGAGAGATCACAAGTAGGCAGAGAGACAGGCAGAGAGAGAGAGAGAGAGAGAGGAAAGCAGGCTCTCCGCTCAGCAGAGAGCCCGATGCGGGACTCAATCCCAGGACCCTGGGATCATGACCTGAGCCGAAGGCAGCGGCTTAACCCACTGAGCCACCCAGGCGCCCCTAAAACTCACTTCTTTTTTTTTTTTTTAAAGATTTTATTTATTTATTTGACAGACAGAGATCACAAGCAGACAGAGAGGCAGAGGAGGAAGCAGGCTCCCCGCAGAGCA
This sequence comes from Neogale vison, assembly GCF_020171115.1. Lineage (NCBI taxonomy): Eukaryota > Metazoa > Chordata > Mammalia > Carnivora > Mustelidae > Neogale > Neogale vison. The sequence goes on from NC_058105.1 coordinate 17,032,766, forward strand.
GAGAGCCCGATGCGGGACTCGATCCCAGGACCCCGAGATCATGACCCGAGCCGAAGGCAGCGGCCCAACCCACTGAGCCACCCAGGCTCACTTCTAACCTCCTTTTGGAAGCCACCTCTGACTCCCCAGGTTGATTTAATATGGAAAATTTCAAATGTCCACAAAAGGAAGGAAAATAATGTAATGAATCACCATGTAAGCATCCCTGAGCTTCAACAACTATCCACGCATAGCCAGTCATGTTTCCTCTATACCCCAACACATTCCCCTCACCATCCTGGGTCATCTGAAAACAAATCTCAGCCATCCTATTACTTCATCTGTACATACTTTGGCAAAAGTTTCTAAAAAATAAGGACCTCTAAAATGAGGGCACAACCCTAATACCATTATTCACTTCAAGAGTTTGACAGACTTCTTAATATCAAATATCCAGATAGTGTTCAATTTTCCCTGTGTCCTATAGTTTTCTTTTTCTTTTCTTTTCTTTCTTTCTTTTTTTTTTTTTTAAAGGGAGAGGGCAATAGGGAGAGAGTACAAGTTGCGGGAAGGAGCAGAGGGAGAGAAAAAATGCGAGCAGACTCCACGCCCAGCGCAGAGCCTGCCATGGGGCTCAGTCTCATGACCCTGAAATCATGACCTGAGCTGAAATCAAGAGTTGGACACTTAACCAACTGAGCTACACGGCACCCCTCCTATAGTTCTTGATTTGTTCAAATCACGATCTAAACAAATTTCACAGTGTTGGTTATGTTTTTTAAGTCACTTTGAATCCAAGTTTCCTCCTCCCTCTTTCTTTTTTCTTGCAATCTATTTGCTAAAGAAAACAGATCTGATCAATTTCCTACATTCTGGATTTCTGGCTGATTTAGCTGTTCTCTGCTCATTTCACAAACCTCTCTACCTTTCCTTTTCCCACCATTTTCTATTGCCATCTGTACATTTTCTCAAAGGATAGACAGTAGAAAGGATGCCAAAAGTATAGAATGAAGGGGTGGGGAGTAACCCCTGCGCAGATCGCTACCCTAGGACTCCCTATACTTGACTGGAATCATGAGTTTCTTTGTCTCCCTCCAACACACCTCTTGGGGGTCAACACTATCTTACTTGATTTTTTTATCTTCAGTGCTTTACACATAATTCTACACATAGTAGGTGCTAAATAAACGTTTATTGAAAGAGTGAATCAAGTTGCTCTCTGTACTGCTTATGTGCTATACCCCCTTTTCCAACTTTGCAAAAAGTTTAAGACTTTGTGAAACTTTGATTTCAACCCCCTGGGGTAAGGTATTATGCAAACTTCTTTTGATAGTTACTTTTCTTTTGAAAAGTTTGACAAATTTCATTGTAAAGAATGCTTTGTTTATTGTACTTTTCCTTTGTTGCCCATTTCCTGAACCACCATGGTCTTGATAAGCTTGTTTGAAATTAAGCACAAAAGTTCCCTCCTCTGTAACTTGATTGGAGGGGCTCCCAGCAGCTTTGCCCTCAGGGGGAATTGTGGGTTAATGGCTTCTGAGTAATATATTACTCACCACAGCTTCTTAGAAACTTCTGAGGCAAATTATTACTTTCTGAGATATCTTTGCTCTGTTCCTTGAATTCTATGGGCCATGCCCTCTTGTAGATTTTCCTCCCATACTATATGAAAAACAACATCACCGAGAAAGCTGGAAACAAACTCCCTTTTCTGCAACTTACTCTAATATTTTCTCTTCATTTACAGTTGAGGCATACGTACTCTCTAGTGCACATGGCTAAACCTCCTTCCTGTTAATAGGTACTTGAACCCATATTTACACTCTGTTTTACTTCGTCACAAACACAAAATGTACCAATGCCACCAAATGGGAAAACATTCCTCTATGCTATTGGACTTGATAATAATTGTCCTCCTTATACATCTGATCCTGTGAAAACCACTGATGTCCTTAGAATTGTTTTAGAAATACTTCCTGTCTTCTTAATCCAGGAAATGAGTCTGGTTCATGGATTTGCAATTTTATTTTTATAAAATTGTTATGAACAGGACTGAGTAATTTAAAATTCAACTGAACTCCTCTTGCTGTAGCTCTGTGTGTGTAGGGTTTATGGAATTATGTTTGAAATTGTTGGTGATGAAGTTCCTTCCTCAGTATTTTTTAATGCGGCAGTTAGATTATAGTGAATTAAGATTTCCTGGAGAGCCAATTTTAAGCCATCAACTGGCAGTGAAAGATGAACAAAGACTGGATGACATATTGAAATTATACCTGGCACATAAACTTGTATCAAACACTTCTAATCTGGCAAACAATACAATGAGTGACAGTAAATGCAATCAAACAGAAACTTGGATCAATTATCTTAGAAAGATTGCAGTCAGCAGATAAAAATGGGACCATGGAGTCATCTGAATTAACTAGCACTGAGAACATGAATCAGTCTTTCATCTTTTATTATTTCATCCTTTTCCTTTGAAGTAAACTTAAAAATAATCCTTTTGCCAACTCCTCAAAATGAAATATTCACTCTATCACTCTTACTCCTTATTAAAAACTGGTATTAGTGTGCCTTTATACTGAAGACATCAAAGAAAGTATGGAGTATTCTTGTATAAACATAAGGAAGCCTGTAGTATATTGCTTATTTTTCTATGGAATAAATGCAAAATCATGATACTTCATTGAGCATTTACTGGATTCTACTTGGATTTTCGGAAAGAAAGTTCTCTTTCCTTTTTGAGGCAATCCTTGTTGAATGGATGAAACATGTGGTAATTTGTTTCTAGCGTCTTGAGATCAGTCCCACTTTTCATCCATGATAATGTCCATCAAGTAGAGTACTGTGCTATTTTAGGTTTTCCAATGGGTTTGGATTTTAATAGGTTTATTCCATTGCTAAGGAATATCTTACTCTTTTATATATGATTGTGCAAGTACATCTGGATGTCATTTGTTCAGACTTTTTTTTTTTATTAACATATGATGTACTATATGCCCTCAGGGTACAGGTCTGTGAATCATCCGGCTTACACAATTCACAGCACTCACCATAGCACATACCTTCCCCAGTGTCCATAACCCAGCCACCCTATCCCTACCCCCTCACCCCCAGCAACCCTCAGTTTGTTTCATGAGATTGAGTCTCTTATGTTTTGTCTCCCTCACGATCCCATTCTCTTTCATTTTTTCCTTCCCTACCCCCACAACCCCCTACCCTGCCTCTCAAATTCCTCATATCAAAGAGATCATAACTGTCTTTCTCTGATTGACTTATTTCGCTCAACATAATATGCTCTAGTTCCATCTACATCGTTGCAAATGGCAAGATTTCTTTTGATGGTTGCATAGTATTCCATTGTGTGTGTGTGTGTGCATGTGTGTGTGTGTGTGAGAGTGTGTGTGTGTGTGTATTTGTGTATCTCACATCTTCTTTATCCATTTATCTGTCGATGGACATTTAGGCTCTTTCCATCATTTGGCTATTGTGGACATTACTGCTATAGACGTTGGGATGCATGTGCCCCGTCGGATCACTACATTTGTATCTTTGGGTATATACCCAGTAGTGCGATTGCTGGGTCATGGGGTATCTGTGTTTTCAACTTTTTGAGAAACCTCCATGCTGTTGTCTAGAGTGGCTACACCAGCTTGCATTCCCACCAACAGTGTAAGTTTTCTTTCTCCACATCCTCGCCAGCATCTGTGATTTCCTGACTTGTTAATTTTAGCCATTCTGATTGGTGTGAGGTGGTATCTCACTGTGGTTTTGATTTGTATTTCCCTGATGCCAAGTGATGTGGAGCAGTTTTTCATGTGTCTGTTGGCATCTGGATGTCTTCTTTGCAGAAATGTCTGTTCATGTCTTCTGCCCCTTTCTTGCTTCTTGGACTTTTGGCTAAGATCAAGTGTTTAGACATTTTTAAATGTCTGAACATATCCTGTTACATGTTGTAGACACCATTGATTACCTGCCACTACTCCCTTTTCCATGATAACAGAACCCCAATTTGTGCTGGTATGAGACACCATGGGTTTTAAGAGAGACTGGGTCCCTTCCCAGCCCTAGTCCTTCCCCTGGCTAAGCCCGGCTTGGTAATTTTTAATTAAAACTTTATTTTTTAGAGCAGATTTAGATTCATAGCAAAATTGAAGAGAAAGTAAGAGATTTTCCATATACCTCTCATCACCACACATGCACAGCCTCCCCATAAATAACATCTCCCTCCAGAGTGGGACATTTGTTACAATCGATGAACCTACACAGACACATCATTATCACCCAAAGTCCAGAGTTTACATTAGCGTTCACTCTTGGTGTTGGACAGTCTGTGGGTTTGGACAAATGTACAGTGACATGTATTTCTCATTATGGTATCATGCAGAGTATTTTCACTGCCCTAAAAATCCTCTGTGTTCTGCCTATTCATCCCTCCCTGTCTCTCTGGCCACCCCTGACTGATGTCTCTATTATCTCCATAGTTCAGCCTTTTCCAGGATGGAAATCACACAGTATGTAGCCTTTTCAGATTGTTTGTTTTCCTTAGTAAGATGCATTTTAGGTTCTTCCTGTCTTTTCATGGCTTGATAGATCATTTCTTTTTAGTGCTACATAATATTCCATTGTCCCTATGAACCTCAGTTTATCCATTCATCTACTGAGGGACATCCTGGTTGCTTCCAAATTTTGCCAATTATGAGTAAAGCTATTATAAACATCATATGTAGGTTTTTGTGTGGACACAAGTTTTCAGTTCCTTTGGGTAAATACCAAGAAGTCTGATCGCTGGGCCATAGGACAAGAGTACTTTTAGTTTTGTGAGAAACCATCATAATGTCTTCCAAAGTGGCTGTACCATTCTGCAATCCCATTAGCAGTGAATGAGGGTTCCTGTTGCCTTACCTCCTCACCAGCATTTGGTGTTGTCAGTGTTCCAGGTTTCTGCCATTCTAATTGGTATCTAGTGGTATCTCATTCTTGTTTTAATTTGCATTTCCCTCCTGATATGGTGAGGAGCATCTTTTCAAATGCTTATTTTCTGTCTGTATATCTTCTTTGGTGAGGTGTCTGTTAAGCTCTCTGGTTTTTTTAAAAATCAGGTTGCTTGTTTTCTTACTGTAGAGTTTTAAGTGTTCTTTGTATATTTTGGGTAATCATCATTTATCAGATGTATCCTTTTTTTAAAGATTTTAAAAAATTTATTTATTTGACAGACAGAGACCACAAATAGGCAGAGAGACAGAGAGAGAGGTAAGCAGGCTCCCCGCTGAGCAGAGAGCCTGATGTGGGGCTTGGTCCCAGGACCCTGGGACAACGACCTGAGTCAAAGACAGAGGCTTCAACCCACTGAGCCACCCAGGTGCCCCTCAGATGTATCTTTTGCAAATCTTTTCTCTCAGTCTGCAGCCATGGTAATTTCATTATCCTTATTAATGAGTGGCTTAGGCATGGATGGACATAAAATCCCGATAATGACACCTGTGGAAAAGTCTGTTGGAAAGCTTTTGGGAAAGCTATTTTTTTTTCCAGAAGGGGCACCAGAAAAGGATGTCCTCTCCTTTGGTCTTTGGAAGTCAATGTTTGAGGACACAATCCCTGGGGCTGTTGTAACAATTTGTAGCTATGAGGAGGGTAGCAGAGAAACAACCTCAGAGGAGAAAAATGGAATGAAGATGAATCCTTGATCATATTCTTGGGCCAGTGAATTACCCAAACTGCCTTATCTCTGTTGTCCTTGCCATAGAACTTAATAAACTCACAATTGTTGGGGCTAGTTTGGGTTATTTTCTATTACTTGTATCCAGGCATCCTAACTGACGTACGTACACAGAGCTGATGGTTCCTATATAACATTAGGTGACATCATTCTTTGTCTCCTGACACTACAGTAAAATTTCATAGATTCAGCCCCATTAGGGCTGAAGTCAATGTGAAATAATTAAAACAGATTTATATAGTGTGCCTTTCTTTTGTCATTCCTTTTACTTTATTAAGAATGTGTAGTTTTATCATATAAAATTACAAAGAAAGTCCTTGTATTTTTTCTTTTTAAAACAGCAGAATTACTGGAGGTGTGCTCATTAAATTTGCAATGACACAGAGATAGGAGAACACCATATGACAGTCAAGATTCAGAAATATTTCAACAAGCTATAACGATGAGCCCAAACCAACAAGGTGAAATGTAATAGAGAGAAATGAACATTTTTGCATTTAGGTTAGAGCTGAGGGCGGTGGTTCCTCAGCCCGAGAGTTAAAGGCTGTTTATATGAAAAGTATCTGGGGGTTTCAGTTAAGCACTAATTCGCTAAGTGCCAGGATTAGGACGGGGGGAAAAATTACTCAAAGTGTAAATATATAAATCCCACTTTCATTCAACAAGTATTTATTAAGCATGTATTCAACAAATGCATATGGCAGCTGGTTAAGAGGAAGGGCTTTGGACTTCAACTGTTCTCAGCTTGGACTGTGTGATCTTAGGCAAGTTTTTTCACTGTGTCTCAATTTTCTTAACTGTAAAATAGGACTGATAACAACACATGGTGGCTGAGAGAACTGAATGAGAATATATGTTAAGTACTTATTAGCAATAATATTTTTTAGTACTTGGCCTTGCCAATTACCAATTACCAATTGTGGTAATTTACCCACAATAATCTGCTTTGTTCATTTTTTACCTGGAGAACTTATTTATTTTTTTTAAGATTTATTTATTTGAGAGAGAGAGAGAGAGAGCAAGAGAGAGAATGAATGGGAGGAGCAGGGGGAGATGGAGAGAGAAAATCTCGAGCAGACTCCATGCTGAGCATAAGGTCGGACATGGGGCTCCATCTCACGACCCTGAGATCACGACCTGAGCTGAAACCAACAATTGGGTGTTTAGCCCACTGCACCACCCAGGCACCCCTGGAGGACTTTATTTTTATACCATATTTTGAAGCACACTGAGAGACTAGGGAATGACCAGGCAAGAATGAAACGAGGGTCTCTGGAAATAATACCGTCGGAGGAGTCATTTCAGGCATTAAACATTTGATCTGAAAAGAGTTCATATATTTAAACAGGAGCCCTATGGATCAGGTAATACATTTATTTAGTGTTGCTCCAAAGGGAACCCTGGGCACGATAAGGAGAAGCAGAATTCAGCTCAATATACTGAAGACCTTAACTATGATTGTTATGCGATAACTGCATGGCCTAATTGGAAAAGCAGTGACCTCCCTGTCATTATTGTAAGTACTTGGGCAGAAGCCAGATGGGCATCTGTCAGGGAGGTTGTGGGGAATTCAGTGAGTCCTGCAGTTGTAGATGTGACTTGTGCTCCTTTTAGTAGTAAGGTTCGGACTGAATTTTTCACCCATGTATCCTTGGAAACTTTTATAACCTATAGGGAATATTAAAGCGCCATCAGGGAAACTATTGTCCTGTCCATTTTGTAGAGTCAAAAGTTTCAGAATTCAAATGTCCTCTGGAGACTAAGTAGATGTATTTCTCAATTACTGGTCTATGAATCGGTAAGAGAATTAAAAAACAAATTACTTATTTTTACATTTTATTAATTTTTCTTCCATTATAAAAGTACTACAAATACATTAAATAAAATGGTAAAAGAGAAAGGAAGGAAAAATCAGTTCTACATCATTTTTATGCATAGTGTTTAATATATGACCTGCATTTCATACATATAGATGTATCAACACAATAATATATAATTATACTTGTATATATACAAATATGCAATATATAAAATATATAAATGCAATATAGAGTACAAAATATAAATATGGTATATAATATAAATAAATAGGGGTGCCTGTGTGGCTCAGTAGGTTGGATGTCTGACTCTTGATTTGGCTTGGGTTGCAGGCTTAGGGTTGCAAAATCTAGCCCCGCATCGGGCTCTGTGCTCAGCACAGAGTATGCTTGAGATTCTCTCTCTCCCTCTCCCTCTGCTCTTTCCCCTGTGTGCACACTTTCTCTCAAATAAATGAAATCTTTAAATATATATATATATTTAATATAATCTTTAATATATGATCTTTAAATACATAATCTTTAAATATATATTATATATAAATTTGTGTTATATATAATATATGTATATATAGGGTTTTTGCTCTTTTCACTATGTAAGAGTTGTACTAGTTTGCTAGGGAGGCTGTAACAAAATACTACACATAGGGTAGTATAAACAGCAAAAACTTGTCTCACAGCTCTGGAGGCCAGAAGTCTGAAACCAAGGTGTCAGCAGGACTGGTTCTTTCTGAAGGCTATAAGGAATAGTCTGTTCCAGGCCTCTCCTCTAGGTTCTGGTGGTTTGCTGGCTGCCTTTGGCGTTCCTTGGCTTCTGCTACATTGTCCCAGTCTGTGCCTTCGTTGTCACATGGCCTTTTCCCTGTGTGCATGTCTGTTCCCCAATTCCGCCCCCCCTTTCACAAGGACAACAGTCACATTGGATTAGGGACCCACCCTCGTCCAACATGATCTCATCCTAACTTAATGAATCACATCTTCAATGATCTTATTCTCATATAAGGTCACGTTCTAAGGTACTCGGGGTGAGGACTGCCATTTATTAATTTTTGGGGTACACATTTCAACCCATAACAAGGATCAAACCAATTTATGGTGCCATCTACAATGTATAAGGGTGCCTGTTCTCCTGTATCCTCAGTGACATCAGGTTTTATTTTAAAAAGTGTTTTTTTTTTTTTTGCCAACTAGCTGAAGGATTGCACCATCGTGGTGTTTTAATATATACTCCTCTCTCAGAGAGTATGGATGGTTTTCTGTTTGCTTACTAGTTGAATGTCTTCTTTTATGAAATGTCTGTTCGTGTCTACTGCCTCTATTTTTTAAATTATGAAAGTAATATATCACAAAAGATTTGAAAAACAGAGAAAATAAAAACCACCCCTCATGCCACTACTCCAACATAGCTATTAACATTTTTATTGCCTTCTAGGCAATTTTCATATGCATGTTTTACTCTTGTAATTGTGGTGTACACATTGCCTTATATCCTGCTTTTCTCACCTTACAGTGTATTACATATGGAAATGGGTTAATCTATAATGTACTAGAATAGCTCATTCTTCAGTAATTATGAATTCAGAACCAGGCTTCTGGTATTAGACAAATAAAAGCTTTCCTAAGGATATACTACCTGGCCATTACTGGGACACAGAATAAGAGGATCTCTAGTTGTAAGAAAGTTAAAATTCCATTTCTGTGCCATGGCCTATCTGTGGGCATCTGGCACACAGATGTCTAATACATGTTGGATGAACTGACAGCTTAGTTATTAGACAGGATTTTTATTCATTATTTTGGTGAGACGAGTCAGTTTTCAGGGCTTTCTTTGTCTGAGGCTACAGGCGTCATACATTTAAGAACCAGCATCTTACTAGGCAAAGCAGAAGTTGAACCAGTGTTAAGACTCACCGTTTTAAAAATATATTTTAGAAGTCATAAGTGAAAAAAGGTTTTACAAAGTATTTTTCTCTTTTTTCCTTCCTTTAAAGATTTTATTTATTTATCAGAGAAAGAGAGAGAGTGAGCACGAGCAGGGGGCACAGCAGGCAGAGGGAGAAGCAGGCTCTCTGCTGAGCACAGAGCCTGATACAGGACTTGATCCCATGACCCCAGGACCATGACCTGAACTGAAGGCAGACGCCTAACCCACTGAGCCACTGAGGCATCCCTACAAAGTATTTTTCAAAGTGCACTTATATATATCAAAAACTATGATTTCACAAAAACAAATCTGTTCCATGGACAAAATCTAAACAGGAAATCCCCTTTTTTCCCTTTGTAAAGAAAAAAATAGATGTTAGAACTGAGAGATGTTGCAACTTATCATTTGTCCATCTTCTGAAACAGGTTGAGCTAAAAGAAATACCTGATGGTGTCTGTAATGTTACAGGTGTATATTGGCAATATGCACCAATGAATTATTTTTTCTACTTTGTGTCCTTCCTCTTATTTCTTTGGTAACATTTTGCCCACATTGTCACTAGTATTTCAGTCTTTCCAATTAAAATGTAAACTCAAAAGTTTCAAAATGAAACTCAAAAGTTTTCACATATGAAAAAAAGCTAAAGTTGTATAAAAAATAGTGCTTCTCAACCTATGAAGCTCTTCTCTAAGAATTTCCAATTCATAGTGGACCAATACTTCTATAAAATACAGTAAGAATTAACTATTAGAAGAATATTTTTTAAAATCACCATGGCATAGAGAATAAAAATCCAAAAATTTAAGAGACTCTGGAGACATGAAAATTACCTTGTCAAGTTTCTATACATTTTTAAATGCTTAATCTTTTTTTAAAAAAAGATTTTATTTGTTCATTTGACAGAGAGAAACATGGGAAAGGGAGAAGCAGGCTTCCCACCAAGCAGAGAGCCCAATGTGGGGCTCGATTCCAGGACCCTGGGAACATGATCTCAGCTGAAGGCAGATGCTTAACGACAGAGCCACCCAGGTGCCCCTTAAATGCTTAATCTTAATTCCTGAATTTATTTAGATATGGACTGGTAACTAGTAGTCCACAGACAACACTTTGAGTAGAACTGATATGAGGCATAGACCCTGTCCAGGGGTGCCTGGGAGGCTCAGTCAGTTAAAGCATCTGCCTTTGGCTCAGGTCATGATCCCAGGGTCCTGGGAATGAGCCCCACATCGGGCTCCCTGTTCAGCAGAGGAGTCTGCTTTTCCTTCTCCTCCTACCTGCCGCTCTGCCTACTTGTGCTCTATCTCTCTGTCAAATAAATAAATAAATAAATAAGAATCTTTTTTAAAAAAAGACATAGACCCTGTTCTCAAAGAGCTAAGAATCTTGTTAGGGTGAACATTGTGAGAATATGTATAACTAAACATAAAACTGTATTATAATCTGTGTTACCCCAGACCTAGAGCATGTAGGCATGATTTATCATCAACTCCATTTCCAGCCCCTCTCCCCTCTCTGGAGGATGAGGAGTGGGGCGAAAATCCCAAGCTTCTAATCATGGCTTGGTGACCAGCCCCCATCCAAGAGCCCACCAAGAATCACCTCATTTAAACCAAAAGATACTCCTATCACTTGGGAAATCTCAAGAGATTTAGGAAGTCTGTGTCAGGAACTGGGTCAAATGCGAAATATTAGAAGAAAAGATATTCCTAGTGCTCTTATCACTAAGGCAATTACAAGGGTTTTAGGAGCCCTGTGCCAGGAACTGGGGACAGAGACCAATATATATTTTATCTATTACCCTGCAGTGAGCAGGTTGCTCTAGGTCTCTGTCCCCAGAGACCTACATGAGGAAGCCTCCCTAAAATCTCAAAGGTAGGAAGTTCAGAGAGCCTTCAGGTTAATGAACACATCCACCTACCATGAGGGGGACCCACCCCAGCTACACAGGGACAGGAGCTCCCATGCTTGGGACCCTTCCAGACACTGCCTTACGTATGTTTTTATTGGTTGTTCATCTGTATCCTTTATCATATCCTTTTATAATAACCCGGTAAACAGTAAGTAAACTGGGTTCCTGAGTTCTGGGAACCACACTAGCAAATTAATTGAACCTGAGAAGAGGGTTGTGGGAAAATCTGGTTTAGAGTCGGTAGATCAATGCACAGGTGACAATCTGAACTTGCTGTTGGCATCTGAAGTAGGGTAGGAGCAGTTTTGTGGGACTGAGCCTTTAACCTGTGGGATCTGATGCTATCTCCAGGTAGACAGTGTCGGAACTGAGTTGAGTTGAGTAAAAGAGATACATAGGAGGAAGACTGAGGTTGTTTCTTATCTTAAAGGTAAAGGGAGGGGCGCCTGGGTGGCTCAGTGGGTTAAGCCGCTGCCTTCGGCTCAGGTCATGATCTCAGAGTCCTGGGATCGAGTCCCGCATCGGGCTCTCCGCTCAGCGAGGAGCCTGCTTCCTCCTCTCTCTCTGCCTGCCTCTCTGCCTGCTTGTGATCTCTCTCTGTCAAATAAATAAATAAAATCTTTAAAAAAAAAAAGGTAAAGGGAGTACAACATGGACAAAAGAGCACACATCTACCTTTGCAGAGACACAAAAGATATTAACAGTTAAAAGAAGTAACACTGTCAAAAAAAATAGATGAAAACAGCTATATAAATTGTAAAACGTAAGTCATGGTTAATTCATGGTTCTTTTAGTTGTATGACTGTAAAATTCACAGATTTCATGGAGAAAACTGCCATTATTCTGTCTCAATAATCACAATGTGGTCAGAAGAAGTCACACATAGCATTTCTCTCTCTTCCACAGCAACCCCCTCCCAGTTATTTCTTGGAATCCCTGAGAATGTAATCTTATTTGCACTAAGCTCTCAAGTGGTCTTGTCTATACTCTTCCATTATCTGGTGACCTGATACCAGGGCTTTGATCCTGATGCAGTTATCATTACTGGCAGGGTCTACCAGAGGTACTGCTGTCTTCAACTTCTTAGTTTCAAGTATGAGAAGCTAAAGTTTTGTCAGTTAGGTTTAATGAACCCAAGAGGTGCCGGTAAACTTTCCCAGGCCCTTGGTCCCAGACTCATGTACCCTGACAACAAGAAAAACAGCACTATCTACGTGCTATTAGTTGGTTCAGAGTGATTTCACATCCTGTAGCCCCATCATCCCAAACCACACAAGGTGTTAATGTCCCAAGTGGTATCGTAACTGAATCTTCAGTAAGCCTTTCCAACAATCTATGAGACCTGACGCTTCCGTGATGATGTACGTGAAACCAGTGAATCCATGCACTTCAACCCAGATTATCAGTAGAAGCAACAAACTCTGAGTCCCTGAAAAACTAATGTACTTTTAGGTGACTAGCCGTAACCTTATGGCAGGTGGATTGCACTAAATCCCTTCCATTATGGATGGCGCGACAATCTCCCTTAGTAGAAAAGAAACTCTTTCTGGACTTGCTCTCCCTGACGCTGCTGGTACATTCTTCTGAAATGGAGACTAGGGCCTTTTGGGATGCATTCTACTTGAGACATGCAATTTCTCACTGTCTGTGTCCATTTTCAGTAGTTCTTCACATTTTTACCTTTCAAAGGCTTTGGTAGTCTGGTGAAGTTTATGGGCCCCTTTTCAGAGCAGTCTTTTTTTTGCAAGATTTTATTTATTTGACAGAGAAAGAGACAGCGAGAGAGGGAACACAAGCAGTAAGAGAGGGAGAGGGAGAAGCAGGCTTCTTGACAAGCATGGAGCCCGATGCGGATATCTATCCCAGGACCCCGGGACCATGACCTGAGCCAAAGGCAGACACTCAACTGACTGAGCCACCAGGCACCCCCTGAGAGTAGTATTTTTAAGTGCAACATATAAAACACATAAGACTATCAAGGAAGCCGGTACTATATAATATTATATTGTGCTATTTTCAGGCAACTTAGGGTTCTGTGGACCCCAAATCAAGAGGTTAAACTTGTTACTAATCCTCTACTTTCACTTCCAGATCCATAATCATTTGACCAAACCGTGAACCTCTGCTAGTGAATTGGTATGGATGAGACGTTGGCAAACTATAGTCTGTTACCTGGTTTTCTGAAGGAGGTTTTATTGGAACACAACCAGACCCATATATTTACTTCCTACTTATGGTCATTTTCGCACTGCAAGGGTGGTGTTGAGCAGTCACCACAGAGATCGTATGTGGCCTACGAAGCAGAAAATATTTATTGTCTGCACTTTTAAAGAAAAATTTGCAAGTCCTGGTCTAGATCCTGGCGTAAAGGCCCAGCAAGCAAAGTGGACCAGAAGTATTCCTTGAAGTTCTGCCCTCTGGAGGATTTTCCTTCTCCGTTGTCCCCTGGAGATACCCCTCAGGGCTCTAGTCTGCAGAGCCAAGTGAAACAAGGCTTGAGCCCTCTATCAGGCTGCAGGTGGGAGTCACTGGAGCTATAGGGCACGGACAGCTGTGCTAGGACTTTTACTTGCCAAGATCCATTCAAGCCACTTGCCAAAAACACAGCTTCCACTGAAGATGAAATGCTTCAGGGCACACCTAAATTTAGAGCGAGGCAGTTCTCTGCATGCAATCCATGACAGGCAGTTTGGATGATGTGGTTGCTTGAAGATATATATTAGAAATCTAATCTCGATCAAAAACTAGAAGCAAGACAGGAACTGGTTTTAAAGGAGAAAAGTTACTTCCTTAAAAGAACATATAGGTTTGTTCCAGAACTCCAGGGATGTCTTGCTGTGATTCACTGGAATGAACTTTCCACACATTGTAAAATCATAACTTGCCAGAAATGTTTTTGGTGCCACTGAGTTTCTTGGATGACAAGGGTCAGGTGGTAGAGCCACGTCCACTAGAGCGTGGACCACATGGAGTACCATCCCTTGCTCTGGGCCTTCTCAAGGAGGGAGGGTTACAGCTTTGTAGGCCAGTACATGGAAAGAGGCAACCAATCAAATGTAACATATGTTTCCTTCAACAGCCACTGAAGTCCAGTAAACAGTAGGGGCTCCATGATGTAACGACTTTCCATTCCCAGTGGACATGTTATCCAATATGCCCAAGGTCACTACTGGACATAACTGGTCTCCCCCACCCCAATTTTACTGAGGTGTCAGCAGGCCCTTGCATTTTCTGGAGAATTATCACAATTTTCTAGCATCTGGAGTACCTGTTAATTTTTGCTCTCCAGTTTCAGTCAACACGATGTCATCGATGGTAGACTAGCATAATGGTGTCTCATGGGATGATGAGATGATCACTATTTCCTGCAAATTGGTAGCACATGGCTGAAGAGTTGGCACACACTGTGGCAAGACAATGGTGTTCTGCTCTGGTGTTCTCTGTTTATTGCTCGTTTTGTCTCTATTTCAAATTTTGCTCTTTTGTATATCATGGGGGTTTTTTGCATCAATTTTAGTTCTATAAAATATTGCATTAAAATATTATTTATCTTGATTACTGAGTGCTTTGATGTTCCCTCAAATTTTGTGTCTGAGCTGAGTGCTTTGCTCATCTCACCCCAGCCCCATGCTGATTGACATAGAGAGAAGATGCGCCCATTAGATCAATGCTGCTTGCCAAGTGTTTATAAGATCATATTTGGAACACTAGTCACAATTAGAGTTGACATAAAATGAATGATAATCTAAGGTCACTTTGAGACCCACCTGCTTTTTAAGGTATCCAAATATGAATTAAGTCATCACTGTTACATCTTTCAAGTCATTGATGGCAACATTTATCCCTGCAATTCTATCTACCAGGGAGGCAATATTGCTTTCTTATTAGGGACTGGAGCTCCAGGAGTTTCTGCTTGGCCCTTTCTTCTGTAAGTCTTAAAAGCTTTGCCTCTGTGGCTCAAGGAGCCCAGGTGGGAATTCTATCATTTATTAAGGATATGCCTGTCATTTATATCTTCAGTAACTGAATCTTGTCAATCCCTATCCTAAGTCTATAACCGGTAACTGTAGTGTCCTGGCTGATCAGAAGTTAGTGTTTAACTCAGAACTAGGATTTATTATTCTTCAAAATTCGGAGTATTTCCTTTTCACCAGGAAAAATGGCTGCAGGTTCACGGTGGATGGGGGAAGCTAAGAGGAAAAAAAAGTATGCATACATACTTGGGGTGTTCTTCCTTGAGGGTATCTGGCCTCCTTTCATTTATGGGATCTTAAATTTATAAATCAACTTAGATCTGGTAATTGAGTGAAAGGTTATGACTCACTATTGTGGTAGATCAGGACAGTTTTCCATTCACTAAACCAGGAGTTTTGTCAGTTACAGAAGGATCTCATGGGCTGTCCATCCATTTGTGTCCTAGGGCTCTTGCTCAATTATATAATGCCAAAGATCATTGTGAATTACAATTTCTAGTTACTATACAGGTCCTGCTATGGATTCTAGTAGTCACCCCAGCTGTGTCTACGTTGGGTCAGTGCTCCCAACTAGTCTTTGCTAGCCCAGGCCCTTAATTACCCCCATTGAGATTAGCAAGCTCATTTTGACCACAATATGTCACGCTAGCACCCTCGCCTAGAGAAAAGAGCTAATAAGGTTGTTTTAAAAGATAAGAGGGCTTGAGTAGCAAATGTGGAGGGAGCGCTGGAGTTGGAAAAATCATACTTTCCACCCATCATAGTAAAGATTAGTTCAGGGAGAAAATCATCAACTGATGCTAAAACAAAGGGGGAAATTGTGATGAGCATCAGAATATTTGCACTGTTCTTAAAATGTCTCTCCACAGACTGCTTATTAGTTGCTAGAGAAAACACAGTAATTGTAAAGTGGGAAACCTAGAAAACAACTTGATTGGCTGATGAAAATTTACATCGCCCATGGGGGGCAGCCAGACATCCTGTGCCTCCCAATATTATGCTCTGAGAAGGACACAACATCAATTATGCAGTTGTCTAGCCAGGAATGCATAATGTGAATCTAAACATGAGGAAATATTAGACAAACTGCAAATGAGGAGCATTAAAATAAAAGGAAGGACTGTATTTGTCAAAGATCTCAATGTCAGAGAAGAAAGACTGTGCATGTTTCAGACTAGAGAAGACTAGGGAGACATGACAACTCAATGCAAGACTGGATCCCAGGCTCAAGCGTAAGGATGTGCTAGACAGGGCATTATTGGTCAATGGACAAAACTGAACTATGGGAATTAGATCAAAGCTCTGTATTCATGTTACTTCTTTTTTGATTATTTGGCTTTCTTTTCTGATCATCCAACTGTGTCCCACAACCAGCCTGAGCGCTCACCAGTCAGCGATCCTGACAACCCAGCCCGCCTCGGGGAGGGATGAAGGGGGAAGGATGAGCTAATGCTGGTGCCTGCGTCCAGCACCCCAGAGGTGATCAGTCTGGTTGGGCACTCAGTAAACAGTCTTGGGGGGAGACAGGCCACCCAGAGGGGCACAGAAAAGGGGAGAGGCAAAAGAGAACCTGTGTCCCCCATGCCCGCCCCTCCCTAGGCCCGGCTCGGCCAACATCTGGGGCCTGCACGGCTGGCACGGCAGCCTTGCCAGGAAGTCTGGCTGGAAAAAGGCAGGAGGTCCCAGATGGAGGCAGAGACACCATCCTCTAGGAGCCTGTCCCTTCCAGCAAGTGGAGAGTTGGCTTCTGGGCAAGGAGTGGCTGGGCGGCAGACCGGAAGATGGCAAGACCTTCTTGGGGGCAGAGGAGGCCGGTGCCTGAGCACCTCATCCCTCATCCCTCATCTTGACCTTCCTCCCTGCACAAAGCACCTAATGGATTATACTGCTAATGAATCGGTACACCGGGAAGAAACACCTGGGCCTCCATGACGTCAATTTCCGCAGGGCTCGAGTGTCCTCCTCACGCCCCTCTCTTACGAGGCACCTGATCTGTGGGGTTCAGGCCCTGACTTTCCCTCCAGGTTCTGGGAAGGGCAGCCCTGCCAGCCCCACGGTTAGCTGCATCTCCCCCGGAAAACACTCTCGCTCCACCCCCGGTTTGGATGCCCTCCTAGGACCCTGAAGCAGAAGCTGCCCCAGAACACATACTCTTTTCTACAGGTGAGGAAACTGAGGCCCAGAGAGACTGAGGTAAGAGGCAGAGGAGCCAGGGGGCCTACTCTAGGGCCGCCTCTTGCCCCAGGGTCTCTGAAGGCACTGGGACCCTAGGGGGACAGGCCCAAGCTTCCTGGGGTGCGGCAGGAGGGCATAGGCAGTGAGAAGCACAGGAGAGGGCAACTGGCGCAAGGAGCCCGACAGGGAGGCCACTGGGAGTTCAGAGCACCAGCTGTCCATGGGGACTTGGGGGACATGCATCCAAGGCTACGCCCTGAGCTAGTCCCCTCAGCCCTGGCCAAGGCGGGGGAGACACAAGTCTTCTGATGAAGGGGCCAGAACCAGGGACCCGGAGGTTGAGCCTGCCCTCCTTCAGACAAGAGGAGAGAGTATCTCAGTCACCATAGGGTGACTGGGGCAGGGTGGAGGACAGACACAGAGCTGGGAGTCTCTGGTCAGCGTTGAGGGTAGGAGTAGGGACGCTGAGGCTCCACATTTCTTCTGTCATCTCTGCTCACAAGCCCCGAGGACCATGGGGTCACCTCCAGGGCTCGGGGCTCAATGGCAGGCTCGTTCCCAAGTCCATGGCTTGGCCCTGGGACTTCCACATAAATGCTCCTCCAAGGGAGTTCAAAGGACAAAAAGGAGAAAGACTCCCCAAGTCCTCAAGAGCAACACACAAAAGCTCTGTGATTCCAGGTTGGGGCCTCTCAGCAAGGGATGAAGCCCTGCCTTCTTGCCGGCTGCGAGCAGGGAGGGGTGGCAGGTGCAAAGCTCCCTGCGCTGGTGGGTGGCCACGGCAACGGCATTCGGCATTCGGGAGCAGTCCCTGAACTGTTTTGTATAGGATGCTGCAGTGCTGGAGGCAGTAGGAGGGTTTGAGTGAGGCCAGGTGCAAACCCTGCCTCAAGGAAGGCCTGAGGGCCACCTGCAGGGTCACCTGCTTCTAGGCAGGATGGAAGGGGGATGCCGAGGACTCACCTGGCCAGGGTGGCCCTCCCACAGAGGCCTTGCCTCCCACCTAAGCTCCTGCTTGCTCACCTGGACTGCTGTGTAGGTCGCCCCGAAGTAGGCACCAATGCAGATGGTCAGGAGCAAGGAGAAAATGGCTGGCTTGACCCTGTAGGCTCTTATAACCTGCTTCAGGTGGTCATGGAAGACAAACTCGGGGTCTCGTTTATCAGTTGTGATGTGGTGCTGCTCCCCTTCCTTCTGGTAGTGACTCAGGAAGTGTTCTCGCATGCCGAGGAACAAGCAGTATTTGTCCACCAGCTGGGTGGCTTGGGCTGGCAGGTGAGCCATCCCATTGCCAAGTCCAGCTGTTTCTGCCAGATCATCTGCTCTAGGAAGACCAGCATGTCTCAGGGGTTCCCTGCGCCGGCAGGTTATAAATGACTCCGGTCAGGGCTTCTGCATTGAGCCTCAAGTTATAGGTCAGAGTTTTAGAACAGACCTGAGATCTCATGCCCATGCTGCTACTGCCTTGGCTGTCATGGGTTAGCGGGGTGGGGGGGCATGGGGGGATGGGGGGGAGGGCTCCCCATGTGGGCCAGGGTGAAGGCAGACAGCCAGAGTATGGTGAAGCACTCATGCTCCCAGGCCAGGATGTTCTCAGTGAGGTTGATCTTGTGTGCCACGGAGAACAGCAACTCCAGGAACTGGCCGCCACTGTCTCCAGCTCTGCAGGAAGGGAAGTTGCAGCATCTCCTTGCAAGGTGGCTGGGACGTATGAAGATAAAGGCTGTCCGCTTGGCCCACGGTGTCAGAGGACAAAGGCAGAGGGCAAAGGCCACGGTATACTGGCGTATGCTGGAATCTGTGTGGTCCATGTTGTCTTCCAATCAGTGCTTGGTTCCCTGGTAGTCGAACTTGCCCCTCCACAAGGAAAGAACAGAAGATTGTACACTGAGTGGGTGCGCTTGTTGGCGTAGAGCTTGGAGAAGTGGTGGGTGAGCCGTAGCAATACAGAGATGCCGCTCTCGTTTGAGTCCATGGCATGCGACAGCCAAGAGGCCACTCTGAAGGCGTCGTAGTGAGCCGTGACGATGATGGTGGTAAGGTCCTCTCCACCCAGCCACATCAGCCACTAGTCTCTTGCAGCCTTGCTGTGGACTCTGCTCATGACCATCCGGAAGCTGTTGGCCATGGTTGGGTGGAGCGGTAATTTGGCAACAGAGGCAGAGCCCTGGGAAGCGGAGCTGGCCTGTGCCTGCGTGTTGATGGAGGGCAGGACCTCATCGTGCACAGCAAGGAACATGGTGGCAGTGGTCTGCATGGCCAGCAACTTGGACCCCATCTCCACGAATTGCCGGATGACGCCCTGGGACAGAAAGGCCACGGCCTATGGCAGGACCGGGAGCATGGCGCCGGCCGCCTGCCCCAAGGACTTCTGGTACTGCTCAGAGAAGCGCCGCAGCCGGAAGCACGCAGCCGCGGCTCGGCTCCGCACGTCCACATCGAAGCGTGCGCCTGCGCATTGAGAGCTGTGGTCGCAGTGCCCCCGCAGCTGGGTGGGGAGGGGTCAGGCTCGGCGGACGCCTTGAGGGTGGGCATTGGACCCGTAGACAGAAGCCGGTGGTTTTCAGGATGGGACTAGGCAGTAAGGGTGCCCGTGTGGGTCATATTGCTTCCTGCAGTAGATGAACTCGTGCAGTGCCTCGGTAATGGACCCAAGTGGCAGGCATGACGCCTTCGGCATGTTCTCCAGGCCCTTGCCCACTTCTAACAGCATCCTGGGCCACCGTGGGCCACACCGGGCGATTCCTGCACACTCACCTCAGTATGGGTAACCGCCGGGGCCCCTGTATTCATGTTAAACTCAGTGAAGTTCATACCTTTACTGGGGTTACCTAAGAGAATATTCCTGTTCTGAGAAAATACACCTTGAAATATTTAGGGATAAAGGACCACGATATAGGCCACTTATTTTGAAAAAGTTCAGAAAGTATTCTGTTTATATATATACACACATATATAAAGAGCTTCACACAAATGCTAAAGCAAATAAGCTAAAATGTTTTTTTAAGTGTGTTTTCTTTTTTTTTATTTTTTAAGATTTATTTATTTGACAGAGAGAGAGATCACAAGTAGGCAGAGAGGCAGGCAGAGAGAGAGGGGGAAGCAGGCTCCCCTCCGAGTAGAGAGCTTGATGCGGGGCTCCATCCCAGGACCCTGGGATCATGACCTGAGCCGAAGGCAGAGGCTTAACCCACTGAGCCACCCAGGCGCCCCTCAAATAAGGTAAAATGTTAACAATAGATGTATTTGGTTAAAGGGTATATGACTATTTTTTGTGTTATTATAACCCTTCTGAAAGTTTCACATTCTTTTCAACAAAACAAAAAGATATTTGGGCTTAACTCAGTAATTTGTCTCAAGTTTTTAGTGAAGATATAGTCATCTGGCCTTTCAAAGGATGTAATTAGAGAGTGAGCAGGCAAGTCTCTCCCGATAAATTTACACTATATTTCTCTGGCTAAGTCTTTGAATTCTTTCCTTTGCATCATGCTGAGGGATTTCTAGGGTTTCAGGATTTAGTCTAGATTTGTGCTAATCAGATCAGTAAGATAATAGAAGTATATCCTAATGCTCTAGCCACCAGACATATGGGCAAACTCTATCATCCTTACTACAGCATCCCAAGTTTCTAGTAACATATAAACTAACAAATTCCTGCAAGTCTTTTGGGATCTTCTACAGTGACTGTGCATTTCGGGTGAGCAGTGGTAGGAGGTCGGGAGCTGCTGCGTCTGACTAGAGATGAGATCCTTTTAGCAGAGTCAAATAAACCCAGGAGTTGCAGTCTATACTTTGAAGTGAGAAATGAGGGACGTTGTTACATTTTGGTTTTAACTTATCCAATGTTCTAAAATGCAACATCTCTACCCCTTAGGTCCTGTCATTTCTTAATGTTCCAGAGCAAAAGTTCTGCTGTTTCCAGATGCGTCCTCCCGCCCCCACGAACACTCTGTTCCAGGTGAGCACTGGTCATAACTTACATTGGTCATTTTCTTATTGGGCATTGCTAGATTTCTGTCTTGGATTACTCACTGGAGCTTCATTCACTCCTTCCCTATCTCTTCTAGATTAGTGGTATGTACTAACTATGAGAAATACATTTGGAATAAATCTTAAACTTACTCTTGTCAAAGAAATTTAACATAAATTGTCTGGTATTCTCTTTCATCATCACAAAACCATGTGAGATGAGGAGAGAAGCTATTATCTGAATTTTATAGTGAGGAAACTGAGGCACAAAGTGGCTAAGGTTCCATACAACATAATGATGGAACTGGTATTAGAATTTAGGCTTTCTGGGGGGTGCCAGCTGGCTCAGTCAGTAAAGCATGCGACTCTTGATCTTGGGGTTGTAAGTCTGAGCCCCGTGTTGGGTGTAGGGATTACTTAAAAATAAAATCTTTTTTTCTAAGATTGTATTTATTTATTTGGCTAAGAGAGAGAGAGCGAGAGAGAATGAACAAGCATGGGGAACACTAGGCAGAGGAAGAGGGAGAAGCAGGCTCTCTGCTGAGTGGGGTCCCAATTTGGGGCTCAATTCCAGGACCCTGGGATCATGACCTGAGCTGAAGGCAGACACTTAACTGACTGAGCCATTCAGGCCCCCTAAAAGTAAAATCTTAAAAAAAAAATGAATTTAGGCTTTCTGTTCTTCATTTTAGTGAAGCATCCCAGGCTCAATGAAAATACTGCCAAGTCCCCTAAAATACTTTGGAAATACTAAATATATACAAAGAATTTTGCAGAGATACCTTTTAACCAAATGAAATAATCATTAGGATACTAAATATCAAAAATGATATCTCAACTCAAACTCAAAACTTCTCTCTTCCGTACCAGCTTTCTCTTTCATTGTCTCAGTTTCTGCCCAGATACCATTATTCTTTGGTTGCTCTTCTTCCCCTCAGCTTCCAGCTCTGGCTGGCTGCACACCCCACCTAAATTGTGATGGTTTAGGATCACCTTGTCCTAGTATGTATACCTCTTCAGCAGGTATCTTTCTAGAAAATTCAAGCCTGGATATCTTCTTTTTTTTTTTTTTTTTAAAGATTTTATTTATTTATTTGACAGAGAGAGACCACAAGTAGGCAGAGAGGCAGGCAGAGAGAGAGAGAGGAGGAAGCAGGCTCCCTGCTGAGCAGAGAGCCCGATGTGGGACTCGATCCCAGGACCCTGGGATCATGACCTGAGCCGAAGGCAGCGGCTTAACCCACTGAGCCACCCAGGCGCCCCCTGGATATCTTCTTTAAGACCCCTTCTGTCCCATGGTGAATATTCTGTACTTTTGTCCCACCAGATACTTGAAGTTCAGGCTATACCCACTGCAACCCACTGTCTTTGCTCAACAGTCACAGACAGCTCCAACCAGTCTTTAAATTTATTATTTTAGGTAAACCTCAATCACCACTCCTTGGGCCTTCTGAACCTCAAAGGACACATATCAACTGTTGTTCAGACTTTAGAGAACACATATCAAACCCACAGTAGTTCCCTTGTAGCCCCTTTAATTTAGTTTGAAGATTGTGAGAGTGGGGAGAGAAATGCACAACATTATGACAATCTTCTAAGTAATCCTCACTCACTGGTTACCCTTCCTGATCACTCTCTTCTTCTCTTGAATAGACCAGAAGTTGGTAGTGGGCTGTTTTACAATGCACTATGTCCTTCATTGGATAAGTTGGTATTTCTTTTTAGAATTGCTTCAGTTGGCTATAACAAATTATCCCAGGCAAGGTAACTTAAACAACATACATTTCTTTCTCATAGTTCTAAAGGCTGGAAATTAGAAATCATGACACCAGCATGGTCAGGAGCTGGTGAGAGCCCTTTTTTGGTTGTAGATGGCCAACTTCTTGCTGTATCCTCACTTGTTAGAGAGAGAACTATCTAGCTCTCTGGTCTCCTCTTATAAGAACGTTAGCCCCATTCATCAGGGCTCCACCTTCATGACCTAATTACTTCTCAAAGGCTCCATCTTCAACTACAATCACATTGGGATTAGGGTTTCAGCATATGCATTTTCAGGAAACAGAAACATTTAGTTCATAACAGAAAGGATAGGTATTTGTCACATATATTTTCCAGCAGCAATTTGGAGACAAATATTCTCATTTTAACACTGTGCTTCATGGGTAAGAGAGACATTAAAATATAAAAAGACAAGGATCCTGACTCACATAGTCTAATCTTCTAGAAATCCCAACAGTTTTATGCTGGCTTTTAGTGCACATGATAATTTGTGGTATCGTTATCTACTTAATTCCTAGGAAGCAGCACAAATGTTGGTTCAACAACATTTGGTGCAAAGGAGGAGAGGGTAGTGGAGGTTAAAAGCTCATATCTAGATGATATCAAGAATGGTGAAGTAAGAAACTCTGAGAAACTTCACCATAAAAGTGATGAGGGGGTGCCCAAGTGGCTTAGTTGGTTGGGTGTCTGATTCTTGATTTTGGCTCAGTTCATGATCTCAGGGTCATGAGATCAAGGCCCGTGTCAGGCTCTGGCTGGGCATGGAGCATGCTTGAGATTCTCTCTCTCCCTCTCCTCCCCACTCACTCTTGCTCCCTCTTTCTCTCTCTCTAAAAAAGAAAAGGCAATGAATACTAGCCAAAAAAATGTAAAAGCAAGTTTTCCAGAACTTTAGAAATTAACTATAAAGTTTGCAAAAATCAAGAGAGCATTTCCCCAAGAAAAATGGTTTAATCTTGGTAAGAACACTAAGCTTTGTGCCATTAGAACTTCCCCTATTCCCATATTCTCTCCCCAGCTCTGTGGTAGATTTGAAAATCAACAGCCCACAGTCACAGTGAAAGTCAGCAACTTAGCAGCCTTGGGAGGGATCAGAATGATAGAGAACATAGACTTTATACTTCCTGATTTAAAAACTTTCCGCTAAACCACAATAATCAAGACAGCGTCATACTGGCCTATATAGATCATTGGAGTATGATAGAAAGTCCATAAATAAACCTTCACATCTATGGTTAATTGATTTTCAACAAGAGTGCCATCACCGTTCAAGGGGAAAGAGTGGTCTTATCAAAAAAAGTGCTGGGACAATTGGATATATTCATGCAAGAGAATGAAGTTAAACCCTTACTTTACACCATATAAAAAAATGAATTCAAAATGGTTCAAAGACCTGAAACTAGAAAACTCTTAGAGTGAAAAGAGGCATAAATCTTCATGACCTAGATTAAGCAATTTAGGCACTTAAAAATATTTTATTTTTAAGTAATCTCTATACCCAAAATGGGGCTCGAATTCACAACCCTGAGATCAAGAGTCGCATGCTCCATTGACTGAGCCAGCCACGTGCCCCAATTTAGGTACTTTTTAGATATGACACCTAAAGCATGAACAGAAAAAGAAAAAATAGATAATTTAGATTTCATTAAAGATAAAAAATTTATGGGGTGCCTGGTTGGCTCAGTTGGTAAGCATCTGACTCTTGGTTTCAGCTCAGGTCAGGATCTTGTAGTCATGGGGTCAAATCCTGCATTGGTCTCCATTGTCAGTGTGGAGGTTGCTTTGGATTCCCTCTCCCCTCTCGCTCTGTTTCTCCCCTGTTTGCATGCCCTTTCTTTCTAAAATTAAAAAAAATATATACTTCAGAGGATATCATCAAGAAAGTGACAAGACAACCCATAGATTAGAAGAAAATTTTTGCAAATTACATATATAAGTGTCTTGCATACAGATTATATCAGGAACTCATACAACTCAACAATAAAAGGATACCCCAATTAGAAAATGGGCTATAGATTTGGATGTAAAAAACTTCCCACAAGATGATACATGAATGTTTAATAAACACATGAAAAAACGTTCAGCATCATTAATCATTTAGGAAATGCAAATCAAAATACAATGATACCCACTAGCCTGGCTATAATGGCTAGGAGATATATATTAGATAGATAGATAACCAGGCAGACAGAGGCAATAACAAGTGTTGGTGAAATAGGAACACTTACCCGTGCTAGTGATAATGTAATATGGTATACCTACTCTGGAATACAGTCTGGCAATTCCTGAAATGGTTAAACATAGAGTTATCACAAGATCTCGTAATTCCACTCTAGTCTATATATCCAAGAGAAATGAAAACTAATATCCACGTAGATGCCTTTACAAATGTTCAGAGCAACATTGTTCACAATAACCAAAAGGTGGAAACAACTCAAATGTCCATCAACTGATAAATGGGCAAATAAAATGTGGTATATTCATACAGTGGAATAGTATTGGGCTCTAAAAAGTCAGGAAGTACTGACACCTTCTACAACATTGATATACCTGGAAAACATTGCGCTGCATGAAAAGCACCAGTGAGAAAGACCACGTATTATATATGTCTTTTTGTATGAAGTCCAGTATGGGAAAGTCCATAGAGGCACAAAATGCATTAGTGGTTGCCGGTAGCTGGTAGAAAGGAAGAATGGGGAATGACTACTAGTGTGTATGGGGTTTCTTTTGGGGTAATGAAAATTTTCTAGAATTTGGGAGTGGTGATGGTTGTACAACCTTGTAAATATACTAAAAATCAGTGAAAAATTGCTTACTACTTCCTCTTAAACATATAAACAGATGATATAATGCTCTAGAGTTCCACTTACCAACTTAAGGCTGAGATAAAAATGCAACTCACTTCTTCGGATTTCCAGCAGGAGGCAGAAAAAACTGTGTGCCTTGGTGTCTCCTAAAATTATATTCTTGTTTACAAACGAAATTCAAAGGGGATAGTAGATGATGTTTTTAAGACGATGCTTAAACGTTGTTTACAAATTTGTCATTCCCCTCCTCCTGTGAGAAAACTGTGTAACTCTCTTTAAAACGATTTTGTGTTTAAGATGTATTTAAAAATACCAACTCTTAAAAATGGAAAAGCCTCTTTACATAGAGCTGTAATTGCTTAAAAACTGTCAGCATCTACATATTTGAGAATTTTCATTGCGTGTTAAAGATTGATTCATTCAAAAAAAGTGGAAGCAGAAGACTGAATATATAGGAAAGAAAGAAAGCAGGAGCTTTCTGGTAGAGTCGTGATTTCCTTGGTACCATATTTGGATTTCACAAAAGTCATTACAGGATCTTAGGCTTTTGGCATAAAAGAAGGGCAGCATGGTACACCATCCATCTTTCTCCCTTCAATTTTTGGTTAGTGTAGACAAAGCAGTAAGTAGAAGGCATATTGAAGTTATGAAGAAGTATGGGCATCCCTCTGGTAAGAAGTGTGCTATCACCTTTAAAGTAAGGTGTAATGAAAGGATTCGGGGAGACCTTTCCCTGGGGAGCATCTGAATGATGAGTCATTATAAAGAAAGCAGGAAAGGGGCACCTGGGTATCTCAGTGGCTTAAAGCCTCTGCCTTTGGCTCAGGTCATTTTCCCGGGGTCCTGGGATGGAGCCCCACATCGGGCTCTCTGCTCAGCGGGGAGCCTGCTTCCTCCTCTCTCTCTGCCTGCCTCTCTGCTTGTGATCTCTGTCAAATAAATAAATAAAATCTTTAAAAAAAAAAGAAAGCAGGAAACAAAAATCAAACACCTTAATCAGTTCCTCTGTTCTTATCTGTTGTTTGAGTTAACCCCATTACAGAGGTGTGGCAGGAAGGCTTTGCTCACAGCCCTGTCTGAGACCACTGTGGTGCGGGAAGGCCAACAAAGTGCTGAGAAACAGAGAAGGCGACTGGTTAAGAAAACCCAAATAGTTTCCTCTTCCTTGACAAAACCCAGATCTTTGTGAACCTAGAACACCATCGCAAATTCTGCTTTCTTCACTTTAAAAAGGACTGGATAGAGCTACAGAAAGTCCAGAGAAGAGTGTTTTTGAAACTCAGGCTAATAAATATATATATTGATTGTGTAACAAATGTTATAAATATAATATATATAAAGAGATGTATTATAAGGAATTTGTTCATGTGATTATGGAGGCTGACAAGTCCCAAGATCTGCAGGGTAAGTTGGCAAGCTGAAGACTACTCGAGCAAGCCGATGATATTCTACTCTGAGGATTGGCTTGAGATCCAGAAGGAGCTAATGTTTCTGTTTGAGAATAAAGCCAGGAAAAAGCTGATGTCTCAGCTCAAAGGCAGTCAGGACAAACTCTCTTTTACTTAGTGGAGTCAACCTTTTATTTTTATGTTTTGTAAAGATTTTATTTATTTGTCAGAGAGAGTGTGCACATGCTGGGGGCAGAGGAAGAAGCTGGCTCCCTTCTGAGCAAGAAGCCCAGTGTAGGACTGGACCCCAGGACCCTGGGATCATGATCTGAGCCCAAGGCAGATGCTTAACCTACTGAGCCACCCATGCATCCCAGAGGGTGGGTCAACATTTTAATTCTATTCAGGTCTTCAGCTTATTGGATGAGGTCCACTCACATTATGGAGGGCCATCTGCTTTATTCAGTCTACTAATTTAAATATTAATCTCAGCCAAAAACATCCTCATGGAAACACCCAGAATAATGTTTGACCAAATAGCTGGCCGCTTGATGGCTCAACCAAATTGATACATAAAATTAATCATCACTAGTGGTAAATAGGAAATGAACCCTAAATACTTATTCTCTTGATTCCTCATGTTTTTCTCTTTCCTGTACCATTTTTGCTAGTCTGCACTTCCAGAATTCTGCCTTGATTTCTTGGAATTTCTTTCCTATTCCTTTTACCAACTCTTTCCCCCACTCTCTGTATTCTGAGTGGCTGATGGTAGTTCTACTCTAAACTAGATGGACTACTCCAAACCACGTTGCAACTCCAAATCACTTCATTCACAGGTTTATTTACTCCAGTTTGGAGACCCTTGCTGCCATAACCTCACTCTCTAGACTGGCTCTGTTAGGCACTAATGCTAGAATAATTTAAGATCCAGTCTACCAGATCTTTTGGCCAGTGATTTAAATTGTTGGCTGTCACCTACAAGAGGTAATCCAACAGTTGATTTCATTTCCCTAACCCAAACCCCCACTGTTCACAGCTTCCTCTTTTCCCTGTTGTCTCTTTGCTACTACTGTGTTCACTAAGAGTATAAACATAACAAGTTTGTGTCCCTCATCTCTTGCTTTATTTTTGGTCCAATTTCATAATTTTAACAGAATTATACTTTAGAGAAAAAGATAAATTGGACTATATAAAATTTTAAAAATTTTTGTGCTATTGACAGTATCATCAAGAAAATGAAAAGACAACCTACAGAATGGGAAAATGTTTGCAAATATATCTTATAAGGCCCAGTATCCAAAATATATAAAGAGCAATGACAACTTGGGGCACCTGGGTGGCTTAGTCGGTTAAGTGTCTGCCTTTGGCTCAGGTCATGATCCCAGAGTCCTGGGATCGAGCCCTGTGTTGGGTTCCCTGCTCAGCAGGAAGTCTCCTTCTCCCTGTCCCTCTGCCCATCCCCCTGTTTGTGCATTCTCTCTCTCAAATAAATAAAATCTTTAAAGATTAAAGAACACTGACAACTCAACAGTAAAAAGATATATGACCCAATGACATAATGGGAAAAGGATTTGAATAGATATTTCTTTAAAAAAGACATACAAGTAGTCATTAAGCACATGAAAACGTGTGTCATTAGTAGGGAAATGCAAATCAAAATCACAATGAAATATCACTTCAATGCACTGGTATGGTTATAATAAAAAAAGACGGTGACCAGTATTGGCAAGGACATGAAGAAATTGAAATGCTCATGAAGAAATTGAAATGCTTATTCATTGCTAGTTGGAATATAAAAAGTTTAACTTCATTGGAAAACTATTTGGACATTTCTCAGGGAGTTAAACATAAAGTGACCATGTGATCCCATAATACCACTCTTAGATATATTGAAAATACCCAAGTGAATCAAAAACATATGTCCACACAAAGTAGTACATACACATGTTCATAGCAGCATTATTCATAAAGGCTAAAAAGTGGAACTAACCCAAGTGTCCATCAACTGATGAATGGGTAGGCAAAATGTTATATATTTACACAACAGAATATTATTCAGCTATAAAAATGAATGAAGTTCTTATACCTTCTGCAACATGGAGGAATCTTGAAAACATTATGCTAATTAAAAGAAGCCAGACACAAAGGGAGAAATATTGTATGATTCCACTTATATGAAATGTTCAGAATAGGCAAATCTATGGAGACAGAAAATAGAATAGTGGTTGCCAGAAGCTGGAAGAAGGAATAAAGATTGGCAAGTGACTGCATGGGTGTATGATTTCCTTTTGGGGAGTAAAAATGTTCTGGAATTAGGAAGTGGTGATGGTTGTTCAACCTCATAATATACTTAAAAATATTGAGTTGTGAGCATACATCTAAACAAAAGGTTGTAAATGGATTTTCATAGGAGCATTATTTATAATAGCCAAATAGTCGAACCAACTCAAATGTCCTCCACCTGATGAGTGAATAAACAAAATGTGGTATATCCATACAGTGGAATATTACTCATTAATAAAAATAAACACTGATAAAAGAAATTAAAGTAGCAGCCCCTGGGTGGCTCAGTCAGTTGAGTGTCTGACTCTTAGATTCAGCTCAGGTCATCATCTCAGGGTCGTACATGAGATTGAGGCCCATGTTAGGCTTTGTGATCAGTGAGGAGTCTGCTGGAGATCCTTTCTCCCTCTCCCTCTGCCCCTCCCCCCTGCTTGTGTGCTCTCACTCTCTCTCTCAAAATAAATAAGTAAATGTTTCAAATAAAGAAACCAAAGCAGAGACAAATAAAAGTTATCCCGTGTCCATGGATCAGAAGTATTAGTTGTTAAAATATCCATACTACCCAAAGTGATCTATAGATTCAATGCATCTAATCCCATTTTTTAAAAAAGAATTTACTTATTTATTAGAAAGAGACAGAGGAAGAGCGCACAAGCAGGGGGAGAGGCTGAGGGAGAGAGACAAGCAGACTCTCCACTGAGCATGGAGTCTGATGCGAAGCTTGATCCCAGGACCCTGAGATCATGACCTGAGCCGAAGTCAGATGCTTAACTGACTGAGCCACCCAGGTACCCCCACCATTATCATTCTTTACAAAAATAGAAAAACAATTCTAAAATCCACTAAAGACTCTAAATAACCAAAGCAATATTCAGCAAGAAGAACAAAGCAGAAGACATCATACTTCCTGATTTCAAAATAAATTATGAAGTGATAGTAATCAAAACAGTATGGTACTGGCATAAAAACAGCCATGTAAAAACAACCAGACATGTAGAACAATGGAAGAGAATAGAGAGCCCAGGAACCGATGCATAAATAGTCAACTGATCTTCAGCAAGTCAGCCAAGACCATTCAATTAGGAAAGGACAGTCTCTTCAATAAACAGTGCTGGGGAAACTGGATATCCACATGCAAAAGAATGAAATTGGACCCTTGTCTTACACAATATACAACCCCCAACTAAAAATAGGTCAAAGACTTAAATAAGACCTGAAATTGTAGAACTCTTTAAGAAAAAATAGGGGAAAACCTTCTTGACATTGGTCTTAGCAATAATTTCTTGGATATGACACCAAAGGCACAGCCAACAAAAGCATAACTGGACAAGTGGGACTATGTAAAACTAAAAAGCTCTGTAGAGCAAATAAAACAATCAACAAAATAAAAGACAATCTATGGATCAGGAGAAAAATATTTAGAGGCTATGCATGTGATAAAGGATTACGATCCAAAACTTATAAGGAACTCATATAACTCAATAACAACAACAACAACAAAAAACCCCAAATAATCTGGTTAAAAAAATGGAGAAAGGACCCAAAGAGACAGTTTTCCAAAGAAAACATACAAATGGCCAACAGGTATATAAAAAGATGCTCGGGGCTCCTGGGTGGCTTAGTCGGTTAAGCCTGTGCGTTAAGCTCAGGTCGTGATGCCGGGGTCCTGGGATCAAGCCCCAGGTCGGGCTCCTTGCTCAGCAGGAAGCCTGCTTCTCCGTCTCCTCCTCACTCGTGCTCTCTCTCACTATGTCTGTCTCTCTTTCAAATAAATAATGAATGAATGAATGAATGAATGAATAAAATCTTTTTTTAAAAAGTGCTCAACATCACTCATCATCAGGGAAATGCAAATAAAAACCACAATGACATATCACCTCATACCTATTAGGATGGTTATTATTAAAAAAAAAAAGATAAGTGTTGGCAAGGTGGACAAAAGGGAAAGTAAAAATAAAGAACTCTTAACTCTGTCAAAATTAAAAACTACTGTGTACCAGAGGGCACAATCAACAGAGTGAAAAATTAACCTACAGGATGGTTGAAAACATTCACATATCATTAATCTCATAAGGGGCTCCTACCCAGAGTATGTAAAGAACTCCTACAACTGGACAGCGGAAGAGCAACACAGTTGAAAAAGGGACAAAGAATTTGAATAAACATGTCTCAAAGATGACATACAAATGGCCAAAAAGCATATGAAAAGATGTTCAACATCATTTGTCGTTAGGGACCTGTAAAAACCGCAGTGAGACATGACCTCACTTCTATTAGGACGGCCACTATCAAAAAAAACCAGACACTAACATGCATTGACAAAGATATAGACAAATCGGGACCTTTGTTCACTGTTGGTAGGAGCTCAAAAGGGTATGGTTGCTTTTGAAAATGATATGGTGGTTCCTCAAAAAATTAAAAATAGATTACTGCATGACCCAGCAATCCCATGCCTGGGTATAGACCCAGAAAAACTGAAAGCAGGATCTTGTGGAAATATTTGCATGCT
This sequence comes from Neogale vison, assembly GCF_020171115.1. Lineage (NCBI taxonomy): Eukaryota > Metazoa > Chordata > Mammalia > Carnivora > Mustelidae > Neogale > Neogale vison. The sequence continues at coordinate 17,064,998 of NC_058105.1, forward strand.
CGTGGTCATAGCGGCATTATTCACAACAGCCAAGAGGCAGAAGCCACACCGATGTCCATCACTAAAAAAAATACGGTCTATACATACAACGGACTATAATTCAGCCTTAAAAAGGATGGAAATCCTTGAATCACTCTCTTGTACACCTGAAACTAATATAACACTGTAAGAGAACTCTGCTGGAATTAAAATAATAAACTTGATTTTTAAAAAAGGAAGGAACTCCTGTCACATGTTGCATATGAGTGAACTTCAAGGTCGGTATGCCAAGTGAAAATAAGTGAGTCACAAGAAGACAAACATATGCAGTATGATTCCGTCTATATGAGGTATCTAAAGTGGTCAAATTCATAGAAACAAAGTAGAGGGTGGTTGCCAGGGGCGGAGGGGAGTGGGGAAATGGGGAATAGAATTTCAGTTTTGCAAGATGAGAAAGTTCTAGAGATTGATTGCACAACTATGTGAATATACTTAATGCAGCTGAACAGTGCACTTAGAAAGGGTCGAGATAGTGAATTTTATGTTGTGTGTGTGTTTTTTTAAGATTTATTTATTTTAGAGAGATAGTGCATGTGCATGCGTGGGTAGGAGAGCAGAGGGAGAGGGAAGGGTGAAGGGAGGGGCTTAGGGAGAGGGACACAAGCCGACTCTCTGCTGAGTGGGAGGCTAGCAGGGGTAGGGCTCCATCCCAGGACCTTGATGAGATCATGACCTGAATCGAAATCAAGAGTCAGGCGCTCAACCAACTGAGCTACCCAGGTGCCCCTGTTGTGTGTGTGTGTTTTAAACCACAATTAAAAAGTTTAAAAAAGGAAGAAATGCTGGAGGTGCTACTTTACGCAACAGGCAGCAAACTCAAGGATTAATTAGTCACTCAAGAGCTGGTACAGGTTCCTATTGTAGATAAGTTTTAAAATGGTTTAAGTATAATTATAAGTGAGAACAGTGAAGTGGATTTTTAACAGAATTTGGGGTGTTTGACATTCCAGATCTTTAAAAAGATCACTAAATAGAGGATGATAGTCTGTCAAACAACCTAAGCTTTTGGTGGATGGGAAAAAGAGACTTCTTGCCTGGATGGGGCACAGCTCTGACAGATTGAGGCTACTACTATGTTCCAATAAACTCAAAAGTCTGCAGTGTGCTAGTTTAATTAATCAATTGCTTAAATAATATTACTTTAATGTAAGTTGGTTGAAACCAAGTGATAACCACACAGAGCTCTGTAAAACAAGCAAACCCAAGCAGTGCTACAGATTTTTTAAAAAAACTGAAAGGACCCTTTTCATTATTTTATGGTTCTATATTTTCATGGCAGATGTTGACATTTTACCATTGTTCCAGAATCAAATGTCAAGTTATTCCTGTTCAGAATTTTCCATTTCCATTTTCAAAGAATTCCATGTGCAGCTGTATTTTTAAGTGAACTCTCTGTTTGCAAAAGCCCAGCATTTCTAAGCAGGTTTGTAAATAGGCTTGAAGGAGGACATGCAGGCACTGGAGACCTGCTTGGGCTAATTAATTCTCTTTTCAGGCATTAGAACCTACACAAGTAGGCCAGCTGGAGGTGAATGTTGCCTTTGAAAGAGATAATTATATGCCTTACCAATTGTTTGCTTTTCCACATCTCCCCCAGTCAGGTTCCCCAGAATTCATAAACTAAGTATCAGGAGAGGTTTTTTCACCTCCTGGGAAACTGAATGTGTAGATGAGCTGAGATAATAATTGTGGATAATGCAGATAGTTTGAAGGTCTGGGTGATGCATACAGATAATTATAAGAGCGGACTGTGGGCTTCTGCTAAGTATAGCATCTAGAAACTGCGACGGCATTGTGCATTGGTAATTATGCTTCAATTCACATTTTCTTTCCTTTGTTAGTTATGAGATGTTATTCCTTCAGATTTCACACGATCTGCTTTCTTTCCCGCAGAATGCTGTGGTAAATGGCTCTCTGTACCACCTCGGGTGTGTAAAAGCAAGGGGGCCCGGCCCCTCTCCCTCCCTGGGGGAGAGCCCATGGCCCCCCAGCAGCAGCGGCAGGAGGCAGTTAGGAAGGGCTCGGCTTCGGCTTGTGGGGGGGGTGTCACCTCTCAACTGGCCTTTCCTGTGCCAAAGCCCACCTTGTCCAGGAGATGACTTCCCACCACGCTTTGTTAGGCAAACCCAAGTGTTCATTCTTCCTTCCTGGTTAACGGGTTCAGGTTGGCCCTGCCTGCTTCTGGAAGTGGCGTGAGCCTAGAGAGGCAGTTCTGTGCTCCAGGCTGCTTAACGGGATGGTGGCGTGGACTTTGATGCCAATCTGAGTCTCACTGCTACTGGTCTTTTCTTTACAGCCATTTAGAAAACAACCTGTAAAGGCTAGAAGCTTCATGTGCTTCTCTCCTGCCATGCCTAAAATCTTGTTTGTTCTATGCTGTTGGAGTAATAGAGCTTTATGAAGGACCACAGTTCCTTAATGTCTCTCCTTTTCCAGCTTTTTCTACCCCCAAGGGAGAGACTATATGAGGAACAGGCCAAAAATGACCGCTGCTGGGGAGCCTGGATGGCTCAGTGGGTTAAAGCTTGGGTATTGGTCCCAGGGTCCTGGGATCGAGCCCCGCATTGGGCTCTCTGCTCGGCAGGGAGCCTGCTTCCCTTCCTCTCTCTCTGCCTGCCTCTTTGCCTACTTGTGATCTCTGTCTGTCAAATAAATAAATAAAATCTCAAAAAAAAAAAAAAGGAATGACCTCTGCTTCCCTTGCAGGAACGGGAGCGGCCCAGAGGGGGGCTGTCTAGTAGCACCTAATTGAGACACAAGTTAACAGGTGTCTCCATGGTAAAAGCCAGCCACAGAGACAAAGGAACAGGTGACTTTGCTGACCAGTTCACAGCAGCTCTAGCTTCACAGGTCACTGTGACTCTGTGCCTCAGGCTCCTGTCGATTTCCTTTCTCATCTTACCAGTACTGCTGTGTTAGTGCCTCTGTACAGGCAAGGAGCTCACGGTGAGCAAGATGCTCTTTAAGGGGAGAGTAGGGAGTGGCTCTTAAAGGAATACATTGACAAGGCCCCAGGCTTGCTCATTGGGATAGGAGTTAGTCCAAAGGGAGAAAAAGTGGGAGGCCCTCGTGGGGGCCTCTGGCATTAGTCCCCAGTGGTGAAAGCTAAGCTGCTCTATTCCCACCAGCCCCTTTGTGGATCCCATCCTATTGCTTGATTATAGTACCAGGGGTCTGGAGTTCCTGATGGCCTCCCTTTCTCCTGCTGTTCTCTGGTCACGTGCAAGGAACATCTATGGAGAGGCGAATTGGGCATGAGTGAATCTTGCCTTGACTGGTAGAATGAAAGGCTCGCAGAAGGAGATATTTGGGGGGACAGGTACCCAAAGAGTGATGCTATCTATGTTGTTTTGGGGCAAGAGAAGCTAGTCTGTAACATTTTCCCTGTTAATACCAGCATCTCCTTCATAAGCCTCTACTGCCCTGGGCCTGTGAGTTTTGGCAACCCTGCTTCCTCTCCTTGTGCGAGCTTGAAACGGAGCAGCTGCCTTAATGCTTTCACAGAGCTTGGGGACTGGAAACACCATCAGATTTTCCATCCTCCTACAGCATAATCCATTTCTGATAGAAACAACCATGTGGTGGCTGCAAGGGGGCTGAATCAGGAGTGACCCACACCTCGCTTCTCCTGCTGGAAGGCAGCCCCAGAGGAGAATTAGGGGGAACTCTGGTGTATGACTATGGAGAAGAAGTCGTGGTGGAGGAAATGTCACTGCCCTGGGAAGTCTAAACCCTCTGCTACCCTGCACCTGGGGGCTTTGGAGAGCTCTCCTTTTTCTGTTTTTCTTAAAATAAACTTTAAAAATCATTCCAGTTGCACAGAGAAGTTACAAGGAAAGTACAGGGAACTCCTTTGTTGCTCACACCCAGTTTCCACTGTTGTGAACATCCGACATTGCTCTGGTCCTGGTCCATTTGTCATAACGAATCAAAACCGATACATTACTAGTAGCTGAACTCCACACTTGATTTGGATTTCATTGATTTATCCCCTAATATCCGCTTCCTGTTTCAGGATCCCATTAAGGCTACCACTGGTACTAGGGCTGCCATGACAAAATGCCGTGGACGGGCTGGCTCACAAAACAGAAATGTATTTGCTCACAATACTGCAGGGCTGGTTTCTCCCGAGGCCTCTCTCCTTGGCCTGCGGATGGACCATCTTCTCTCTGTGTCCTCGACATGACCTTTTCTTTGTGGGCATGTACTCCTGCTGTCTCCTCCTCTTCTTCTTTTTTTTTTTAAAAAGACTTTATTTATTTATTTGACAGAGATCACAATTAAGCACAGAGGCAGGCAGAGAGAGAGAGAGAGAGCGAAGCAGGCTCCCTGCTGAGCAGAGAGCCCGATGCGGGACTTGATCCCAGGACCCTGAGACCATGACCTGAGCCGAAGGCAGCGGTTTAACCCTCTGAACCACCCAGGTGCCCCGTCTCTTCCTCTTCTTATAAGGACACCAATCCTATTGGATTGGGGAGCCACACTCATGACCTCCTTTAACCCTAATAACTTCTTTAATGGCCTTCTATCCAAAGAAGTCACATTGGGGGATTACTGATTCAACATATGAATTTGGAGGGCACCTAATTCAGTTCACAACATCACTTCTCCTCTCTTTTTGCTAGATTGAGGCTGAGCAACTGTGTTTCTGTCTTTACAGACGTTGGGGAGGAGCTACTATCAGTGTTTCCATTTTCCTGGAAATTTGTATTAAAAAGGAAAAAAATGGGGTGGTCGTTTAAGGTAAATGGATCAGGACAGATCCTGTCCTTTTTGGAAATGGAAGACTGCTTAGATATAAATTTAGAGGTGAGACTCAGGTGAGGCCCTCTGCTTATCAGTCTGCAATATTTGAGAAACACTGGTAAACATAAACCTGCCCTTTCTCAGTACATCTTTCTTCGCTAGGCTTTGTTGCTCTCTGCCTCTGGTCCTATCATTCACGTCTATGAGTGACTCTACAGTTTTGAGAACACTGCTGGTAGCCCATGTTTAAACTCGATGCCTCGTGTTCATAAAGGCTGTAATCATTTCTGTCACCCAGTTTAGCCCCAAGAAAATGTGTAGGGAAGAAAAGATCCCAAAGTGATCCTTGAGAGAGTGATACCAGTGAAAATGGAAGAAATGACCTCAGAAATGTCCCTCCTGCACCAAGGAATAAGAAAACTCTCAGAAGATGTTAGATGTGGTCCCCCCACAACAGGAATATTATTCAGCCATAAAAAGAATGAAATCTTGCCATTTACAGCGACATGGATGGAGCTCGAGAGTATAATGCTAAGTGGAAGAAGTCAGAGAATAACTAATACTATTTGATTTCCCACTCATAGGTGGAATTGAAGAAACAAAACAAATGAGCAAAGGAAAAAAAGAGAGAGAGGCAAACCAAGAAACAGACTCTTAACTATGGAGAGCAAATTGATGGTTACCAAAGGGGGGTGGGGTGGGGGGATGGGGGAAGAGGGGGATTATTAAGGAAATTTTAAAAATCTGTATAGAAAAAGAAAAGGAGTATGGGAGAGACTCATACACATAATAAAATGAAAGTGCTGGGGAAAATGTCAGAATTAATTTTTTCAGAACTTTGGAAATTAACCAAATACTTTGGAAATTAACCAAATATTTGCAGCAATCAGGGAGTGTGTTCTATAAAAAAAAAAAATGTCTGGCTACGTGAGAACAGTGAGCGCTGTGGCCTCTTAACTTCCTTTAGTCCCGTCCCAGACTCTCCAGCTCCCCAGTAGCCTTGAAAAACAACAGCTGACCTTCTCACCTTGGCAGCCAACAGAGGGAGCAAAACCAGTATGGAACTCTTTCAAAGACTCATTCCCCACCAACGGTCTATCTGGTGGCTCCCTGGAAGACCTCACTTGCAAGCGTGTCTGTGTTTGACCTGACTCGGAGCTTATTTCGTGGGAAAAACTTTTCCCCATGAGGCATTTGTCAAAAGCAATTTGCGAGGCAATTGTTTAACTTCCTGGCTGTCCGGGAAGGTGATAACAGTTGTAGAACACAACAAGCTAACCAAAAACTTTTAAAAATCAAGCTAGGGGATGAGGTTTTGAAAAGCTCTCTGAAGATATTGCTGGGAATCTAGAAGGCCGTGTGCGTGCTCAGGGTTATTTACATACTCAGGAAAGACCGAGGAGGCCCTAAGCTCTCACCTGTGTTTGACTTGAGGCAGCAAGGGGGCTGAAAGCAGAAAGTGGAATTGCTCGCTGGAGCGTAGGATGCGGGTCTATCGCACACATGGCCCCTCAGTCAAGATTGGTAGACTTGTTGGTTTCCATAGTTTAAAGAAATTCCTGTTCAGGGGGTTAACTGACCACCAAGCCAACTGAGCAGAGATTTTTAATGGCCACACATGACGAAGAATACAGACTTAATCACTTCAGGAAAATCACTGAATAAGCTACAGCAATCACCAAAGACAGCAACAACATCTTCCTCTGGGGAGGGGAGAGAATTTGATTTCCAAAGTTTTTATATTACTTAAAATGCCCAGTTTTCAGCAAAATATTACAAGATAAGCAAAGAAATGAAAAACCGTGGTCCATACACAGGATAAAAAGCAATAAACAGAGGGGCACCTGTGTGGCTCATTGGGTTAAAGCCTCTGCCTTCAGCTCGGGTCATGATCCCGGGGACCTGGGATCGAGCCCCGAGTCAGGCTCTCTGCTCAGTGGGGAGCCTGCTTCCTCCCCTCTCTCTGCCTGCTTCTCTGCCTACTTGTCATCTCCGTCTGTCAAAGAAATAAATAAAATCTTTAAAAAAAAAAAGCAATAAACAGAAACTGTCACTGAGGAAACCCAGACATTAGATTTACTAGACAAAGATTTTAATTCAGTCACTTACAGTATGTTCAAAGAACTGGAGTAAAATATGTCAGACTGTCTAAAAGAAAGTATAAGAATGATGTCTCATTATATAGAGCATATTAATTAAGAGATAGAAGTGATGAAAGGAACCAAATGGAAAGAGAATGAGATCTTGACATTTGTGACAACCTGGATGGACCTAGAGGATATTATGTTGAGTGAAATAAGTCAGAGACAAATACCAAATGATTTCACTTATATGAAAAATCTAAAAAATAAATGAACAAATAAATAGTAGAAACAGGTCCATAAATATAGAGAACAGACTGTTGCCAGATGGAGGGGAGTAGGGGGATGGGCAAAATGGGTAAAGGGGAATGGGAGATATTTATTCTATTTACAGAACGAATAAGTCATGGGGAAGAAAGCTACAGCATAGGGAATCTACTGTATAGTGTTGTAATAGACTTGCTATCAGAGACCATGGAAGCCCTATTACCTGTATGAAGGCAGTGGCATGACCTATTCGAAGTGCTAGAAGAGTCCATCAACCAAGAATTCTAAATGCATCAAAACTATACTTCATAAAAAGAGAAAACAATTAAGACATTCCGAAGTGGGGCACCTGGGTGGCTCAGTGGGTTAAAGCCTCTACTTTCGGCTCAGGTCATGATCCCAGGGTCCTGGGATCGAGCCCCGCATCGGGCTCTCTGCTCAGCAGGGAGCCTGCTTCCTCCTCTCTCTCTCTGCCTGCCTCTCTGCCTACTTGTGATCGCTCTCTCTGTGTCAAATAAATAAATAAATAATCTATTAAAAAAAAAAAAGACATTCCGAAGTGAATAGAAACAAAGAATTCTTCACTGGCCGGCCTGCCTTCCAAGAAATAATACCAAAGGGCATTTTTCAGGTTGGCATGGAAGGACACTGGGCCGTAACTTGAATCCTCATGAAGAAATAAAGAGCCTCAGTCAAGTTCGCCCCATAGATAAACATCAAAGACAGTATCTGTGTATCTTTGTAACTTTTCTCCTATCTGATTTAAAAGACAGCTGCATAAAGTGGTAATTATGAATCTGTGTTCATGGTCTCTTACTGTATAAAGACGTAAAGCAGAAAGGAAGGGAGAGCCAATGCAGTTTTATGAGAGGAAAGTTTCTGTAAAATATTACAATTAAGTTGATATTAATACAGACTAGATTGTTATAAATTAAGATGCTAATTGTAATCACCAGAGCAACTGCCAAGAAAATAAGTCTGTGTCATTATGCCAACCAGACAGTGATAGGTTACTTTCCTTACATCTTCTCTCTGCCTGTAGCATGGTTTGCTCGCTCCCTTAGCTCCCCCGTGTTTTCCCTCCAGTGCTGCTGCTAAGTGAGAACCTTCACTGAGCTGGGGGTGTGGAGGGCGGGAGACATTGTGCATTCTGTTGTAGGCACGTTTAAGGTAAAGGGACTCATTATGCTCAATCTTGTATTAGTCACTGGCTAATTTCATCTGAAGCGAACTGAAGTGAAAAGAATTCTTTGGTGGAATTATCTTTCATGGGTGAGGCAGTTCAGACTGGAGGGGTGGCCTTCCTGGGCCCCTCTCTCCGCCTCAGTCAGGCTGGTCACATGCAGGCCGTACCCAGACTGCGTCAATAACACACACACACACATATATATAATATATGAATGATATATATATAGTTTACAGCGTGTCTGTGAATGAATAATATATATTTTATTTATTTACTTATATTTAATTTATTTATATAAATATTATTTTATTATATTAATACATGCTATATAATATATAATACTATACATAATATATACTAAATATATACAATACATATACTATAAACAAATATGATATAAATATATGTTTATTTATATTATATGTAATGATATACTTGCTGTAAACCCTATAATAATATAGTTATAGTAATATTATATATATAGTTTATAGCATGTCTATGAATGTAGGCATTCATTTGAAGGAGTCTGGGGACTAAAGGATTTTCAGAGAAAGTGTCTGTATGAGGTACACACAGAGGCTCAGTACAGCTTAGAAGGACACAGTGAGCTGATGAAAAGTAGGAGTCTGCATGTTTTCTCTGTAGCTCCTTCACGGGCCTCAGCAGCTTTGTGCTGACAGCCTTTGCTGATGGCTTCCCATTGTATGCTCCATTTTGCTTTTTACTTGCCTCCGCCCCCTCTCCCAAATGCTGGGTGAGTGATTTTGGTGTTTTGTTCCCTCTTAAAAAAAAAAAAAAAAAAAAAGCATTTTCTACCCCAAGCCCGCAGTACTCCATACTGCCCTATGGTTTGAAAAAGAAGGAGAAATTTCTATTGTGTTCTTGCCTTTCCTTCCTGCTCCGCGTTCCCCTCCTCTTCAGGCTCAGGAGGTTGGCTCAGTCCCTCGGACAACAGGCCGTGGCTCAGATTTCGGCAGTCTGGCACTTTGTCAGGGCTGGAGGCTCTGCTCGCACTGGGATCAGATAGGTCCAGAGACAACCGGGAAGCAGGTCCCATTTGGACGTATTTGATGTAAAGGCTTTTTTCTTTTCTCCCCTTTCTGTTATTCTTTCCATTGCAAAGGCCAGACCAACAGGCAAAGCGTGACCACAATAGGCGATCCGTGTTGGGTGAAGGAGCGGTCAGTATCTGTGCCAGAAGAAGTGGCAGATGCCAGAGGAAGCCTCGGTGACTCTTGCAGGGAGGAATACGGTAGATAACGTGAGAAGTCAAGGTAGGCTGATTAACAACCTTGGAAAGTAGGACACTGTTAACAGGTCCCATAGTCTGGAGGTAATTAAGAGTTCAGTTCCCAAAAAAAAAAAAAAAAAAAAAAAAAAAAAGAGTTCAGTTCCCCAGAAGGGGAGCCAGCAAAGCTGGCATCATGGGATCATGGTAATAGGTAGGACAGTAGAGTGAGGGAAGAGGCAAGTTCAGGGAAGAGGCACAGTTCCGAGGACCAGAACTGGGACACAAGGAAGGCCTGGAGCTCAGGACAGGGTGTGTGCAGAGCCGTAAAACCTCTGCTGTGCTGCCTTTCATTCATCTCGAGATTCCCACGTGCTAGATGCAGGTCACGAGCTAGATGTCGAGTACCCAATGACGACGGGGACGGGGTGGTCCTGGCTTTGGAGAGTTGGGGAATCCAAATGGTCTCAGCTCTACTACTAGCTGTGTGACCTTGGGCAAGTCACAGAATCACCTTGTGATTTAGTTTTCTTGGCTGTAAAATGTTTCTGAGGCTGCGGCAGCTCTGGTAAATTTCCAATCTGGTTGGAAGGAGCAGACGTGTGGTCGGTGAAGGGGCTGGTTCAGAAGATGCTTTCACACAGCAGGCAGAGGCTGTTTTCTCTCCACTGTTTTATTGTGAAAACTTTCAAACACATAAGAAAGTTAAAAGACGGGCAGAGCAAACACCAAATGCCCACCGCCAGGGTTCTATAGTGGTGACCATTTTGCTATATTTGCTTTAGCCTCTGTCTGTCCATCCTTGCATCCATCAATTAAAGTAAGTTGCAGACATCCGTGCACTCCACCCCTAAATGCTTCTGCATGCATATCATTAACTAGAATTCAGTGTTTATTTATGGTACTTTTTGTTTTTGAGGTAAACTTTACATAGAATAACACGCACAAATCTCGAGTATACTATTCGATGAGTTGTGGCAAATGTATACATTCATGTAACCCGAACCTCTAGCAAAATACAAAATAAAATTTGATCAAAACCCCCACAGAAATTTCCTTCATCCTTGAGGAGGTCCCTAATGTTTCTTTCTAGCCAATCCCTGTTCTTCTCCCCCGCCCTTATTAGTCTCCTAGGGCTACTGTTACAAATTATTACAAACTGGATTGCTTGATACAACAGAAACTTACTTTGTCACAGTTCTGGAGGCTGAAAGTCCAAAATCAAGGCGTTAGTAGGCTCCTGGTCCCTCTGAAGGCTCTAGGAGAAGAAGCTGTTCCATTTCTTTGTTTTAGCTTCAGGAGTTACTGGCAATCTTGGTGTGCCTTCACTTAGAGCCGCAGCACTCCAATACCGGTTTCTTTCATCACATGGTATTCTGCTTGGGGGTCTCCTCTCTTCTTATAAGGACCCCAGTCCTTTTGGATTAGGGCCCATTCTAATGACATTATTTAAACTTCATTTTATTTGCAAAGACCCCATTTCCAGATAAGGTCACATTCACAGGTACTGAGGATTAGAAATTCATCTTATCTTTTGGGGAGACATAATTCAACCCATAACACGCCCGTAGATGGCCGCTGCTATTTTGATTTTTTCCATCATTGATTTTGCCTGTTGTAGAACTTCATATAAACAGAATGATGTAGTATACATTGTTTTGTGTGTAGTTTCTCTCCTTTGGCATGTTTTTGTAAATTCATCCGCGTCATTTCTTATTTCCTGTTCATTGCTGAGTAGCATTCCATTATATGGACGCACCACAGTCTATCAGTTCTTCCACTGATGGACACTTGGGCTATTTTTAGTTTTTTAGCAATTAAAGATAAAGTTGCAGGGACACCTGGCTGGCTCAGTCAGTAGAGCCAACTCTTGGTGTCAACTCTTGGTGACAACTCTTGGTGTCAGAGTTGTGAGTTCAAGCCCCGCATTAGGTGTACAGTTTACTTCAAAAAATAAATGAATAAAATTTGATCAAAACCCCCACAGAAATAGAAAATCTTAAAAAATAAAAATAGAGTGGCTATGAAATTTGAGAGCCAAATTTTTTTTTTGTAGGCATATGATTCCACTTCTCGTGAGCAAAATCCCAAGAGTGGAGTTGCTGGATGATGGGGATGAAGGAGGGAGGGAGAGAGGGAGGAAGTAAAGGCAGAAGAGAAAGAGCGGGGAAGGAATTCCACTTTTAAAGATTTTATTTTATTTTTTTTTATTATTTATTTGAGAGAGAGAGTGAGAGAGAGCATGAGCGAGGAGAAGGTCAGAGAGCGAAGCAGACTCCCCATGGAGCTGGGAGCCTGATGTGGGACTCGATCCCGGGACTCCAGGATCACGCCCTGAGCCGGAGGCAGTCGTCCAACCAACTGCGCCACCCAGGCGTCCCGGAATTCCACTTTTAAAAACCGGGCCACAAGCACAGGACTTGCAGCAAGTTGATGTTGAGCCCCAGGGTGCTGGGGGGAGCTTGTTGCCGCTCTTCTGATGAAGCTGGGTCTGGAGACAGCGCGGAGCCTCTAGCTGGGATCAGACTGATGTTCTCGCTCAGAGTAGAGGAGGCCTAGAGAGACTGGAATCGGACCTTTGTAGATGACGTTAGAGCTGTGGTCAGGAATTAAGATTCATTTGTCCTGAGCTGTGCCTATTCCATCAGCACCCCCCATGCCCTGCATCCACTTTTTACAGATACTGCCTGTAGTGACCGGGGTCCATGTGTTTCAGGGCTTTTTTTTTTTGAAACATCACTTACTATTTCTGTGTCTGATATGTATTTTCTTTTTTTTTTAAAGATTATTTATGTATTTATTTGACAGACAGAGATCGCAAGTAGCCAGAGAGAGAGAGAGAGTGGAAGGGAAGCAGGCTCCCCACTGAGCAGAGAGCCAGATGTGGGGCTCGATCCCAGGACTCTGGGATCATGACCTGAGCCGAAGGCAGGTGCTTTAACCCACTGAGCCACCCAGACACCCCTGATATGTATTTTCCAACCAAAGGTGCTAGAGGCTTAAACTAAATCATATTCTGGTTTCCAAACGTCACAGTAGTGGCGCTGGTGCGACCACGGTCTCATGGAAGAAAGCAGCAGGTGAAATTAAGTGGAAGCGTAGCATCCGGTTCTCTGGTAGTTACTTTGTGGGGCTCTCGGGCCACGCCGGAGTAAAGCGGTCCTTGCAAACTCTTGGGCTGCTGGCTGGCCTATGCCGCTGGCCATGCTCCAGCTGGTTGACTACAGCCGGCCCTTGCTGCAGGCCATGCTCAGCCCCTCTCTCTGCGTCTCATTCCTCTGACTCTCCTCCTGGCTGGGGTCCAAGTGAGCACCTCTCTTTTCTTAATGAGCTCCAGGGAAGAAGGTTCCACAGCCTCCTTTGACAGCTTATACACCAGAGCTTTATAATATTGTCAAGCACTGCCTTTCTATTTCTACTACACCTCATTTCCTCTTTTCCTGAATCAGTGGAAATAGAGATGAGGCAGCCCCTGCCTTCTCCCATGGCAGCCCTTCTGTCCGCTGAGCCTCTGCGGGCAGTTTGGGGCATTAAGCTTCACACTTCTTTCTAGGAAGGACAGAGACTACATCTTAGTGTCCTCCCGGTCCGAGGTATTACTAAAGGTGACTGAATAACTCCCTTGAGAGCTGAAGTGACTCTTTTGGTTATTTGTCCCAACTGGACTGTTACCACACTAGGCCTTTTTTCTTCTCCAAGTTTGCATTAGGTTAAACCCTTTGCACAAGCCGAAGAGCGGTTTATTTTCTTGCTGACTGGGCCAAGTTCATTGCTCTGACACTCACCTGTCTTGTCCTGCTTACTATCTAGCTCCTTGGACTCATGTGTGATCCATGATTCTAGAAACCTACCTGCTGTTTTCAGTATGGGCACTTCAGTGTTTGTGGCTTATACTGACAGGAGCTTTACTTTACCTTTTGTGTGTGTGAAAGATCTTTTAGATTATTATAGATTATTAGGGGAGGGTGGCCACGATCCAGGGCCAGACTGTAACAAGAACTGCTACGGCGTTGGCCATGGAGACCACACATATTTGGTGTAGATGCAGATAGGTTTTATCAGTTTGGAAAGATGGTGTCACATAATGGTTAAGAATATAAACTCTGGTGTTGGACAGATCTGGGTTTGAATGCCAGCACTACTACTTACTTGCCTGTGATTTAGGACAATCACAGCTAACGTCTCTCCATGCCTCACTTTGCTTTATTTGTAAAGTGGGTGTGAATATAATATTACCTGTCTGAATGGATAAGCAAATTATGGTAGATCCATACAGTAGAACACTGTTCAGCAACATCAAAAATGTCCTAAAATGACAAATTTTATGTTATATGTATTACGCCACAATTTAAAAATTAATAATGTAATATACCAAAATCATTGAGTTGTACTCTTGAAATGGGTGAATTACATGGAATGTGAGTTGTATCTCAATGAAGTTGTTTTAAAAAAAAAGAATGGGCTGTTCATACCTTGAAGCAGTTGGATAAATCCCAAAGTCATTACGCTGAGTGAAAGAAGCCAGACAAAACAGAATATATGCCATATAATTCTGTTTATATAAAACTCTAGAAAATGCATACTAATCCATAAGGACAGAAAGCAGAACAGTGGTTGCTTGGCAGGGGGGATGAGAAGGGTCAGGAAGGAGGGATCACAAAGCAGAGCAAGGAAACTTTTAGAGATGATGGAAATGTTAATTATCTTGATTATGGTGATGGTTTCATGGGGTGTATACATATGTCTAAGCTCATCAAATTTACACTTTAAATATGTGCAGTTTACTGTATGTCAATTACACCTTTGAAGAGTTGTTTTACAAAATGGTGCTTTTTTTCATATGGCTGGTACAAGGTTGAAATGAGGCAATGAGAGAAAATGGCCTGGCACATGGTGAATGCTTCATAAATCATAACTTTAAAAAAATCAGATATACAAATGGTCAATGAGCACATGACAAGATGCTCAACAGTATGGCCTCTCTGGGAAAAGCACATGAAAACCACAGTGAGATTCCACTTCACAGCCACTGGAATAGTGATTACAACAAGTGTTGTCCAGGATGTGGAGAAATTGGACTCCTTGTATATTGCTGATGGAAATGTGCAATGGTGCAGGCACTCTGGAAAACAGATTAGGTCTCCTCCAACATTTAAACATAGAGTTAACATGTGACACCCTCGAAGGAATATACCCACGAGAACTGAAAACATACACCTACCCAAAAACTCATACACAAATGTTCACAGTAGGATCATTCAAAATAGCCAAAAAATGGGAACAACTCAAATGTCCATCAACTGATGAATGGATAAACAAAAGGTTGCATATGCATGCAATGGGCTATAACTGGCATGAAAGGGACTGAAATATATGCTATAACACCGGCAAACCTTGAAAGCTTTATGCTAAGTGAAAGAAGCCAGTCACAAAAGATCACGTATCCAGAATAGGCAAATCCATAGAGACAGAAAGCAGATTGGTAGTTGCCTAGCGCTGGAGGGGTTAGGGCAAGATGGAGTGATCAGTAATGGGTACTGGATTTCTTTTTGGAGTGATGAATATGTTCTAAAATTAGACATGGTGATGGCTGCACAATTCTGTGAGTATACTGAAAACCACTGGATTATACACGACAAAAGGATGATTTTATGCTCTGTGAATTATGTCTCAATAAAGCTGTTATTTTAAAAAGTCACTCAGCCAACAAGCATTTATTAATTATTTTCTTTGTGCTTCATAGGAAGCGAATGTTCCTAATGCCAAAATCTACTATGGAGTAATGTGAACAGGGAGCATTTTTATCCAGAGGAAATATTTTTAGTTTTTGTTGAACATGTTGGAAGTGTGAATGAAAGAAGTGGAAACTGAAAACATATTTGTCATAAAGTTTCCTGCGGAATATAAAGTTTTTTGTTTTTTTTTTTTTTTTTTTTGTAGCCTAAAGCCTTGCTACTCAAATTGTGGTCAGTAGCATGGGTACCACCTGGGAGCTTGTTAGAAATGCAGAATCGTGGGTCCCACGGAGAGTTACTGAATCAGAATCTGCATTTTAACAAGATCCGCAGGTGTTTGGCATGCACATTAGAGTCTGAGAAGCACTAGCCTGAAGGTTAGCAGAATGACTTCGGTAAGTGAGATGGGGACAGCATATTTAATATTATATTATGTTGAATATTCTCTATATAGATTGATCATAGATGTAATCATAATCCTAAAAAGTGAAGGTGAGTCCATTTGAGTATAATTTCTGTCCTTTTTTTTCTTTTTTCTTTAAATTTTAAAAAAATTTCTGTCCTTTTAATCTATTACTTTCCATAGCTCTTTGTAAAATCCTCTAATATATTTCTTTGCAGCGATAATATTTTTGTGGTAATTCATCATGACATTGATCAATATTTGCCTATTTCAAGAAGATCCACCCACTTAGTGGACTGCCAAAAAAATCTTGGAATTTTAAATTTAAAGTATGGGTACAAAGATAATTTGTGGTTTTAAGGTTAAACTCAGTAGTAAGAAAAACTCTTTGGTTTTTAGTGTGTTGTTTAGTATGATAAGTAGGTAAGTTATATTACTCAGTTAAAAGCTGTTCATTTTCAAAGGATTGTTGTGTCTTGTTAAATTGCTAAATTACATTTTCAACATTATGGGAATGCTCCTTCATCTATGTAAAAACTAAGATAAAATGACAGACTGGTTTTGTAAAATAAAACTATTAGGTACATTAATTTGAGCAATATTTGGTAACAGTATATTTCATATATTTTGGAGAAGGGACACATAATAAACTTTGAAAACATTTCTGATGTATCAATCATATGTATGCAACTTGTGAAATTCAAATAATTCTCTTCTTGCCTTCCTATAGTAATATTATGCCTTTTGAATATCCATTTGGATGATAAAATGGTTTTCTTGATCTTCTTATATTGCTGGAGGTTTTATTTTACAATTCACCTGCAGGATCTCTCAAGTCTGAGCATCTGGCTATTAATAACCTCAGAGTAGGCCAGAACCTGTGTTCATTTTTTTCTCTAAGTTATTGTGGCATAAAGAGCATGTAGTTTATTTGTACTTTATTTTAGGTATCCTTCATTAATATGGTTTGATAATATATATGGACACATTTCTGCTTCTTGCCTTTGCTTTCTTTCGGCCCATCACTTTTCAGAAGAAAAGAGACAAGTTACTCTTCAAGAATTACTCTGTTTAGGGGGGTCTGAGGGGTGTTGTTAAGCATCTGCCGTCGCTCAGGTCATGATCCTGGCGTCCTGGGATGGAGCCCTGCATCAGGCTCCCTGCTCAGCAGGAAGCCTGCTTCTCCCTCTCCCACTCCCCCTGCTTGTTTTGTGTTCTCACTCTCACTGTCTCTCTCTCTGGTCAAATAAAAAAACAAAATCTTTAAAAAAAAAAAAGACTTCCTCTGTTGGGGTAATCCATGGAGACTGTTGAAGGAAGGGTCCAGGGGTGGCAGAGAATGTTCATCCCGGCAGAGGTGAGATCAGAGTTGTCCACCTATGTTTTATAGGTGAAAACATTTCTCAGTTGGAACTGCCCATGAAGGGCCCAAATTCTCTACATGGTCTACAACATGGTCTTCCTCACTCACTGTGAAGAAGCTTTAGGAATATTATAACTATCTTATTTTGCTTCGTCTATGTCTAAAGTCTGAAAGAGCTCCTTCAGTAAATATAGGATAAAAATTCCATATGAAACGAAAGTATTGAGTTATTGTCTGATCGGCAGTGTTTATCTTTTCTTAGTCTTGCATAAGATACCAATGAAAAAATTAAAAAAGAAAAAAAAAGAAAAAAGGGGTCCCTGGCTGGCTTAGTCACTATAGCGTGAAACTCTTAATCTCGGGGTTTTGAGTTCAAGCCCCACATTGGGTGTAGAGATTATTTAAAAATTTTAAAAAAGTTTTTTAAAATTTTATTTTTTAAAAAATATTTTATTTGTTTGAGAGAGAGCACAAGCAGGGGGAATGGCAGGCAGAGGGAGAGGGAGAAGCAGGTTCCGTGCTGAGCAGGGAGCCCCACTCGGGTCTTGATCCCAGGACACTAGGATCACAACACGAGCTGAAGACGGTCACTTGACCAACTGAGCCACCCAGGAGCCCCAAAAATAAAAAATCTTTTTAAAAATTTGGGGCACCTGGGTGGCTCAGTCATTAAGCATCTGCCTTCAGCTCAGGTCCTGATCCCAGGGTCCTGGGATGGAGCCCCATGTCGGGCTCCTTGCTCAGCAGGAAGCCTGCTTCTCCGTCTGCCTGCTACTACCCCTGCTTGTGTGCGCGCTCTCTCTCTCTCTCTAAAATAAATAATATCTTAAAAAAAATGACGATGTATCTTACAATCTGGTGGCTTAAGATTCTTTGAAAGAATATAGTTGCTATTCTTATGTACATCTCAGTGCATTTTTTTAATGAAGTTACCCCCGCCTGGCATCTCCTTTCCCTTCCTTCATTTTAAGTTAAGTTATTTTTAATGGAAGTGTAGTTGACATAGGATATTATACTAGTTTCAGGTATACAGCATAGTGATTAAACATTCATATACATCATGAAATGCTCACCACAAGAAGTGTAGTTACCACCTGTAACCATACGAAATTATTACAACATTATTGACTCTATTCCCTATGCTGCACTTTACATCCCCATGACTTACTTATTTTATAATGGGAAGTTTGTACCTCTTGATCTCCATCACCTATTTGGCCCATCCCTACAGCCCCAACCAGCAGCTGCCAGTTTGTTCTCTGAATTAATGAGTCTGTTTCTGGGTTTTGTGCTTTTTTTTTAAATTTTATTTATTTATTTAATTTATTTATTTAAAGGTTTTATCTATTTGAGATAGAGAGTGTGTGTAAGTAGGGGGAGGGACAGAGGGAGAGGGAGAGAAGCTCAAGCAGACTCCGTGCTGAGCGCAGAGCTGGATGCAGGGCTTGATCTCTAGACCCCGAGCTCATGACCTGAGCTAAAAGTAGCATCAGAGACTTAAACGACTGAGCCCCAGTTTGTTTTGTTTTTTTAAGATTCCATATATAAGTGACATCATATGGCATTTGTCTATCTCTGTCTGATTTGTATCACTTAGCATCATACATTCTAGGTCCATCCACGTTGTCGTAAATGGCAAGTTCTCATTGTTTTCTAAGGCTGAGTAATATTCCATTGTGTATCTATACCACATCTTCTTTATCCATTCATCTTATCAATGGACACATAGACTGCTGCTCTATCTCGGCTTTCGTAAATAATGCTGCAATAAACATGGCGGTGTATAGATCTTTTTGAATTACTATTTTTTGGGGGGTGGTAAATACTCTGAAGTGGAATTACTGGATCGTATGGTATTTCTAATTTTCTTTTTTAAAAGATTTTATTTATTTATTTGAGAGAGAGAGAGAGAGTGAGAGAGAGTATGAGAGGGGAGAGGGTCAGAGGGAGAAGCAGACTCCCCATGGAGCTGGGAGCCCGATGTGGTAAATACTCTGAAGTGGAATTACTGGATCGTATGGTATTTCTAATTTTCTTTTTTAAAAGATTTTATTTATTTATTTGAGAGAGAGAGAGAGAGTGAGAGAGAGTATGAGAGGGGAGAGGGTCAGAGGGAGAAGCAGACTCCCCATGGAGCTGGGAGCCCGATGTGGGACTTGATCCCAGGACTCTGGGATCATGACCTGAGCTGAAGGCAGTTGCCTAACCAACTGAGCCACCCAGGCGCCCACTATTTCTTAATTTTCTGAGGAAACTCCATACTAGTTTCCAAAATGGCTCAACTAATTTATCCCAACAGTGCATGAAGGTTCTTTTTCTACACATCTTCGCCAGCACTTGGTATTGTCTTTTTAATACCAGCCATTCTGAAAGGTGGGAGGTGATATGTCATTGTACTTTTGATTTGCATTTCTTTGATGATGAGTGATGTTAGCATCTTTTCATGTGTCTTATGGCCATCTGGATGTCTTCTTTGGAAAAACATCTATTCAGGGGCGCCTGGGTGGCTCAGTGGTTTAAGCCTCTGCCTTCGGCTCAGGTCATGATCTCGGGGTCCTGGGATCGAGCCCCACATCCGGCTCTCTGCTCAGCAGGGAGCCTGCTTCCCCCTCTCTCTCTGCCTGTCTCTCTGCCTACTTGTGATCTCTCTCTGTCTATCAAATAAATGAATAAAAATCTTTAAAAAAAATCTATTCAGATCTGCCCATTTTCTAGCCAGACTGTGTTGTCGATGTTGGATTGTATGGGTTTTTTGTATATTTTGCATATTAACCCTTTATCAAGCGTATTATTTGAAAATATCTTCTCCCATTTGGTAGGTTACCTTTTTGTTTCATTGGTTTCCTTCACTGTGCAAAAGCTTTTTAGTTTGATGTAGTCCTAATAAGTTTATTTTTGCTTTTGTTACTCTTGCCTTCTTCCCCTTCTGTGCATACTAAAACTTTCCTATCTTCCAGGCCCTAGAAACTCCATCACCTGCTCTGTCAAGCCTCTCCTAATATCACCAGCTAGAAATAATCTTCTACTTTTGAATTCCCATATCATTTAATCCCATTTATGGTTCTTATTTTCATTATTTTATTATTGTTGTTTGTATATAGGCCTCATCTCTTTTCCTAGTCTGTAATTTTTATTCACATATATATCTCTCCCATTATGTCTTGGATTTAGTAATTAAATATTTGGAAAATAGTAACAATATTTGGATAGTACATCGGTATTCAAATAACAGACACATGACAGGTACTAGAAGGCCTCTTCTTATCCATGTCCAAAATGGACCCATTTTCTATCCCAAAATTAAGCTGGATCTAATGGTCTGTTTTCATTTACATATTTCTTTGGGTTAAACATTGCCACCCCCACTCTGTAAGTCCTCCCACCAGGGAACCTCAGTGTAAATGAATTTCTAAGATCTTCCTGACAATGACTGGAGAGTCTAGGAAACATAATGATCAGTGGATCAGGGGAGGAGGGGATGTAAAAGTGGAAAAAGGAAACCAAAAAGGAAGGGGAGGCTCTGGTGATGAGGCGAGCCCAGCTTGTTGACAACCAGCTTTGCCCATGGTTTGATGGGGCCACTGGCTTAACCTAGAGTCCAACTGTATCATTAGAGCACACATACTTCTCAGGAATTTCTTGACTGTCATCAGATTGCCTCTCTTTGATTTTAGAATTTATTGGAAAGACAAAATTAAAGGTAATCTTAGAAGGGAAAGAAAACCATCCTAATTTTCCTGCCTAAACATGACTGTTTTCACCATTCCGGTATGCACAGAAGTCTGTATTGAGAGTTTTATATTATGTTATATATTTACATAATGCAAGAATGTTCATATATATCTCCTCATGTTTTCACGTAATCTTTATAATTTTTACTCTTAATAGTTACATAATATTTTATTGAATATTGGTTTATATAACATAGTTTCTTTAAACATTTCTCAGTAGTTGGGCATTTAAGTTCTTACAATGTTTGCTTCTAAAGGTTATTCATTAATTCATGATCCACTATTCATATAATGCAGAGATAAAGTAAATATTGATACACATATCTTTTCTTCATTTGAATTTATTCTTTAGAATAAATTCCCAGGAAGGAATATCATTACTAGGTTAAAGGTTCCTGATAGGTATATCTAAATTCCTTTCTGGGGTAGACATTGTAGTTCTCTTCCTAGCAACCATTTGATATGTGTGGAATTGACCTCACCACCACCTCCAAGTGTGAGCCGTCATTTGTCTTAGCTAATCGAGTGACCCATCCCCTTTGCCATAATATTTGGTCGAGGTAACACTGGACCAACCTATTCAGCATATGGTATTCTCCTGGCCAGAGAAATTGGTTCGTCGGTGGCCCAGTCCTTATGAAGCTCAGGGCTTCTTTCTATGTTTATATAAGGCAGTGGACTCTCTTTCCTACTATATTCAAGAAGAAGCATCTAGTCTTGTTGCTTTGGCAGCATTTTGCAATGAGGGACAGCTGCCTGAGGATGAAGCCAGTGCAAAGATGCAAGCAGAGGGGAAGAGATTACAATGAAACGGAGCTAGAATGCTCAGGCATTCCAGACAGAGGAACAGAGCAGGTGCAAAGGCCCAGAAGGACTGTGCATGATATGTTTAAGGAGGCCAGTGTGGTTGGAGCAGAGTGAGCAGAGGAGGAGATGAAGTCAGAGAGGAATCAGCAGTCCAGATTATATAGATCTTTGTAGATTCTCAGAAGGATTTTCAATTTTATTGTACAGAAGTTTTTTCAACAGTAGTCATGAAAGTTTATCATTTCCTTTTAAATTTCTTTGCCTAAAATATTTCTTCCAATGATATAATACAGGTTCTTTTCTAATTCCTTTTTGTTTCTAATTAAGTCGATTTTCAATACTTAACTTTTTTATTTCTTTTCTCAAAGTAATCTCCATGCCCAACAAGGGGCTCAAACTCATGACGCCGAGATCAAGGGTCCCATGATCTACTGCCCGAGTCAGCCAGGCATCCCTAGGCTGATATTCTCAACTGGCAATTTTTACCAGTGTAGAGTTGAAAACAAAGGACAAAATGCAAAGGCAAATATTAGAAGTCTTTATGGAAGGGGCTTGAAGAACAGATGGCATCAGTACATAGTGGTGGTTGGCGTGAGGGCATGGGAAGGCTGTGAGAAGATAGCAAAGAAGGACAGAGGAAGGTAAATGAAGATATGCAGATGTGCCCCAGTCGCTGATGAAGATAGACTTAACCGAGAAATTAACTAGGGCCTCCTTGGTGACCTGAAAGAAGTCCTTTTGCCTTGGGTCTATTTGGAGCAGTTTGGATCTCTCAAAAACACCAGTTGTGGTGGAACAGCTGTTGTCTTACAGCAGAAACTCTCCACAGGACAAACCTTATGCCCTGGATTTGACTATTTGTGATTAATCGAGCTGGAGCTTCTGCAAGAGAAAGCAGTCTTGGGTCTTGGGATTGGAAAGAGTACTGAGCCTCGCCGCTCTGGTGCCTTAACAGCAGCTTGCAAAAGGGCATTTTGCAGGGAGGGGATGTTTGAAGAGGCAATGAGAAAAGTCAAAGAAGAAACGGGAGGAGGGAATCAGCAGTGAAACAGCCTGTGGCAAAAGGATAAGCAAGAGGATCAGTGCAGAAAAACATGGAAAAAAGTAACTAGGGTTCTGGCGGAGGAGGCTGAGTTTATGAACATATAATAATTATAAGCAGTGTATCAGCCACCTTACGTATATTATCTCATTTAATCCGCACAGCAGTTCTATGGGGTAGAGTTGTTACCCCAGCTTACAGATAAGAAAACCAAGGTCCAGAGAGGTGAAGCAACTTATCCAAACTTATCCAGGTAATAAGTGGCAGAGTCTGGGTTCTAGTCTCCACAGTCTGGTGTTGAGTCCATGCTCTTACTACACGGTCTTTCTCAGGCTGTGTGACAAGAACTAGAGCAGGATTTTGACATCATCCCAAGGTCAAATTTTTTCTTTCATTGTAGTTATTATTATTCCATGTTTAGTGCATGAGGATTTATTGTATGATATGGGGTACTTTGGGTCCCTCAGGGTTCCTTCTTAAATGAGGTCTACTTTTGTTTGTGTGTTTGTTTGTTTCCAGATTGCCCCATGGGAAATGGTTGGACCTCTATATTCCTGAGCCAGTTTTAGGACTAAATCCATAATCACTGGGTGGGCCTATGCCTTCAGTGCTTTGTGTGTTTTATTTGTGAACTCCTCCCCTTCTTGCAGGAGCCCAGGGTGTGTAGGGTGTCAAGCATCTCGGGGTGATTTTATGAGCTCCTATGACATCTTTCAGTATAAAAGCAACAGGCTTATCAAGCAAAAAAAAAAGTGGGACTCTTAGAAATTATTAGAAAAAGGGAGAAATGAGTATTGAGAAAAGGAGGTCTTGAGAAAAGATGGAGAAAACAGAATCAAAACATATACAAGGGATTTTGGACTACATTCCTCGCTGTTAGAGAGAAGGGAGCTGAGTGTGGGTGAGGCCACTAACAGAGCCAAGTACCAGGGCCTTCCTGTGTTCTGATGAGCCCTGGTACAAAGTTACCAGGGGAGAAACCAGAGCTATAGAACTCTTTATACTTTGGACAGGGTTTGGAGAAGACATCCCTAATGTACTTTGAGACACCTCTCTTAAGGAGATCAAGTAAAATTTATTATAACAAATACTCAAAGATTTTCCTTTCATAAGTAATCTATATCCTGTGTATCTTTGATGTTACTTTTCCAGTGGAATATGATGCTAACAAATGAATTGGTTCAAGGAGAATTTATATGCTTACAATATTGTCCATCTATGAATAGGACATGTATTCTATTTATTGAACTCATCCTTTATGTCTCCTAAAAAAACTTCTACCTTTGTTAATTAAATTAAGCTTAGAACCCTTAACTTTTGTTCTTGCCAATTGTCTTTTCTTGGGGATCTCTTGGAGCAGGTAGCAGCTGAGAACACAGAGCTGGAAGTTGGACAGAGCTGTGTTTCTGTTCTACCTCGGCTGTTTTCCTTGCTGTATAGTTTTGGATACATCACTATGCTCTCTGAGTTTCAGTGTTCTCACCTGTAAATTGGGGTTAATAAAAGTGCCTACCTCATCAGCTTGTTGAGAGAGTTGAATGAGATAATGTATGTAAAGCACTGCCTAACTCAAGCACTCAATTATTCATAATTACTGGCAACCTCGCTTCTATCTGCCTCCGAAAAAAGAGGTCCCACTCTTCCATTAAGCCTTTGGCCTAAATGTAGATGCATTCACCTTTCCTGAGTACCTTCTCGCATAGTTGAGGTACGGCTGGAATATTGAACAAGACTGTCTAAAGACTAGGGAATAAAAACAGATAAATGAACATAGAAAATAATATGAAGCACATCATCGTACTTTACACTATAAGGCTTGCTTTTACCCAAGACCTGCCTTCTTCGTTTTACGTTCTTGTTTTTTGCTCAGATGATTGCTAATCTGGAATAACCACAGTTTTCCAGCCATCATTTGCCCACAGGAGTGTGGCCTTTCCCTGTAGCCATAGTTTGACAACAATATTAGAATATAACATAATAGTATATATTGACATTCATACACAAAATGTACATGGTTGATGGAGGGGGCTTTTTGTTGTATTTTCCCAGTACTATTATAGTATATTCCCAGTAATATTATAGTACTATTATTATTTTTTATATGAGTAATATCACTTATGTTTATACTTAAGTTCCTCATCTTTTGCATTTTCTATCATAATTCATGTAGTATCTATACCTTATTTCTTTTTTGTGCCTTATTGATCAGAAATTCTAAAACAATATTTAAAATGATAGAAAAGGGGCACCGGGGTGGCTCAGTCATTAAGTGTCTGCCTTCAACTCAAGTCAGGATCCCGGGGTCCTGGGATCGAGCCCTGTATCGGGCTCTCTGCTCAGCAGGAAGCCCACCTCTCCCTCTACCACTCCCCCTGCTTGTGTTCCCTCTCTCACTGTGTGTCTCTCTGTCAAATACATAAAATCTTTTAAAAAAGTGATAGACTATATTTTTATTTTGCTTGCTTTTTTCAAAAAAGAAATGGTGGGGCGCCTGACTCAGTGCAGCATGTAATGCTTCGTCTTGGAGTTGTAAGTTCGAGTCCTGTATAAAGACGACTTAAAAATAAAAATCTTTAAAAAATGATGATAGGGGGATCCTGGCTGGCTCAGTCGGTGGAGCATGTGACTCTTGATCTTTTTTTTTTTTTAAGATTTTATTTGTTTATTTGACAGACAGAGATCACAAGTAGACAGAGAGGCAGGCAGAGAGGGTGGGGGAAGCAGGCTCCCTGCTGAGCAGAGAGCCCAATGCAGGACTCCTTCCCAGGACCCTGAGATCATGACCTGAGCTGAAGGCAGCGGCTTAACCCACGGAACCACATTGTGCATAGAGTTTCCTTAAAAAACAAAACCAACAATAAATAAACAAATGAAAAATAAATGCTGGTAATATTCTTTGGTAAGTATTATTTTGCCTCATGTTTGACAGAGATGTTCTTTATTATGCTTTCCTTGTCATTTTCATGTATATCCTCATCCTTTAAGCTCACAGTCCCAATTTGACATGATAGGTATTAAATGTTATGATTTGCTTTTTTTGGATATCTCTTCGAAATGATTCTTAATCCATCTGGCAAACATTTATTAAGTTTCTACTATGTGTCAGATACTTTGCAGGGATGCTGGGAAGACAAAGATGGATCGCTCCTCAGACTAGTCGGAAGGACAAGATAATCTATGACGGTGTCATAGCATTGCACAGGGACAGATGACGGTGACACTTGTGGGGAGCACAGACTGACATAGAGACTTGCCGAATCATTATGTTGCACACCTGAAACTACTGTAACACTATGGGTCAACTATACCTCAGTAAGAAAATAAAAGAAGGGCAAGATGCCAAGCATTACAATATGGTGTGATAAATACTAAAACAGTCTTAAAGTGTGGTCTAACCCAGAGTTTCCCAAATGATGTACCTGACGATCTGGTCTGGGTCGCAGCTAGAGCTGATATGCAGCTGGTATACACCACAATGGTTAGACCACTTAAAATATTAAAACATTTCCATAGTAAATCACTACTCCCTTGAGCGCCCCAAGTGCTCCCTCCCTGACCCAGCTCGTCCTGCGAGCCCACCCACTAAAGGGGTAATATCTGGTATACAGAGCACATGGCTGCCGGCCCCGGATCTCATGCTACTTCCCAGCATGGCTTGTACATTCTGATTGGTCAATTCCTGTGCCTTTGCACTTGGTAAATACTGTGAATAGCGCCCTTGGTGATAGCCAATATATCCATCCTTTCGACTCTCAGGATAGCCAGAGGGCTTGGGATAACCTAACATGCCTTCTCCCCTTCTCCAGTGGCCCATGCAAATATTTTCATTTTCTAGGTACACCATGAAACGTTGGATGGCACTAATTTAACCTATAGATAGTTTATACTAATAGATGGCCTTAGGCTTGACCTATTGTTGCTTTGTTCCTTTCAGGCTTTGTTAAATTATGTTTCCTAGCATCTTACCTAAAGTTTTTGTATTTTTATTTGGAGTTTATATTGGTCCCTGATTTTTGAGTTTTATTTTATCTTTGTCAGGTTTGGGGATCAGGACCATATTTGTTTTGTGGAATGAATTAGGTTCGTCCTAACTTTTTCTGTTTTCTCCCTTGAAGATTGAAACTACTTATCATTAGGTTCAGGGACCTGGTGCAACAGTTTCTCAATTTACTCCTCAGTTATTAATTTATTCAGATTTTCAACTTGGAGTATGAATTTTAATATTTTATATCTGTTTGCTGGAAAAAAAGGCATCCATTGCATTATATTTTAAAAACGCATTAGCATACAATTGTGCATAGCATTTCCTTACAATTAAAAATATTGTTTATACTGGTTGTTATACCTCCCTTTCTCATTTCTAATTTTTATGTGTGTTTTTCTCACATAGGTTGCCAGGGGTTTAGCTACTTTATTAGCCCTCTCAAGCTACCAGCTCTGGAATGTATTTATTAATTCCACTGTTTTTACATTTTTATCTTTATTATTTCCCTCTTCCTCTTTTCCTGTGCAATTTTTTTGCTCTGTTTCTGAGCTGTTAGTTTATTGGCCTTAAATGCTAACGGTGAGGGGTAGAGGCGATGCTCTTGGACGTCTGTCAAAAGCCCCTTTCTCCGGGCTAGAGACAGGGAAGGCAACGGAAGGAGGGGACTGCCAGGACCCCAAAGCCAAGAAGGCAGAGGATGGCAAAGAATGTTTTTCTCTCTCGCATTTCAACACTTTCCCCAAAGCGTTTCTCCACAGCGGGGCGGTAGGGAGTAAGGCGTGGGGAGCGGGCTTGCAGGAGCCCCGGGATTCCGCCGCGCTGGGGAAGCCGAGCAGACTAGGGTGCGAGCCCGCCGCCGGCCGCCTGCTGTCGCCGCGGGGGCCGGGCTTCGGATTCTTGTTCCCTGGGGTTTGCCTCTTCTGGGTCTCGCTTTCTTTCCTGCTCGCCACAGCGGTGAGGAAGTTCAACGGCTTTCGTCACGCAAAAATTGCCTGTCTCCCTCCGGGGGCTCCTGCAGAAGGAGCCTTTGAGCTTTGACCTCAAGCTCTGCCACGGTCACCCTCACTCCCTCCTCTTATCTGACTTAAGGGTTTTCACGTGAGAGGTTCAAGGAGGGACCGGCGGGCTCACGGTCCCAGAAGGAGTTGGAGGAGATGGCCTGCGCGCTTTAATGGTTCTAGAGTTGAGTGTGGAGGAGGAGGAGGGGGAGGAGGAGGAGGAGGAGGAGGAGGAGGAGGAGGAGGAGGAGGAGGAAGAAACAGGAGGAGGAGGAGGAGGAGGAGGAAACAGGAGGAGGAGGAGGAGGAGGAGGAGGAAACAGGAGGAGGAGGAAACAGGAGGAGGAGGAGGAGGGGAAGGAAACAGGAGGAGGAGGAGGAGGAGGAGGAGAAGGAGGACGGGTACAAAATGGGAGCAGGGAGCAAAAAAAGGTGTCCTCAGGGAAAAGAGCCAGCCAGGGTCGGGAAGGCCCGTACTTTCCCTCCCCAGTGCAGAGATCCTGCCTCCGAATATCCCCTTTCAAAACCTTGTTTCTTCCACCCCGGCTCCTGGGAGTAATCAGTAGGGGGCAGCAGTCCCAATCCTAAGTGTAGGGACAATAGGAAGTGCCTAACGCCTGCGGGGATCCGTGATCCCGTCGGAGCTGCTGTCCCCCCCCGCCCCACCCTCTGCTCCCCTGCGCCTCACCCGCACTGGCCCTCTTTCCCTCCTCAAATGCGCCAGACTCTTTCCCAACTCCTGGCTTTTGTACATGCTTGGCCCTCTGCTGGGAGCGCGCTTCTTCTGGCTCTCCTCACGGCCGGTCCTTTCTCGCAAGTTCGGTCTCAGCTCCAGTGAACTGTCCCCTGCTTAGAGAAGCCTTCCCTGACCACCTCGGCCTCCCGAAACACTACCCACCCCCACGCCAGCTGCTCTTAATCACGTTTCCGTCATAGAAAATCTTATTTACTGGTCTGTCTCCACCTGAATGGAAGAACCACCAGGCCAGAGATCTGCCCGCCTTGTTCACCGCCGGGTGTCCACGTGCCCTGAGCCAGTGTTTAGCTTAGAGTCCACGCTCAGTAGCTCTGTCTTGAAGGAATGAATGAACCCGTGTGCCAAGCTTTACACTAGGCCCTGTCGGTACAAACCCAGAGGGAGCTTGTAGCATAGTGGGAGAGAAGGATTTGCAAATGAATAATTACTAAATGATGGGAGGCATATGCCCTGTAACATCATAGACTGTGCCTCTGTGTTCAAAGACGCCTGGTTTTAAACCCTGGCTCTGGGGACCCCTGCGTGGCTCAGTCGGTTAAGTGTCTGGCTTTGGCTTGGGTCGTGATCCTGGAGTCCCACATTGGGCTCCTTGCTCAGTGGGGAAACTGCTTCTCCCTCTGCTGATGCTCCCCCTTCTTGTGCACTCGCACACTCTCTCTCTGTCATACAAATAAGGAAAATCTTTAAAAAAAAATAAATAAACCCTGGCTCTACCACTTACTAGATGCATGACTTTGGGTGGTTGTTCAACCTGTCTGGCTCAGTTTCCTCATTTGTAAAATAAGGATGATGATGATGATAAAAAAATAATAGTAATAATAATAATAGTAAAACAATAATACCGATCCCATTGGATTATTATGAACATGATATGAGATGACCTAGATAAAGGGTCAGTGCCGTGTTTGATACATGGGAATTTCCGTTATCGAGTACCATACACACTTAGAGTGGTGTATGTAGAGATTATGCCATGCTTCTAAATCGTTTTTGTTGTTTCTAATGGAGAGCAGTTCCGATCCGGAAGGAGCCGCAGCAGTATTCATTAGTGGCGAGCCCACTCAAAGTAGCCTGGGCCGGGTTCATGGAACCGGGAGGTGCTTCTCTGAGACAGAGGAGTGCCTCCTACTTTCCATTCCCTCTTACAAAGCCGGGCCAGGGTTGGGAAATGAATTCAGGTCTTTAAATGCAGAACTGATTAAAAGAGGGTTCAGAAGCTTCTAGTTGATGGAGGCGCTATCCCTCAACCATTCTAATGTAAGACATCATTTTAATTTTTTGTTTATTTGACCTCCGCAAATGCTACATTATTAATGCTATAAGAGAAAAAGAGTACAATTTGTACAGTGCCATTTTGCATTCATTTGAGAGAAATGTATTTTTAATGCATTTGGCATCCTTCTGGCTCTCCTTAATAATTATAGGACTAATTAAACATATACTTGTAAGCAATCAGCGTCAGAGCTAAGAGGGATTGCGGGCATTACTGAGGCAAGCGCTTCAGTTCGCAGAGGAAAAACAGGCCCAGCGTGTTGCTCGTGGACATCAGGCTTGAAGAAAGCAGTGTTAGGAAGTTTAGGCTGGTGGCCCATTCGCAAGCCTCCCCTTGCTCTGCTACCAGCGGAGCCTCCACCTTTCTGTTTTGGGCCGCTCCCCCCGGCCCCCGCTCGCGTTCCCATTTCATTCATTCAACAAAGCAATCGAGGGCCTACTGTGTGCCACCTGCTCTGCTAGGTGCAGGGGATGAGCGGTCCGCGCACATAACCCTCGTTGGGAGAGGGCCGGGAGAGAGGCAGACAAAAAGACCAACAACCAGGGGAGCATCTTGGAGGCTTACCTGTTCTAGACCGGAGAGGGAGGGCGGATGGGAGGAGGCTGTCCTCCAAGGCTTCCGGGGGAAATCTTGTCATTCTATCTAGACCAGAGAGCCGAGGTTTGAGCGGGAGTCACCCATGCGAGAAGCCACGTGTGCCCAGCAGAGGCTTACCGCGGACAAAGGTCAGGGGGACATGGTGCGGCCGGAGCAAGGAATGAAGGACTGAGTCCTGCTACCACATGGAGGGAGCTTGAAGACAGGATGCTGCGTGAAACAGGCCTGTCACGAAAGAATGAACAGTGCATGATTCCACGTCTAGGAGAAGTCCAGAATAGAGAAATCCATGGAGACAGAAAGTAGATTGATTACTGGTTGCCTGGAGCCAGGACAGCTGGGGAGGGGGTTGGGAGGGCGATGAATACGGGGCGCTGAGTTTCTCTTTGGAGGAATGAAAATGTTCTGAAATTGAGTGTGGCGATAAATGCATAATTCTCTGACTAGAAAAGAGGCCATTGAAATGTACACTTAAAAAAAGAAAACAGAATATGTCACACTGTAGAAACCAAAAAACATGCTATGGCCAGAGCATGGAGAGAGGGGAAAGGCCTAGCAAGAGATAAGGTTAGAGAGATGTATTACTACTCAAAGCTGACATTTAGAGGGCATGATTTCAGCACGAGGCACGTATTGACAAAATATTCAAAACAACCCTAGAAGGGATGAAACCGTAATTACCCCATTTTACAGGTGCGGAAAACTAAGACATGCTCAGTTACATAGCTGCCGAAAGTAGCGAAGCTGGGTTTTGAACCCAGCCAGTTTTGCTTCTCTGTCTGACCCTTACGGTGTATGTGAAAGCAAGATCTGATCGCCAAGGGCCTTAGAAACCACGCGAAAGCATTTTAATTTTTGATTCAGGTTCCTTTGAAGTGTTTTAAGCAGAGGTGATAAGATCAGATCTCTGTTAGAGGACATTGATTGCATTCTTGTTGCCATGTGACCGAATGGACTGGGGGAGTGACACCATCAGAGACAGTGAGTTCTGTAAGGATTTGGTCTGAACCTGGGGGCCCGGAGTGAGAATGGCAGTAACAATGGGGATGAAAAGAAGCAGAGGGATTTCAGAACTGTTTAGGAGAATCCACTGACAGGACTTGCTGGTTGACTGAATGTCGGAAGGAGTTGAGGCTGACTCGCACGGTCTCCCTCCGGCAACTGGGTGATGCTTTCTCTGAAATCGTGGCAAGAGGACAAATTCAGATTCGGGCATGTTGAGTGTAAGTTCAAGTTTAAATGTTGAGGAAGAAGCTGTATATTATGGTCCGAAAACCAAGAGGACAGACCACACTAGAAATACAAATTCGGGGCGCCCAGGCTGGCTTAGTTAGTAGAGCATGTAACTCTTAATCTCAGGATTGTGAGTTTAAGCCCCATGCTGGGCACAGAGTTTACTTAAAAAAAAAAAAAAAGAGAGAGAAATAGACATTTGGGGAGTTATCAGCATATACATGTTGTTTGAAGCTATGGGGGTATGGGGGAGTGCTCAGGGTAATGTGCCAAGCAAGAAGAGAAGGAGGCTTAAGCCATAGCTGGGTACCCCCCTGTTTAAGGACTGACAGATATGAGGAGCCAGAGAGTAGGGCCCAAACCAGGAGGACATGGCACTGGAGAAGCCAAACGCACAGAATGTTGCAAGAACAGGAAAGGCTGGCTGTGTCACATGCATCTGAGAGCTAACGACAGCAAAGTGCCCATTGGGTTTTGCAGTAAGGACTCCACTGGTAAGTGCAATTTCAGTGGAGTGTGGGAAGAGAAGGACTGATTATGGTCATTGAGAGAGTGATTCATAAAAAGCTTGCTTTTTCCTTTTTTCACAGATCCTACCAGCTGATTTTTCTACTTGAGTTTCTCTCTGTCTAGGCCATTCTCTTCAGCCCTTCTCCCCACCCTAATTTTGGTAGCTTCTTTTGGACATTCAGGGTCCTTTCCCTTTAAAGCTGCATTTTGGAGGTGCTTGGCTGGCTCAGTCAGTAGAGCCTGTGACTCTTTATCTCGGGGAGGGGGTGGGGGGGTGGGAGGGTTGTGAGTTCAAGCCCGATGTTGGGTGTAGAGATTACTTTGAAAAGAAAGCTCCATTTTGCTTTAAGTGTTTTGTTCTTGTTTCTGTTTGCTTGAAGGGTTTTCCTGGTGTTAACGAAATGGAAACAGGCAGAAGACAAAAAAACAAATCTGGAAAAGTGACCGAAGGCTTCCAGAACGTGCATAACTTTCTTAGGATTATTTCCTACAATACTTTCTGCAGGTATTATATGATAAAAGGGTTCTATAATCAAGCTTGTTTCTTTGCTATCTGACATCTGAAAGCCTTTAATATGCTAATACACACCTTGAATCTGTCAGTGCCCTGAGTGGAGAATTAATCAGGCAGTGTTTCTCAAACTTTCTTGATCATGGAACCCTCGTGTTGCGAAGCATTTGTGGGATTAATTTTCCACAGAAGACACTTTGGGAAAGTCTTACCTGGGTTTATAATCCCAAATACCCTTTTCAGATAGCCGTAGAGGGTTAAAAGCCCCCTCATTAGTACTCTTCCCCTCCTGAGGGTGGAGCTCATGCTCCTTTACCTCCTCTCCCAAGTGCCATTGAGCTCTTCGCCGCCATTCAGGTCAAGCCTGACAGGGAGGTGCATACAGGACTGGAGAGATGGCAGGCTGGGGGGCCCAGCTGGGAAGCCTTGGCTTCACTCTTTATTCATCCATCCATTCGTCCAGAGATTTGCTGAGTGTGGGCTATATACCAGATGTGGGGCACAGTCCTGGGGATCTGTCGATGAAGCTGATAGCAAAAAACCCAGACCCCATCCCCAAAACAAAAAATTGTTCTCATCGAGCTTACTTTCATAGCAATAGACAAGTAGACAAAATTAGAGAGTGACTTAAGGGATGAAAGCCTAAGTCAAGGAAGGTAGGGGCAGTAAGAATGGATGCGCTTAGCCTCAGGTGTAGGTTTAGGGAAGAGGGAGAGAAATTTCAGTTTCACAAAGATGAATGAATGAGGAACCCTCTCCAGAGCTTGGCATTACCAGTGCCATTTTGCTTACACTTTTCATGCTCAGAGAAGCTTTGGGCAGCTGTTTCTGTGCCTACTCATAAGACCAGCTGGATTGCTTTGTGTCTGTTACCTGGGTAAGGATGTCGTGTCTGTTACCTGGATAAAGATGTCTGGAAAAGCACTGAATATACTGAAGAGATAGTTTTGGATCCCTAACCTGATACAGGTTGAATAATAATGACTTGTCCTGTACTTTGTATTTTTCAAAGTGCTTTTTCATCCAGGGTATGATTTATTGAAAACTGAGGCTCGAGACTGATTCACGGTAGATCATACAGCTGCTCAGTGTCAGGGCTGGGATTTGAATTCAAGTCTTTAGGTGGCAGAACATCCACAGATTGGCCACATTATTGCTGGTTTTTCAGTCCTTATGCTCATGGATATGTCTGGATTATTCGTGTGTGTGTGTGTGTGTGTGTGTGTGTGTGACAGAGAGAGAGAGAGAGATCTAGCTCCTGTGAGTCTGCATGTGGGGGAGGGGAGAGTAGAGAGGAGGTTGGGATAATGATTAACTCTCCTTAGGGGAAAAATTGTCCCTGTTAATGTTTTTGGGTTGAATGAAAGAGTTTTCAGGGCAAGGGCCAAGTAGCGATTAGATCTTTTTCCCTCCAAGTAATCCCCATTCAGGGCTGCAGTAAATTGGAATCCCGAGCATTAGGACTGGGAGGCAGCAAACCCTTTAGCCTCTTCCAACTAGTCAGACCCTTTGAATGAGGCATTTTGGTGGAGTTTGTGTGAAGGTTTGGGTTTTTAGCTTAAAGGCAGATATAGTAAATTTGAAGAAGGCTCAGAGGAGGTGGTGAAAGTCTTGGAAAATTTAACTTGAATCACAAAGGTGGAAGGGATTGGAATGGTTCTGTGGAGACCTGCCTCCCTCTCCCATCACCTCTGGTCACTTCCTGCTTTATACTTTGTGCGGCAGCCATCCTGAAATGCCCACCACATTTCCCATCACTCCCCGCCTTCCTGTGCCCCTTGCCGCCATCTTGCCTGTGCGTGCTCGCAGTGCCCAGAGCGTCCCTTTCTCTGCATAGCCATCCTTTGCTCAGAGCTCTGAGCTCTTCGTGGCATGCGGCACCATGCTGAATGTGTTAAGGCAGTAGTTCATTTCATTTTTATAGTAGCCTTCAGAGGTGGTTACCATTACCTTACTTTACAGTCAAGTCAATGAGACTCAAAGAAGTATGGTAATTTGCTCAAGGCCACACAGCTTATAAGGGGAGCCAGAATTCAAACCCAGATATTTCTTTCTCTCTCTCTTTTTTCCCCAAGATTTTATTTGTTCATTTGAGAAAGAGAGAGAGCAGGAGCAGGGGGAGAGGGAGGGGCCAGGGGAGAGGGAGAAGCAGACTCCCCGCTGGGCTGGGATCACGACTTGAGCTGAAGGCGGACACCTAACTGACTGAGCCACTCAGGCACGCCTCATTTGGAAATTTAGAACCAAGTTTGTAGCCCATTTGTAGCAACTACACAACGACTGAGTGGTGCTTTTTTATGTATGCTAAACGTACTTTATGTTTTAGTATTTTCCTCCATCATTTTTCCCCTGTGATTGGTTCCCTCAATCATTTGTTTTCTGGTGTGGTATGTGTTGTTGTTTTTGTTTTTGTTTTTTGAGATTTATGTTTTACTCATTTGAGAGACAGAAAGCATGCACAAGCAGTTGGGGGGCCAAGGGAGGGGAGAAACAGACTCCCCACTGAGCAGGGAGCCTGACTCGGGGTTTGATCCCAGGGGCCTGAGATCATGACCTGAGCCAAAGGCGGATACTTAAGTGACTGAGCTGTCCAGGTGCCCTGAGCCCAGATATTTCTGATATCAGAGTCTGACTACCTCTGTTAGTCTGGGTCCTCTGAGAAGCAGAAGCTGAGATGGAATTAAACATGCAGAGTTTTTACTAGGGGTGATATTAGTAGGAGAGAAATTGGGGAGGTTGCTGGATGACGGAGCCATCAGACCAAGATGCAAAGAGAGAGGAAAAAAAGCTGGGTCCGAACATCTTAGACAGCCTCGCAGTCAAGAAAAGATTCAGGAAGCCCTTTGCAGAGTCCTTGAGCTGAAGTCCGCTGCCAGTGGAGTCCTATGTGTCCCCACTGCACATCTGCCTTCTGGGCCCTGTCGTGTGCAGTCCCTGGGCTAGCAGCCGCTGGCGGGGATGGGGGTGGGTGCCGCCTCATGCACTCTCCATGATGAACACAGCACCTCGGGCCCTTGATCAGATTATGTTCCATGAAGTTCAGGGGTTCTCGACTGGGTGGATTTGGTTCCAGCAGGGGACAGGAGGCAACATCTAGAGATAGCTTTGATTGTCACCAGTGAAGGGCGGTTTCTCCCGGTATCTAGCGAGTACAGGCCACGGCTGCCATTCAGCATCCCGCAGTGCACAGGCTAGGCCTCCCAACAAAGAATGATCCAGTCTCCAATTCTGATGATGATGAGGTTGAGGAACACTCATGTGGTGGGAAGCCAGCAAGGGGCATTCTTAGGCCCATGGCAGTTCTCCACCTCCCCGTCTTCTCTCATCTGCCAATATGCCCTCTCTGCCTTTCCCCTTCCACTCACTCCGGTAGACACACTCCTCTCTTGCACTCACAGCCCTCAGCATGCCTCCTTCCCAGCACTTCCCAGTGCTCATGGCCTCATCTGTCTCCCTGGATGGACCGTGAAAGTGTGGAGGGCAGGACCCCATCTTACTTTGCTTTGTGTCCCTCGCACCCAGGCCAGGGTCTGGCACTTAGTGAACATTTATCAAATGAATGAAGGTAAGAGAAGGCTCTGAAGCCCTTTAGTAGCAAATGTTCTATAGGTGACAGGTTGTCCCATAGCAACTTTTCAGGACCCATCTACACTTGTAGATCCCGTGACCCCCTGCTTAATGCCCGCCAGTATAAGAAATCCCCCCCCGAACATTTCCCCTTGAATGTCCTGTATTAGCTCCAAGTCAACATGCAAGAGTTACGCTCCTCCCCAAACCTGATTTTCTTTCTGGGTTCCCTTTGTCTATGAATGGCCCCACAATTTATCCTGTTATTAAAACTAGAAACCTGGGAGTCTCATCTTTTCCCTCATTCCCTGCTATCCCCTAAATCACTAAGTATTAAGAATTTGACCCATAATATCTCTCAGATCTTCCTTCCTGCCTCCATTCTCGCCACCATCGCTGCAACACTGGCTCTCATCACTTCTGTTCTGGATGATTGCAAGTCTCCTAACTCATCACCCTGCCACACAAACCCTTCAAATCTACACTCGACACTGCTGCCGGCGTGAGACTTAACACGCATTTGAGCATATTATCCTCTTGCTCGGAATCTTTCAAGGGTTTCTTGTGATCTTCAGGATAAAGTCCAAACTTCTTATCACAGCGCCCATGACTTTCATGACCTGGACCTCTGCCTGGCTTTCCAACCTCATCTCCTATCACTTCCTCACACATACCTTTGGCACTAACTGTTTCTCAGCCGGGGGTGACTTTGCACCCCAGAGAACATCTGACAATGTCTGCAGACATTTTTCGTTGTCACAGCTCAGGGGAGTGAGGCGCTGATGGCATTGAGTGGGAGTGGATGCAACCCAGGGATATTATTTGCTAAAACAATCTGCAATGCACAGGACAGCCTCTCACAACAAAAATTAGCCAGCGTGCAAACCGTCCATGGGAAGAATATCAGCTGCCTATAGTTCCCTGGAAGCCTCACGCCCGTTTCACTGGTCTGTGCCTAAAGCGTGCCTGGAATGCCTTTCTCTCCCTTTTTCATCTGGCTAACTCCCATTTGCCCTACAAAACTCAATTTAATCCTTGCCTCTTCTGGGAAGCCTTTCCTGACCTCCCAGTCTGAATCAGATGTCCCTCCTTTGTGCTCCTGTGGCCCTCAGCCACCCCCTCCCCATCGCCTCTCAGGGTATTTATTAGATAGCTCTGCCGTTATTTCATTATCTGTTCCCTCGGAGGACTGAACTTCTTGACAGCCGGGAACACAGTTTGTTCACATGTGCATCCCCTGTACTTGGCACATGGTACGTGTTCCAGTGAACATTTGAATACATGAATGAATGACCGTGTGATCCGAACAAACGATGGCTCAGATCCAAAAAAAAAAAAAAAAAAAGAAGAGAAGTTGTTGCTTGTCATCAGCCTCACCACTGGTCCTTCCTTAGGGAGAGACCTAAAATATTTACTGTGATGTTGGGCCAGTCAGTTGATAAGAAGTTGAACTAGAAAAAGACTCTTTCATTTATCCATCAATATTTTAGTGGTCACCTACTATGTACCAGACCCTGAGCTAGACACTCAGGACCTGGCAGTGAATAAGACAGACATTTGTAAGTTGCCTCGAGGAACTTACAAATCGAGCAGGTTATACACGTTTGACTGAAATCTAGTTAGTCTAAGTAGACCACCGTGGGGAATCTCAGTTAAGGGTCTGGAAATAAAATGTATTAGAAAGTTAGAGTGCTTCCCAGTCTGATTTGATTTGCTTGCAGCAAATTCACCACCTTGCAAATCCTTGGTGTAACAGGCATGTCCTTCCCCTGAGCAATGCACAGAGCATACATGCAGCCAAACTATTTCTGGCCCTAACTCTCCAGCCATAAGAAAGGCCCTATCTGCAAGGAAGAAAGAAGGTTACTGATCTGAATAAGCTACAAAGTAAGCAGAGACCACCCACTTCCTTAATTGACTTTGTATAAAGAAAATGAAAGCTCATTACCCGTCTTGTCAGTTGCCCCACATCTCGGGAGCTGGGGCAGCAGCTGAATAGTGAAAAGCTCACTAGTGCAGAAACAGTTAACATTAACTTTGGCACCGTGTGTCAAGTGAGCTTTGGGGCTGTTACCTCTTTCCGAAGAGTCTCTCAGATTCATCTACAACACTAAGATATCCAAATGCCCAAAAGTAAATTTCTACATTTTTTAAGTGGATCTAACCGTACTCATTCGACTTATTTGAGCAGCTTTGTGCTGACCTAATGGTAGAAAAGACTTACTTGACCATGATTGGGAAAACCCTATGGAAAAGGTGAAGTGTTATACTCTGGTATATGAGAGAATGGGAGAGATATATCTTCCAGATGCCCAGAGAAATTTCCAACTGAGATAACCTCAGGGGTTATCTGGAAGGTTATTAAGGAGTCTTTGGGCACCAGAGGAAACTTCCCTCCATTTCATTCATTTATTCGTTTTTTAAAGTTTTATTTATTTAAGTAATCTCTGCACCCAATGTGGGGCTTGATCTCTTGACCCTGAGATCAAGAGTCTTGTGTGCTTCCCACTAAGCCAGCCAGGCGCCCCTATTCATTTATTCACTTAACAAATATTTATTGAGCACATACTACACATCAGGCGCCATGCTAGGTGCTAGAGATACTGTAGTGGGTGGGTGGAGGCGTGGACAAAAATCCCTGACCTGATGTAGATTACATACTACTGGGTAAATATTTGGCAAACAAAGGTAAGCTGCAATGCGTGCGTGCGTGTGTGTGTGTATTTTTGTGTGTGTGTGTGTGTGTGTGCGCGCGCGTGCGCGCGCCTGCTGGGCTTCTATTCAGCCCCCCTTCACCCTACACCCCTCCCCTTCCAGGTCTGGCAAGTAGAGATGTTGGCTTCCTTCACAGATTCCATAACTTTTGGGGGAACTGTACGGGATGGATATGTTAAATCATTGATGAAACTGTCTTGACCCTTAGGCGCAGTTTGAGTTTTCCCCGAAACACTTACATTGCCTTTCAGGACTTTAAGGCTGTAAATGGAATCATTCTGGTTCTCAGGATCCATAATTAAGCTCCTCTGTTTGCATGTTCAAATCTTGAGGGTGCCCCTTGGGCATTTGGAGAGCATTTAGCACACTCAGCAGCCTCTTGCAACAGAAGCCAAAGTGGCAGCGGGAGTGCATTCCATAAAAGCAGCTCTCTTCCTAGAGCCCATAATTAGAATGTGTTAACTACATCCTCTTTGCATCTGGTACACAGCAATTCAAGGGTGACAGAGGCAGAATGGAAATGGGACCCATAAAAATGTTCTGCTATCTGTAAAGGTAAGAAGTTGGTCTTTATTCTCACTTGTCTGCGGGAAGTCAGGGTTTTTTTTTCCTACCTGAGATTAGACACCACAGTTCCCGGCCCGTCACAAGAATTAAAAAAATGACAGCTCTCATCATCATGTTAGCTCTTCACTGTCTCGTGGAGAATGAGGTAGAAAGAAACAGGGTTTCAGGTCTGTGGTTTGGTTTTGTCATTAAATCGTCATGGGGTCTTCGGGAAACTTGCTTAATATAAAGACTGGGGATGGCTTGTGTGCCCATACAAGAAGTGGGATCTTCAGCAATGTGGAATAAGGGAGGGGGAGTGGAAGGAATCATAAGCGGAGCAGATTGGGGCTAGGAAGGAAATAATCCAGTCGCACAGTGTTACTGGCAGTCCAGATCCGCTCTTCCCCCGCTCCATGTGACGGAAGGCTGACCCACGGACAGCCACTCATGGACTCCCTTGCCTCCTGGCTTCGGGTTGTGTTTGGCACTGGTTGGGGGTTGGTGGGCAGGAGGAGAGGGAAGCTGGAACATTTATTTCCTCTCTCTACTGAAGGCCACGGTGCCTTATAAAGCATCCTCTGCACGCCGTTCTCTATCCTTGGCCCTAGGTGGGTGACAGCACCCTGCTTTTACTATCTCCCAGGGATGACCCCATCTCTTGTGAGCATCCCACTCTCTACCCACACCTTTGTAAATAACCCCTCTAGAAAATTCTCCCCCACATTACTCATTTTGAGGGTGCTGTTTCCTGCCCAGACCTTCACTGATAAGCCTTGGTCATTTTTGTACTATCTCCTAAGCCCGGAGTGACATCGGCATCATGGTAGCACAGGACGTCCCTCCTTTTTGTCCCTCAAGCCCCTAGCACGGTGCTTGGCACCTGGTAGGCACCCAGTAAGCACCGGTTCAATGAACAAATTAATGAACTTTGGTGAGGACAGCTGGGTAGTCCAAATTCTGATCATCGGGAGTTTGAGGAGGATAAATCTGGACCAACACTAGGGTAGGGAGTAGGATTGAGAAAGAAATTGAGCAAGGATAGTATCTAAGAACCTAGTCACCGACTGGGGTTCAGGGCAGGGTCCAGATGTGCGTGCAGAGGGACTGAAAAAGCAGCAGTGCTCAGTTTTACTTAATCACTGGAACTTCGGCAGGGGAGAGTGTCCTGGCTGATCACTGAAAGTCCAGGAGCTATTGAGCAGGGTAAAGGAGTCTGATTCACTAGACCGGGATAGCTTGAGGACTCCTAACTATTCTTTCTGATAGGATATTTCTTGAGCTCCTTGTTCTGCTTTTGGCAATCAGCAAATGGTCTTTAGGACTTAACTCGGTTTCTATCATTTTCTTTTTCGGGGAGGGAACTCACACAGTAGCCAATAGTTTACTTTTTCACTATAAAATAAGGAGTGGCTACATGGGTAGGGGTTGGGAACGAGGGCATTAGAATCAGACAGACTTTTATAAGAGTCTTCACTTGAACATCATGGACAAGCCAGAACTTTTCTGAGTCTCTGTTTATGTATTTTAAAAATGATAGTGCTGGTGATAGTGCTTTTCTCCTTGTGTTGTGATGAGTGTTAAATGAGATAATTCACACCAAGCACTTAGAACATTTCTTGGCATGCAGTAAATACATAGTGAATGAACTTGAGCTTACATCTGTGTTAGTATTTCTCTTTGTTTTTTCATGGGTCAGTCTCTTGGAGTCTGATTAGCGCTAAAGCAACACATAAAATTAAGTTTTGGAACCCGCAAAACAGAGGAGGCCATGTCTTCGAGATGCTCCTGCCATCCTTCCCTATCATATTTCTATGCCAATCACTAGCACTGGCTGGTGGAGGACACTTACCTAGCATCTGGGCTTTCCCAGTTTTGGGTCCATGCTTCCGTAATGGTGCTTATCACATTCTAACGTGTCTGTTTCCCCTACCTGACAGTGAGTTATGGGAGGGCACGGCTAGGCACAAGAGTAGGGGCTCAGAAATACTTGTGGAAATTTTTAAAAATAAAATGTCATTTGCATACATCCTCCTAGGACCTTAGCCTCTTCTGAAGAATAAACTGGGCACTTCTTTTAGGACGGCAGGGCACCTGCTTCCTTCCTCTTGTTCCAATCCCTATTCCTTCCATTCCCAGACACCTGCCTCCTGCTCTGAACAAGTGTTGGAAAGCAAATATGGCAGGAATAAATACCATTCAAGCAGTGCCTACACTGCAGGGAGCCCATAAAAGGAGAAGGCCCCTCTAAACTGGAGATCTGTTTATTTTGCAATTAACAAAAAGGTCAGGAGGCCTGGCATAGAATCCAAGTGTTACTCTGCTGTGTTAGCAAGAAATGTGGGGTTGGGAAGTTATAGCTGGGAATTTGGAATTTTTATTATGAATTCCAGGAAGCCAGAGTTTTCTGGGCAATATGTGAATCGCGGCAAAGCATTCTGCCATCCTTTGACCCAAAGTTAGCTCCTTTTTGGTGATATAACAAGGTCAGTAGGTCATGGGAGCTCTGCCGGGTTACCTTAAAATGACCCCTTTTGAGGATGTAACAGATTATTAATCAGGAGCCATATCAAGGAGCTATGGCTAGGGAGGAGCAAGCTTTCAACCTTTGATTTAGGAGCTGGGAATTTACAGTTCTCTTTCTTCTGCAGGGCCCTAAATTGTCTTGACATAACTCTAACAGGAACATTCGTCCGGCGGGCGCTCTCTTCACCACAGGGCATTATGGGATAGTGTCCGTTCAAAAAAAAAACACCGCACTGAGCACCTACTATGTGCCAGGTACTGAGCTCGGATGATGGAGACACACAAAGACCAAGACGTTGTCCTCTAAGTACTTGAGGCATGCAAACAGAAATGCGGTCCATTGTTAGGGGCGGCTCCATGTGGAACATCACAGTCTCACTGGGTCAGGGCAGAATGGGGCTGCAAGCCAAGAGTGGCCCATCTTGCAGCCAGGGAAAGGGCCAGGGACGGGAAGGACTTCACAGAGGAGGTGATGGATTTCAGTTGCCCGAAGGAAAAGAATCCTTTAAATAAGAACGGTGCGTCCCTCAGATTCTGCCGCTGTGGCCACAGTATCATGGACCCTCTTCTTCTTTTTTTTTTTTTTAAAGATTTTATTTATTTATTTGAGAGAGAGAGACAGTGAGAGAGAGCACGAGCGAGGAGAAGGTCAGAGAGCGAAGCAGACTCCCCATGGAGCTGGGAGCCCGATGCGGGACTCGATCCCGGGACTCCAGGATCACGCCCTGAGCCGAAGGCAGTCGTCCAACCAACTGAGCCACCCAGGCGTCCCATCATGGACCCTCTTCTATGGACTTATAGCTACTAGTGCTCTGAAAATTGGTTTTGAAGTGTTAATTGTAAGATTGTGCATCTCAAATTCATTGACTCTGCTTTTGAAGCCAACATGTGTATGCTTTTCTGTCCCTCCGTTAATGCATCTATTTGGTTGCTTAACAATGGAGCGTTTCTGTACTACACGTGTCATCTGAGGACGGAAACTTCTTGGAAGGGGAATCCCTTTGTTGTTAGTAGCTGCCTGCCTCGTAAGCTTTTAAAGCTTATTTCTCGAGGTGCATGCTGGGAGGTGAGCGAGGATGAAGTATCTGGGCTACAAAGCCCCGTCCAGAAGGCCTCCCCTTCTGACCACCAGTCTGTCATATCTCTGACAAGAGGCTGGCCGGTGGTGCTCCCATCTCTGCGGTCCCCACACTCCCTTTCTGTTGCCTAGAACTAGAACCGGAGGAGCGTCTCTGGTCCTTTTTCATCCCTGTGGCTCTCAAAATGCTTTCCCATCAGCAAGTCACAATTTCTGTGGTACAGGAGGCCAACACAACGATCACCCGCCATGTATATAGGAAACCAAGCACGTATTTGAAGTTTCTGCACCTGGTTCATGTCTTCCTGGGAAACTCCAAAAAATATACATCGAAATAATGTTTTCCCGCAAGTCCCTTAAATATTGAATAGCTTTTGGCTAACTTCTTCTCTTTTTTTGACCACATAGTATATAGCTTGTGGATCTTGGAAAAAACACTCTTCAAAAATAGCACGTTGGGGCACCTGGGTGGCTCAGGGGTTAAAGCCTCTGCCGTCAGCTCAGGTCATGGTCCCAGGGGCCTGGGATCGAGCCCCACGTTGGGCTCTCTGCTCCGCGGAGAGCCTGCTTCCTTCTCTCTACCTGCCTGCCTCTCTGACTACTTGAGATCTCTGTCTGTCAAGTAAATAAATAAAATCTTAAA
The DNA here is from genome assembly GCF_020171115.1 of Neogale vison. NCBI lineage: Eukaryota > Metazoa > Chordata > Mammalia > Carnivora > Mustelidae > Neogale > Neogale vison. The sequence goes on from NC_058105.1 coordinate 17,108,565, forward strand.
AAAAAACCCAGATCTGTTTAAAAAAAATAGCACATCACAAGTACTGTAATCCACAGCTGTTCTGAAGAGAGTGATTCTTCTATGATGCTTCTAAATTATGCCCTTGAAGAGCATTGGTGCTTTCCATTTACAAAGGAATGAAAAGTAATTTAATTTGGCATTAGCTAGGGGCACCTGGGTGGCTCAGTCGGTTAAGCGACTGCCTTCGGCTCAGGTCATGATCCCAGGGTCCTGGGATCAAGCCCCACATCAGGCTCCCTGCTCAGCCGGAAGCCTGCTTCTCCCTCTCCCACTCCCCCTGCTTGTGTTCCCTCTCTTTCTCTGTCTCTGTCTCTCTCTGTCAAATAAATAAATAAATTCTTGAAAAACATAAGTTGGTATTAGCTTAATAATGACCTTTATGGAACAAAAAATGAGTCAGTCCACGGAGAAAACAAAGCTGTTTGGCACTAGGCAGGAAAGTCAGGGCCCCTTCTTGTTGTAATGCAACTCGCTAATGGAAACCAAGGTAAATAACAAGTGGAGAGAAATTGTCACCTATGGATCCTGATAGTGAGATGTCAAACAATGTGTCTCAAATTAAGAGAGGGAGGGGGGAGAAATCCCCTCTTTTGTTTCACCACTTACAAACGACTCGAAAATCTGCCTCAGCAAAATCTCATCTATTTGGACTAATGGGGGTGGGGGAAGGCAGACCAGCCTGAATTACTGACAGGTTGGAATTCTGGAATGTTTTAAAACATGCCCTTTTATTAGCTGAAGTCTATGTGGACAATAACTCAAACTAACTGCTCGCTGTGGTTCCCAAGAGAGACCCTCAGAGACTTGCTTTCGTGACTAGATAAGACCCATTTGTTCTTAGCAGTTCCCATCGACTCATAAACAATGTGCTGAAGTCCTTAAAAACAATTTGTTCCTAAAGGAGATGAAAATGCATGTGTGATGTAGCTTAAAGAACCCTGCCCAGCAGATGCTTCCTTCATGGAAAGTGCGAAGAGATCTCGCCCTAGAATCTTCCCCACACAGTTGGTGGCAACTGAGGGACTGAGGCGTGGCTGGCCTGGTGGGGAAAAGAGACCCAATGGTCTCTGTCAAGAGATACACAGAATACGGAGTTGGGAGAAATATCCCCATTCCCACCTCAGCCTCCGCTGGAATACTTCTGGCATCAAGGAGATCACTACCTCTGGAGGCCAGGCAGTGCACATGTCTGGAAACGGGTTTTCCTTTGCTCTCGGTTACTTGTGGGGAGGACAGCCCCCTTAAACCCATCTGCGTGTGAACTTGCCACATCAACGTTGTGTCCCCAGTCTCCTTCACTTGGGCGTGAAAGTGGGAAGTTGACTTTGGTTGCCCAGCCGTCTCCTTTCCTCCCCCACTTCTTCCCCTCTCGTCCCAGAACCCTGTCATATAAAACAGGGAGCAAACTGTTAGCTCAAACCCATTCTTGTCCCTTCCCGGGTAAGTATTTGCCTACTTATAAGGAATTGTGGAGGATCCTAATCCTTCCAGATTTGAAAGAAAGAACTGTAATTTTGCAGTGCATGACGGTAATGGCGTTCGTTGATACAGTTTGGAGAAACGGATCAGGAGCCGCATTCGGGCAAATCATACCGTGTGGACAGCCTGCCCTCCCTCCATCCCCAAATGTACTCACCTTTGCTCTGTTAGGTAATGTAAATATCCAGCTGCCTCTCCATATCTGGGCTGAATGTTTGTGTTCTCTTGTCTGTGTGGCCTTGACACGCCTGGCCACATCACGAAGGGTCTGTATTACAATGTAAACTCCAGCAAAGGGCTCGTGTTTGTAAATCTTCGTACAATTCTCACAAAAGAGTGTTCAGTATTTTTTAATTACACATGTCATCATTTTAAATACACCTATCATGAAATTCACCATCGTAACCATTTTTAAGTGTATAGCTCAGTGGTGGTAAGACATTATATAGTAACTCTCCATTCCTCCCTTCTCCAACCCCCCAGCCCCTGGTAACCAACCATTCCACTTTCAGTCTCTATGAATTTCCCTACTCTAGACACCTCATTTAAGTGCAATCATACTGTATCAGTCTTTTTGTGACTAGCTTATTTCACTTAGCATAATGTCTTCAAGCTTTATACATGCTGTGGCATATGTCAGAATTTCTGTCCTTTTAAAGGCTGAACAACATTCCATTTGCAGGCATAGACCACATTTTGTCTATTCATCTCTTGCTGGACACTAGGGTTGTTTCCATCTTTTGGCAGCTGCAAAAAAAAAATGCTATATTGTCATACGCATATCTGTTCAAGCTTCTGCTTTCAGTTCTCTCAAGCATATACCTAGGAATGGAATTGCTGTATCATACGGTAATTCTCTTTTGAACTTTTTGAGGATAATCAGCGTTACTTAACGAGACTGAAGAGGAGAAACATAAACTAAGATGCATCATGATATTAGAGTCTCTCTTTTCACCACATCATCTATTGAGTAGTTCTCGTGTGCTCAGTGCTGTGTCTGAAACCACTTGGAAATATAGGGTCTGTCACTATGATGTAATCTCCATAAAAGCGGGGATTTCTGTCTATCCTCTTGATTGGTAGAGGCCCAGAGCCTAGGATAGTGCCTGGCTTTCATTCGTTCACCTGTTCAGCAAAAACTGCTGAGGGTCTAGTGTGTGGCTGGGCGAAATGTTCATGACAGTGATCATGGGCTGCTGAAGAAAGCAGCGTTCCCTGTCTGCTTGGCCAAGGGACAGAGTGGATGAAAGGAAGCAACAGGGTATTTCTCAATCACTTTGTGCCCTATCAGCTAATACTGGCAATCCCCTGCTTGCAAAGGGAGACTGGGGTGAATTTAGGACTCAGAGAGAGCAGCTCAGCTAGAAATGACCATCATTAGAGACAGAAGCCTTTTCCAAGTGGTCCCGGACAGACAGCCGCCCATTCACAATACTGAATCCTTAGCGGGACACGATCAGCTCCTGGCTGAAAAGGAATTTTGTTGTTCTCGCTGCATTTTTGCCTCAAATCTGAGGGAGGAGATGGGGGGCCCCTGTGGCCCAAGCAGCGCCTTCGAATTAGGAGGCTCAAGAAATCAACCTACAGGTTACCTGGTACTCAGTCAACCCTAGTTAGTTCAACCAGGTTAACCCTTGAACAGCATAGGTTTGAAAAGCCCGGTTCTGCTCATATATGGTTTTTCTTCTTCTTCTTCTTCTTCTTCTTCTTCTTCTTTTTTTGGCAATAAATACAGCACAGTACTGTAAACATATTTTCTCTTCCATATGATTTTTGAGAGTGATCCCTCCATAACATTTTTTTCCTAGCTTACTTTATTGTGAGAATACAGTATAGAACACATACAAGTGTATGTATTAATTACTTAATTATGCGTTAATTGACAGTTTATGTTATTAGTAAGGCTTCCAGTCAACAGTTGTTAAGTTTTGGGGAAGTCAAAGGTTATAGGTGGATTTTCTACTGCATGGCTGGTCATCACCCCTAACCCCGTGCAGTTCAAGGGTCAGTTGTAGGTACAGAATCGTGTCGGGGCTCTCTGGGGTTCACAAAACCCTTCGGTTCCCCTCCTCTAACGTAGCACGAGAGACGCTGCTGGAATAGTGGAGCCGGGAGGGAAATGGCTAAGGTTCCTCGCAGTTAAGCCCTCACAGGCATTTCGCAATTCCACGCGGACTCCAAATAGGCCGCTTCTCCTCCCTCTTCCGTGAGCCCCCGTGATTTTCCTGGTCTGTCGCCCTACTCTGAAACCACCGCCACTTAGTCCATTTCTGAGGGTCCTTTTCGCCTCCGTCTGGCCTTTGGGGGTAGGATTAAGCTGTCTAGCTCTCCCCTTCTTGCCGTCACCCCCAATGGTGCTGATACCGCGACGGAAAAACAAAGTCACTAGTATGGAAAACGGTGATAAAAACGCAAGACGTTTCACAAAGTTCTTGCAATCAATGTCCCCGCTTCTTTCCTTGAAGGTACCCAGAAGCCCCAGGGGTCTCCTGTTTTCTTTTATTTGTGAGGGCGGCGCTGCTTATTTCTTATAGGCTAAGGCTGCACTAATTAGCAGAGCATTTGAGGCCCTCTCCAAGCGACTCGGGCCCACCGTCCCGTTATTAGCCACCACTCGTCCCCTAGTCCCCACAAACTGTCTGCCCTTCGCAAATGGTCTCCTAATTGTTTCCCCCTCAAATAGCTGAAACGATTTTCATTCCTGTTTCCTGGTCTTTGTCCACATTAATTCTGTCAGGCTCTCTGCTACCCTTTCTTCAGGGCTTGGAGTCTTACCTTTTGTGACGACCCGGGGGCCCTTGGGGGAGAATTGCCTCCTCCCTGGAATTCCAGTAATCCTTCTCGTCTGCCCCTTCCCCGGACGTGACCCACGGGAGTACATGTGTGTGCGCATGTGGAGGCAAGCGCTTCTGCCTGTCTCTGGGGCTAACACAGCACCGTGGCCCGAGCAGGGCACTCCGTAAACTTTTCATTGCAGGGCCGACGCAGGCTCTAGGAGCCGATGCCTTCTTTCCTTAGGTGGTGTTTACTAACATGAATGAAGCGCTGCCGAGACTTGCTCACGTTTTGAGAAAAGATGGGGATGGTGATGACTCAGTGGCAAGATCTTTTGGCAGAGAATTCATCTCGAAAATACTCGTACTGTCCTAGCAACTTACACGTAACAAGGGGAAACAGCCGAACCCGTCTGAAGATAAAGCAGGAGAGATTTTAGCCTTTTAGTCGGCAAGAATTTCCCTCCCTTCCTCCCTCCCTTCCTCTTTCTTCCTTCCTTTCTTCCTTCCTTTTCTTTCTTTCTCTCTTTCTTTCATTACCAAGGTGATTAAACACTGCAATGAGCTACAGAGGTAGATTATTGAGAAAATTTGGAGGGGTGGACAATTTATTCATTCATTCAAAGGAAAACTGGCAGGCAAAATAAAGGAAGGGGGGAAAAGTTTAAGTATGAGGGATTTGGCATGCGTCCATGGAAAACAGAGGAAGGCGGATAAAATCTTTTTTTTTTTTTTTTTTTGGATTTTTTTGGTCTCTCAACTCTGTATGGCTTCCCCAGCAGGATGAAGAGCCTTGTGGAGGGTGGGGCTCCTTCTTGACTGTGTTGTAGAACCATCAAGAAGGCCAATAAAATAAAAAAAAGGCTGCAGATGTTTTTCTCCTGAAGAAGGGGTTGGAACGGTTCCTGAGGAACTGTTGGTTAATGGCGATATACTTTCAGTCACGAAAAGATACGGAGAGGCTGACAACTTTGGCTCTGATATACCTCACCCAAAGGAGTGTAGGGGCTGGGGCGTGCCGAAGTACATACTCTTACAAAGAAGGGGGGCATCAGGGCTGGACAGACACAGCCTCGCACAAGGGACCGGACGGGAAGTCGGAGACTAAGAAGTTGTCACTCAAGGAAAAACAAGAGAACAAAATGAAAACGTTAGAGGGATGCTCACTCCTGAGAAAGCAAGTTTGGAAGTTTGAGATTAGATTCTTGGCGGAAAGTACAGACAACGTGGCATTTGTTGTTGTTGTTGAAAAAGCCGAAGATCACATCCAGTACCGAACATCTGATCTTGGACTTGCTTGTTTGTAATATAATTTTAGGTGTCTAAAAAGCAGGAATCTATATTTGTAAGAAGTGCTTCTGTTGATTCTTAAGATCAAGCAAGTCTTGGAAGCGCTGTCTTGTAGTAGAAGGAGTTCTGGCAAAGTGTTAAAACAGCAACAAATGATTTCACTTGGAAGAGAAGTCATACAAAAGAAAGAAGGGAAAAAGGGAGACAAGATGGGAAATTTGATTGGGGAAATAAACAATCACTTTTTGCCCTGCTTGCTCCTGAAATTATTTAAGCCAGTAGCAAAATTATAGTATGAAATAACTGAATTGCTACTGTCGGCTTGGTACGACACCTGTGTTCTCTCGTTTAACACCGACAACAACCCCCATGACGTGAGAACTAGTGCTCTGTCCACTTTACAGATTGGGAAACTGAGACTTGGGGAAGGGAAAATAGGAAAGGGCACAGCTGGGATCCAAGCAGAGGCCTCTGCTCCTCTTAATCGTTTCACTAAACTACTTACAGACATCAAAACAAGCCAACCCCAAAGCCCAGAAACCACAACAGAAGATACAACCAAGGGAAGAGGTTTGGATGAAGAGAAGATAAGGGAAAGAAAGCTCGGTAACACTGATTGGGTCCTGTTCATTGATTACAAATGTGGCTGTGTGCTTTCTAACAGCCGAAAGAAAAAAAAGGAAACGTGTCTTGATTCAGAGCATCCATAAGATAAAAAGCAGATCTGCTTTTTCAGGAGCGACATCACAGCTTCTGATAGAATTTCCTGAGAGAAATGTCTCATGTGGATCCCTGAAAAGAGGAGCAGTGCTTCTATTGAAAGGATTTCCCCCCGCCAAGGGAAAAGGACATTTTGTAGTTTCTTCATTTTTTTTTTAAACTTGACGGGAAGACAAATATTGAAGAAAAGAAATCATTTAAATATGGATTATAATATTCTTCCCTTGTAAATATGTTTTACAGTTCACATTTTTTGGTAACAAAAATGCTCCGTGTGGAGTTTTTATCCTTGGAGATCTTAAAGAAAGGGGTGGCTATTCCCCTGGCTTGGATGCCTGAAGGCAAGGACTGGCTTAATGGGGCCCCTTCCAACTTGGGGGCTGGGATTCCATCCTTCTGTGGCTGTGCAAACACTTCTACCTGGGGCTGCTTACCCAGTCTTAAACCTAAAGACTCAGCCACAGAGATGGCCATGAATGCTTCCATTGTGAGGATCCTTTCTGATAAAATAAATGTTTAAACACACACACACACACACACACACACGCACGCGCGCGGGTGCACACACACACACACACACAGGCTAAAACAAAACCTCCACAACATTCGGGATTAAGACACACCCAAGTAAGACATTTGCTGTAACAAAAGTCTCACTTAGTAAATGCTTGTCACTGGGGATGGAGAGTCGGCACTTAGCACTACTCATTTAACTCCAAGCGTTTGCTGAAGTCCTTTGTGTCTTGGATGTCAAAGAAATCTTTTCTAAGGCAGCCATCAGCACCACGTCAGGGGTGATGTTTTAAGCCTAATGTGAAAAAGAGAGCTTCTTTAAAACTTCTTATATGATTAACACGGTTCAATGCCCTTTATGACAAAGCATGGGGAGTGCAAATAAAATTCTCTTCAGGAGGAGACCTTCTTCGGCCCCCCTTTTTTGCTTAAATCATTTCTTAGCCATGTGACACAGGAAAAAGAACTTTCACATTTCGGGGGGCAAGGGGGGAACTCAAGAGACAGGACTCTGTAGTTTCCACTGACCCAGCTCACTCTGGAGTGGGGTGAGGGTCTCCGAGGAGCCTTTCGTGGGGGGCTCGGAGCAAGGCCGAACCCCGGGAAAGGCGAGAGAGAATCGAGCTCACGTCTTGGAGTGCGTTCGGGAATGTTCTGTGGCGAGAGGGAACACAAGCCCCTTTGCCTCTGAGTTTGTTTGAATCTGCGGCACGTCCAGGAAGAAGGCACAGGGGAGGTTTCTGTAAAAACGGAAAGAGGTGCTCGCCCTACAAAGAGGGGTATGTCCACCCCGCTGTCGAGGGACAGCGACTCTAACAGGTTTTCCCTTTATAAACAGAGGCCTGCCGCTTTGGCGTTATCTACTTTATTCTAAAATAGCTCGTCAATTGAATAGCGTTCAGGTTGTTTATGCACACACAAGGCCCTTCGGAAAAAAAAAAAAGAAAAAAGAAAAAAACCCTTTTCATGTCGCCAAACGGGCATTTTGAAATCAACTAATTGGATGGTTGTCTGAATTCAACTCGTTGTTTTAAAAATAACCAGTTGTTCCACTGAATTACATTTTTTTACCCCCAAGCCAATTGGTGTGTGTAGACAGAGCTTGAGTCAATCCAGATGGCTGGCTGCATTTTTGACTTGAACTGACTGGATGTTTTGTGGTCAGACATATACAGCTCTTGATAGCCACTGGGGAAATGGAGTGGACGGCAAGAAAGGTGTAGGAAAGTTAGGAGAAATTATATCAACAGAAGTTTCCATCTTGAGGGCCGTGGATTCGGACATTTTTCTGCAATCAATCCTCAACACACACGCACGCACATGCACGTGCACACACACACACACACGCACGCGCACACACACACACACACACATAGTTAAGAAAACAGAAATAAAGTAATAACATCCCTCCCAGCTGGCTCAGCTCACGGCTGTGGGTCTTTTCTTTCTTTCTCTCCACGAATTTCTTCACTGCTTGGGTGGCCTGGCAAGTCAGCTTCATAGGGTTAGCCCCCTCGTAGGCTAACTTTTCCTTCCTGTGGGGAGCTCTCCTTGGAGGGACTCTGTGCTCCTCTCGGTCTGGGAAGGCGAGGTAGAAAAAAGAGGGCTTCGGCCAGACCAGTACCCCCTAATTCCAAGCATGAGGCCTGACTCTGACCCGTGGAACCACTTTTCCTCAGGGAAGCTGTGGATTTCCTGTAATGAATGTAAGCGGCCCTCCTTATCCAGGCGTCACTACTACATTCGGAGAAATTCCGAGTTTTGTATCATGGATAGTCTCTGTAATTAGCTATCAAATTCCACTGGCCCGAGGAAGTGCGATTTCAGAGGCTTTCAAAGGCTTCTTCATTCGGACTTCTTTTGATTTCATTTACCTTTCTGAGAACAGGATGAAAGCAAAACAGAGCCAGACTTTCCCTGAACCACTTGAGGCTTTGCATGTACAAGGAGGAAAAGGTTCTCCAAACATTTAAAATCCAACTGCAGGGTGATTTCCAAAACGTCTCCCAGCTTCAGCGCCCCCCACCCCGCACCCCTGCCCCCAAATTCCAGGTGAATCGTTATCAATGAACTCACTTTTCCATCACTAACACTGTAACTTTTCTATCTTGTGTAAAGGTCATTGTTTGCAGTAAAGGGAAGAGCAACATGAAACAGTTCTGAAACCTGGCCCGGTCTATATGGTCTCCGACTTTTCTCTCTCATCTAGTAAATCCTAACTTGGCATTGTGTTTCATAACATGGCATTTTTCAGGCCTGGCTCTCGAAGGTGAGTATCGATTCCCCTGAGCCTTTCAAAGACATCTGGATAACATTCAAAAGTTTTTGCCTATGACATTTAGGTTTTAAACCACTGCCACATGGCTTGTTGGGAGTTTTAAAATTTTTTTATCTTTTAGAAATGGACGGGCATGGCTTGGGATCATCGCGCTACGTCTTCGAATCTCGGGGGTTTTCTCATCAATGTTATGGCGGTAATAATACTTGCACGTCTGGTCTGTCTCGTGGGGCTGTTGGGAAGAACAATCCGGATAAGGTACGGGGAAGCCCTTTGTGAGAAGCATGAAGGCTTAAAACAAATGCAAGAAAGTTGGAAAGGAGACAAGTTAACTGGGGTGATTAGGCAGTCCTGGAAACCAAGCCCCTCCTTCTCACATCCAGAGGCGTGTTGTCAGGGCCCCAAATTACCCTGCATGGCACCATCACGTTAAGCCCTGTTTCTTGGATGTAAACACCGCAAAAGATCAAATTCTAAGAAAAAAAAAAGATGGTCTGAACGGATATATTGCCTCAGTTTGAAGAACCCATAATAAGATTAGTGCAGGGGTAAGGAAACTTGGCAGGCTTAACGTTCTGTTAATATCAGCGACGCTGGGAGTGTGTTAAAGGTACATCGTTAATAGTGCAAGCCCTGTTTGCAGCCAAACTAAAGTGAGACAGATATTCCCCCTGGATTTCAGAATCATGGCTGGTTCAGGTGCAAACACAACGGCTCAGAGAAAGAGCCTCTGTTGATCTGCTCATCGGAGTCAGGAACTAAACGGTGCCTGTGAGAAGAGACAAATCCATCCTTCATTCTTTGATTTTTCTCTTTAACTGTCTCAGGGTTTCCCATTCTTGAGTGTTGTAGGGGCATCTGATAAACCCCAGATGGTTTAGAAGCACACAGAATCCTGCTTTATATTATCATCTTGTCTAGCTGCCGGCATGTGATTAAATGACCTTTTTGCCATAGGAGCAGTTACACTGAGGAAGATGAACTTTCCCTTCCACATGTGGGAGAAATGTTTTCCCTGCACAGATAGACCATCCGCCAAAAGCCTGGCATTGTTTCCAGTTGTCAAGAAATCACTGGCCTTTTTCCTCCGAAGAAGAGTCAATTCGTTGCCTAGTATCGAGCAGAAAAAAAGAAAAGTAAATACAGCATGATATTTCTGTACAGCAGTAAATTAGAAACGGTATGAGTGTATGTGAATACAACTGTGGAGTTTAAAACTGGGGTAGATCTGGCTGCGAGCTCAAGTTTGAAAGCTTTTTTTTTTTTTTTTTCCAGAAGTGAATTTGAGCTCCTGTAGTTACATCCAGGAAATACGAGCCATTACGAAGGCTGGGAATTGAGGGTAAGGCCAAAAAAAGGGTCTGGAAATGTAATTGTAATTGGGGAGGCCAAATGACAGAGGTTAAGCCCTGGGAAATGGAAAGGCAAATCGGTGTCTGAGAATTCCTGGGCCTGTGGCAGGTCTCTGGCTGTAGCCTGGCCATCGTACCCTCCACACTGGACCTGCTTTAAGGGAGGCTGCTGGAGGGTTGAGCTGGAGCCAAGATGTGTAGTCGAAGGAGAGCCTCTGAGAGCACATGCCCCCCTCAAACTTCTGAATCCTATAAAATCTTGATAATCTGGCACACCCCAAAGCTGGCACTGTGGCAAACCCAACAGTGAACTCGCAAGGAAAGATGCAAGATCTCAGTTAGGCCTGATCACTCTGGTGGCTAAAAACAAAACTGGGTAAGGACCATGAGGGTAAGAATTTTGCCCCAATCATTGTATCAACAGTGCTTGGAATCTAGTGACAGTTCAATAAATGTTGTTTGTAAAAAAAAAAAAGGCAATCTATATTAAAAACAAACAGAAAACCTGGCTTCCATGGCCCTTAAAAGAAATAGTCTTCAAGCTCATAGTATAATGTGAATACCTACAATGTACCAGACAATTTACCTATATTATCTCTAGTCCTCGCAAAGACCTTGCAAGGTTATGTTTCTCCTAGCATATGGAGAAGCCAAAGGAATATTGCAGTGGACACCAGTATTCTACGATTAACACTGTACTATATTTGTATTATCACATGAATTTATCTACCCATCAATTCATCAACCAAGGTTAAGCTTTTAATTCTTGTTTTTTTAAAAGAATTTATTGATTTATTTGACACAGAGAGCACAAGCAGGGGGAGCGGCAGGCAGAGGGAGAAGCAGGCTCCCCACTGAGCAGGGAGCCTGACATGGGGCACTCAACCCCAGGGCCCCGAGATCACAGCCCGAGCTGAAGTCACACGCCCAACCAACTGAGTCACCCAGGCGCCCCTTTAATCCTTGTTTTGTAAGTGAAGGCTCAACCGGGAGGGCAGCTGGCCTAAGGTCACCTAGCTAGTAAGTAACAGACCTGGAATTTGGACTCAGGACTCTCTGCCTCCAGAACCCACACTCACTCCCCCACGCTGCGGGGACTCTTGTGATCCCTGTGTTGCAACATCAGTTAAGGCAAGTAAACTAAAGAGCGGGATGAAACTGACCTGTGGTTGAAGTTACTAGTGACGAGTATTGACAGCAAAGGAACAGCCCAGGAAGGGCCTTTCATTCCGTAATCACAATTTGTGAAAAGCAGACTCATGCAGGACGGTTTGGAGCTCTACCTGTTCGGTAGCATACATTAAAGAGGAAGGGACAAATCATCACAGGGGATTTTTGTTGCGCTTGTTTTTAAGAAAGCAAGTTTCATGATGTGTCATGGGCCCAACACAGACTGGACTCCAGTGAAACACCATTTCTGTATATTCACAACCTCGTACACAAATTAAATATGAGCAAACAAAGCAGCAAGAATAGGTTAGATTTCCTATACTTTGCTTAATAAGGCAGGGAAATAGGCAAGACACTTCAGAAAGATTTCATAGAAAGGATTGACACAGGTCTCCTGACAGGGAAAAATTAATAATAAACCCTCCTAAAAGTTTACTACCATCATTTCCAGGCAATATAGTAACCTGTTAGACCCCCATGCTGCGAGATTTAGATAAACATAGTCTCTTACCTTTAGTACTTTACAATCTTCAGGAGTCAACATCAAAGCCCCAGTCGCTTAAAAATTTTAATGACGTAATTCTAAACATCTCTGACTGAGATTTCCGGAGATAAAGAAAATACAATAGAAGTACGTCTGTTTGTGTTACCATTCTTACAATATTGCTTACAACAAGCATGCCTGGGCTGCTCGTTAGAGGAGAAAAATTAGATTCTAAATGTTGCACACACTACTTGGATGAAGAAGAGCACCGACGGACCAACAAATATTTCTCAGGACTCTCCTGTGGAGATTGCACCCCCATTGCTGGGGTGTGTGTTGTGAGGGCTGCGTTCAGGCATCCATTCTACACATATGTGGGGGTCTGTGATGCTCTAGGTACTGTCCTCAAAGCGACGTATAGAAGTGTCAGATTCCTTCCTTCAAGGAGTTCAAAGTCACAGAAACACAGACTCAGAGCTGGGAGGAATCTTAGAATATAGACCACCTTCCTCAGTTGGAAGTTAAGGAAGCTGTGGGTTCAGAGATGCTAAGTTACTGGTCCAAGGTCACAGTGCTCGGAGTGGCAGAACAAGAATTAGAAACCAGCTCTTTGGACTGCTAGTCCCATGTTCCTTCCATTCTTCCAGTCGATTTGGGAAGACTGGATACTCCCACGTGAAACAGCTTCAGAACAATAGCAGACAAAAAGCTGCTAACAAACCATATGGTATTAACCATGAGTTTAACAGGAGTTAGAGGAGGACTGGAGACATCCAACAGAGCTTAAATCTTCTGAGTAATGACATGCAATTTATTTATGGCATGGGAGACTTGCTATGTTTCTGACATGTTGTAAGGATGAATGAGATGAAGGCATTCCAAGGAAGCAGTACTTCCCTCTGGATCTTATCATCTTGCTCTAAGAAGATATGTTTTGGTACACAGGCTTGCATCTCCTTTATTTACAACAGAAAACATGATATAAAATTGGCGGTGGGGGGATAATCAGTAAAATAAAATACGAAAGCTGAGGAGTCCAACTTCTGTTTTGCAATTTACACCAACATCTACCGAGACGCAAAATCTCACGAAAACTATATTTACTCTCTTCTGAGCATTGCTGAGTAAAAGTGAGCCAGAGAAGAAGAATGTTTCTATGGGGAAATTTTTGCAGGATAAACCTTTTAGTTCAAAATTTATCTTCAGATGGACTACGTGTTACCGGAATGTGTTTACGTGTTGTGATTTTAATAGGGACTCTCTATAAGTAGGGAAGGTGGGGATTTATTTTTGTAAAGAAAAGCATCACGGGGCTTTATTTGAAAACTATTTATGAAGTGACTACCATGGCACTGGGCACATCCTAGGATTCCTTTATTTTATATTATTTTTATTTTCTATCTGACGTGTACAAATACTTGGGGAAACTACCGTAAAAATGAATGACTGGAAAAACGGAGAAATAAAACCAAGATACAGGACCATTTTGAAACAATGATGAGATTCAACAGCGGGGCCAATTCATCATGGGCTTCCATGTGGCTGCGGTATCAAAATGCTATAAAATTTTCTAAAGGCTTTCTCTCCCTTTTTGTAGTTAAATTTGGCACAGACCGGTAGCCGGCAGTGCAGGGACCAGCACAAGCACACAGACCACACTTTGAGGCCCTTTCTTGAGAGTTGCTACTTTGGAAATTCCCCGAGACTTGGAACTGTGGATGGGGTTTGGGAAGTGGGATGGGAGAGGTGGTTGAGAAAGCACGAGTTTCTCCCTGTGGTGGTGGCTGTCGATTTTCCTTCCCCAAATTGCTGGGAATTCAGGGAGCTCTGAGGACCCTGATGGAAGGAAACAACGTGAGAGGTCAGCAGGTTGGAGGTCCTCTGTAGACCTCGGCTCCAGAGCATAAAGACTCAGGGAAAAAACAACAACAACAAAACAACACAGTAAAATTACTTATAGGTTCTACACACCATACGACAAAATAAATATATTACATTACGTAAAGCACTGTGTTTTTGGGGCCACGGTAATTCAAACCAAACCAAAGGATGTGTGAATTGCCATGTGGCACATAAAGCCAGGCTTCAGGCATGACCAGACTTTCGATTTAATGCTACCATAGTCTCAACTACCCAACTACAAACCCCTTAAATTGTTTAGAAAACCAAATATCTTATGCAAGAGATAAAATATTAGCTATAGATAGATAGATACACTATATCTGCCCAATCAAAAAAAAAAAAACAATCAATGGACTAGGGGTATGAAGAAATATGTTAGGAATCTAGATCAATATCCCTCATACAGAGACAGAACAGAATAATTTTTTATTTATAGTAATCAACATGATGCCACAAATAAAAATTTCAATAGTTTTTTCTCTCCCCCCACCCAAGTCTCAGACTCTGGCTTTATAAGAACCTCAGTATATTTTGTGGATTTACTGAGGGCTGAGCTTAGTCCCCGGTCTGAGGAGAGGCTATCTTTCCACAACTCATAATGCAAGCATCTCAGCCGGCCCTATTAATTTTCCATACACACGGAGCCAAACTCTGCCTGGGATTATTATGCAATTTTCAAAATGGCTTTAAGTCTTTCAACTTACAAAGTTACCATTTACATTGCACTGGCCTGCTGGCTGGGATGAATGAATGAACACTCTTTCCCAAAGGACCATAATTCATTCTCTGATCATAGCTTATACATTTGGGAGAATTGGGATCAGTGTGCCTGGCGCCTCCCCTCCTCTCCGCCCCACAAAGGAGTCATACACTGCAAGGGAAGGGGAGACAAAGTGGCTGTGTGCCACGGAGTGCAGAGGTGTAGCTAGGGAGGTGTCGACTGGGGCAGCAGCGGTCCAACGTATAAGCAACTGTCTACATGATGTGATTTCAGGTGCACCAAAAAAGGCCTCATTGCCCCTCAGTTTAAACACTCCCTTCCCACTGGCGAATGCCTGGAATTCCACAGTTTGGAGAGCTCTGTTCCTTTGGCTTAAAGCTTTGATCCCTGTTAAAATACCCGTACCCCTGGGTGGGCAGCCCCATTGTATCCTATCAGGCGGATAGACCATAGGCAGAGGAGTCCGAAACTTTCTTCTCTGAAAGCCGGTCTTGAGGGTAGCGGCAAGGAGGAGAAGGCCCTGTGCACCTGAGGGGGGTGGGGAGGGGAGGGCATCCTCTGGGGGTTGGGGAGGGCAGGCAAAGGGAACTGGGCCCAAGACAAACCATGTGTGCGTGTGTGGCCGTGTGCACGGCTGTGGAAGAGCCCCTCCCATGGCGGCAGCTGCTGAGGACCCTTTCTTAACTCTCTCCCAGAAACCTTGATTTATGCTGCTTTTGGAGCCATGGAACTAGACCCTCCTCCCAGCTACAGCGAGATAATAGCTGCTGGCTACAGCTGGGAATTCTCGAATTCTTTCAAACTGGAGACTAGGAATGAAAGGTGAAGAAAAGTTCTTCTGAGGTCCAAAGAGGAAAATGGGGCCCAACGGTGTCATCTAAATGCTTCCAGTGGGGCCCAAAAGCCCAGAACCATGAGTTGTAGAAAGCGAACACTGTCTCGGGCCGCACACCCTTTTGTGTTTCTCGACTGACTGATTGTTTCTCTTTGTCTCTTCCAGCTGGAGTAAGCACGAGTCACTGGCCTGACTCCTAATGCGAGGAAGGGAGCCTTGAAGGGGGTAAGATGGTTGTTTATGGAAAAGAGAAAAGAGAAAACCCAATCTTAATTCACAGTCACTCATCTGGGCAGTGGAGAGTATGGAATGGGACGGATTTGAGACTTCGCGAAAGGAACTGGATGTTTGTCCGTCCCGGGTCGATAGCTGTTCCTGCCCCAAAGTCTGATCTCCCTTGGGGTCTGTTCTAGTGCCTGAAATTCTACCGCCGGAGTCATCGCTTGGGGGCCGGAAGGCCAGAAAGAAAGTCTTTTAGGGGCCCTTAAAAAAATGGAACCACTTCTTAAGTGCAGCACATTTTATTCAGTCCGCGCTTAGGTTGGGTCAGAGCCTGGAAGAAGCTGCTTGGAGGAGGGGCAGACGTTTTGCTGCCAAAGACGTAGTCCTCCAAACCTCGGGGCCGGTGTGCCTACGAGCTAGTCCAAATCCTGGTCATTCACATAGCACCCCACAAGTTTTGCCATATCGTCACGTTCGCAATACACTTTAGTGTTTTTCTTCGAGCCAGCTCACGTTTTTATGGAAGGCAATTTGTGCCAGCTCCGTCTACTTCGCTTTGTCCTAACGCAGTCATGGGTTAGGGGCACTGCTCGTGTATATGTTTTTCTAACCCACATTAAAATAAATATCGATGAAAATAAGACCCAAAACCTTCGCTGGCCACCCCCATCATCAGGGATTCACACACTTTACTTTGGGAAGCCCTGCTCTGGCTCATACAAAGCATAGCACATAAAGAAGTTTATATTAAAAATAGGTCTGCATCCCTCATTTCAAGGTACTCAATACCCAGTAGTTGAAAACAACTGTTGCCTTTGTAGTTAGTTGCATGAGCTCTGGAAGATCATGAATTTATGGGAGGTCATGTCTTCCTCTGCGAGGTCATGAAATTCAATCAATGCTTGCCTTCCAATCTGCCCTTTGGTCACAGGGCTCCACAGGTGGAACATATCAAACTCACCAGCCAAATTATGACTCTTAATTGGTGTTTCTTTTAAAGTGGATATGTCATTTGTCAAATGTTCAATGCAGGCGCAGGCCTAGCCCCAGGCAAAATTATGAAGTAGGAGAAGAATGCCAGATACATAGGCGGCACTCAAATGTTTGTTGAAAAAAGAATGAATGAGCCCTCCGTCCTTGACTCCTCTCCCAGCCCCCACATCCACCAGGTCACTAAGACTTTTTCATTCTCCTCCCAAATACCGCTGTTAGGTTGTTTTTTTTTTTTTCCTTCCCCTTCCACATTGCCTTTAGTGCTTCTGGTCTGGATGATTTTCACAGCATTTTAACTGGCTTCCAGGCCTCGTTCTTCTCCAAGCCATTCTCCACAATCCACAAAGTTGCTGCAGAGATCTTTTCCTCAGGCAAATATGATCATGTCATCCTTCTGCTTAACATTCCCTTAAGTGGTTCCCCCGGCTCCTTGGCCTGGCTTCCAGGCTTCACCACCTGGCCCTTGCTCGCTCTCCTCGGCTCGGTGAGCTCTTCTGACCCGTCCCCCATCCCCAGGTTACTTGTACTTCCCACCCTCCAGTGGGGCCCTATAGGCTCTCCCTGCTCCATCTCTGTTCCTGCTGCTTCTTTTCCCTCAGCTCCTTTTGGCCTTGTAAGCCTGAGTTTAGGGTTCAATTTCTTCTGGGAAGCTGTCTCTGACCTACCCTCTCACCCCTTAGAACCCTGGCCTTGCTTCTGTCTTATCACTGACCATGTGCTGTGTTAACATTTTCTATTTGGTTGTTTTCCCCATTCGACTTGTAGCTCTTTGAAGTTAAGTACCAAGGGTTAATCTTTGGATCCTCAGTGTCTGTTTACATCCCACGTGTCGGGTGCATAGTAGGAGTTCAAATATTTGTTACTGAATGAAGGAGTGAATGAATGAGCGAGCTCCTCAGCAACCTGACCTGCCTTTACCTCTTTCCTCAGCCCCCAAGTTCTGGCACATGGCCTTCTCTTCCCTGGCCTGGTACTCCGGGAAAATTCGTGACCCTTTGAGGGAAGCCCCTTGAAGAGAGCTCTCCCTTTTCTTTCCTTATCAAAACCTACTTTTACCTAGATCAGAAACAACATGATCAGATGATAAACGAATCCACACTGATAAACTAATCCACATGTTAAATCGTGTCATTGTATGAGAACTTTTTGAGTTCCTACCCCGTACAAGGCACCGTGCTGAGACGCATGTTGGGGGGGGGGCGGTTCACAGAGGAGAATAGGAGAGTTAAAGATCCCTACTACCTACAGGCACATGGGTAATGACTAAATGCATTCCTCCTTTGAGAGGTATTTCAAAGAACTGGATTTCTAATGGAGAAATTTAAGCAGGAGAGGTGGGGATTTGGGTCTAGGAGACAGTTCAAACAGCCTTTTCTACTCCATCTATGAAACAGGCAAGCTCTGAATCTGCTGTGTCCAATGATTTTCTAATGAGTTAGGCTGGCGTTAAGCCCCAGGTTATTTTGTTGTTACCAGTTATGCTTTGCTTCGTGAAGGGTCACCCGGGGCTATCTTGCAGGAGACAGATTCTTGTAACATCCTGGGATTAGGTGATTTCTCTGACTTTGTGTGGCTCTTTGGAATCAAACACAGCAAATCCCCCAGGTTTGTAGACTTTTTAGATACAGGAGTCAAAGATGAGGCAGACTGTGAACCCCTCGGTGGTCGCCAGCTGCCCCTGAATGTGACTATTCGTGGGCCGGGTTTGAGAACCCGGCCGGGGCTGCTGCGTTGGGAAGACCCTTTGAGGGAAGCCCCTGGAAGAGAGCAGGAAGAGGAGGTAGGATTTTGTGCGGAGGAGGAAGACCTCGGGTGGCTTCGGTGGCCAGAAGCGAGCTGGACCGGACTGGCAGGAGGCCTGTGGCAAAGCAGAGAGCCCCCCCCCATCACCCCCTCCCCCAGGCCAGTGAGCCTCCGCGCACCCCGAGGAAGGATGGAGAGGTTGCAAAAATCCTGAAGGGAAAAGCCCTGCCGGCTGTAGGCCAATGAGCGGCGGGAAGGAGGAGTGAGGCTGGGGAACTTCTCCCAGAGCCAGTCAGAGGGGATGGCTGCTGGGAAGCCAATCAGCGCGCTGGAGCCCGCAGCCCCTCTGCAGTAGTTATGCCAGAGCGCCCTGGGTAGAGCGGCGGCGAGCGGGCAGCTGGGCTGGGCCGCCAGGAGCCACCGCACACGCTCGGCGCCCTCCTCCCCGCCGCCCCCGCCCGGTCCCCGCGCCGCCGAGCCCCAGCCCACCCCGCAGCCCGGCGCCCCGCACCCGCAGGCTCGCCGCCGCTCGGCAGCCACCGCCCCCTGGCCGCGCGCTTGGCCTCGCCCCGCCCCGCCCGGTCCCTCGTCGCCCCGCCCCGCCCGCCGGCCCCGCCCCGCCCGAGCAGCCGAGCTGTTCCCGCCCTCGCCCCGCGCCCAGGTAGCTGCGAGGAAACTTTTGCCGCGGCTGGGTAGCGGCACGTCTCCCGCTCCTCAGGGCCGCTGCCAGCCTTGCCGAATCTCGGGACCGCTCTCGCCCTCGCTGCCACTCTCCCGCGCTCTCCTCGCTGCCCGCGAAGCAGGATGGCGGGGACCGTGCGCACCGCGTGCTTGGTGGTGGCGATGCTGCTCAGCTTGGACTGCCCGGGACAGGCGCAGCCCCCGCCGCCGCCGCCGGACGCCACCTGTCACCAGGTCCGCTCCTTCTTCCAGAGACTGCAGCCCGGACTCAAGTGGGTGCCCGAAACCCCCGTACCAGGTGAGGAGGCGTCCCCGCGCGCGTCCCCCAGCGCCCGGAGGGGAGCCGGGGGCGCGTGGCCACCGTACCCCGGGAGCGCTGGCCTCGTGGAGCCGCGTTCGTGCGCCCCGCCGCTGGGCACCTGGGAGTGGTCGCTGAGCCCGGGGCCCGGCCAGGTCTACCGGGGGAGGGCGGAGGGTTGAGCGTGGACCGTGTCCTCCTCTCCCGGGCTCGCTCTGCTGTCAGGGAAGGTACGGGTGGGAGGCACGGCGGGGAGGGCCTCCTCACAAGCGCCCATTTTTTGGGGAGGGCAGGAAGGTGGGAGCTGCTTCCCCGGGCCTCGGCGAACTGGCGCCCCGCCGCCGAGCCGGTGTCTCGAGCATTTGCCACCCTCGCTTGCACGAACGTGCCACCGTTTCAGCCGGAGCCGGACCGTGGCTACGGCCGGCCATTCTCTCCCCAACCTGCCCCCTACGCTCTCCTTTCCGTAGCCTGGGTTCCGGGGTTTGCGGGCCCAAGTGCAGACAAAGTTGGGGACAGATCTCCGAATCCGCAGTGGCAGGTAGAGTGCACGCTGGCGGAAACTTTGGAACAGGAGGGTCCCCAAGAGGAGGATGACCGGACCTTTCCCTTCAAAACAGCGTCCCTTATCTATGTTGGCCAAATCGCTTCGAAAACGGTGCTGCAGGCTGGGGAGCAGGAGTCCAAAGATGATTTAACTCCTCCCCTTCTCAAATTCATCTGCCTTCTTGACAGGCTGGACCCTGGAGGGGAGATGATTTTAGGTGGAGGAAAGTTTCCGAACGCCTGCCTTTTGTTCTGCACAATCAGATCGTGTTGTAAGGGCATATTTTAACCTTAGCCGAGGGCTGCCGCTGTCAACAGATGAATATTAATGGCCCTGTGTGATTGACTGTCCCGCGGTTGGACTCCTAAAAGCCTGCCTTAGAATCCAATTAGTACAAGTTGCTACACTGACAATGCGGGCAAGAAGAGTTGGTATGAAACAGGTTAATTTATCGGAGGCGCGCTCTGCAGAAGCGGCCGGTGGTGTTCGCAAACCGTGAGCCGTCCGTGGCCTTCGGGGGTCTCTTCCCAGCCGGTGCCTCCAGCGAGGCGCGCGTCCCGCGCTTCGGAGGGATGGGGAGCAGCCTTCGTCAAAAACTTGGCTCGTGGCTCTCAACAAGTCAGAGAGGCGGGCCTGATGGTTGGACCAAGTTGGGAAGGCGATGCGCGCCCTGTGGGCGCTGCCAGCGAGCAGTTCACTAGCGGGAGGTTACCTAGGCAGCCAGCGGCGCCCTCAGCCTCAGCCTTTTCTTTAGGTGGATGAAAAGAGCCGAGGGAGCCTGCTGTTTGGTTGCAAAGGTAATTGGTCACCCCTTTTGGCAACCGAAATGCGTTTGCGCATATGTTAAATATTGCGTTGCAGGATTTCGCTCTATGGGAGGGGAGAACTACCTCTTCCACTCTTAAGTGTTAATAACGTACCACGTGGGCGTGTGCAAGAGCTGTAAGGGGCAACCTATGAATCAGTTGCACAGAGCTGAAACAACAGGCGAAATCTCTGTGCCCTCGAAGTGCCGTGGTAATTAGATTGCGAAGGCCAGAGAACACGCTTTTGTTGATAATGTAAAAATTGGTCCTCACAGGGTGAGTCCCCGCCAGATGAATGGTTCCGGGGTTGGGGTTGGGGCCACATTCGGCTGATTCGAAGCCAGGGAGGAAAGGTTGTGCTTAAAAGAAGAAAAAGACCAGAAGGAACATACTGATACTCATTTAGCAACCCCCTCCCTCTACACTCACTCCTGCTGGCGCGGGCCCTTCCCTCCTCCCCAGCTCTCCGGCTGCCTGCCTCTTTGCGGCGGCCTCTGTATACAAGTACTGGGAGGGCCCACACACTGTGTGTAAGAGATTTGGCCCGGGCTCTCTCCCTGCGAGCTCCCTCACTCCACGCCTAAGGATGGCCATACTATACAGAACAGGAATTCCTAAGGGGGACTCCCCCCACCCCTTTCTTCCAGCATTTCCCAAACTCTGTAGGCAAAATCACTTTCCAATGGTTTTCATAAAAACCCAACTTCCCTACTTCACTTCTGTTTAACAGCTGGGTGCGGAGGCCAGCACCTTCTACATGGTGGGCAGGCACTGTTATGACTCGTGCTGGAGTAAAGCCAAACTTCAAATGTGGTGACACCCAGGCAGCGACCATATATCCTGGATTTTCCAGGGTCTGTGCAGATTTCCGGGACTCTTGACTTGCCATGAAAACCATGTGTCCCAAATTTCCCTTTGGTGACTCTGGGCACTGTAGAACGAGAAACATGGTGAAAATCCTAATGTCCAGGAGTGGAAAGAACTCATCAGTATTTCAGAGAAGAGATGATAATGGCCGACTAAATACAATGGCAAGCACATCATTTCAAAGCGAATAAATGTGTCATTTGCTGCTGTCGTTCAGTGGCTGGAAATTGAAAGAGAGCTGCAAATTATTTGGTAGTTATGAACCATCAAGATGACCGCTTGACTTTCTCCCTTCTCTGTATTTTAAGCCATGTTCAGTTTGCCCGCATCACTGTATTAACTGCTAATTAAAGCTCTCTTTGTCCCAGGTAAAATGAGATTTGGTCACAGTAAGGAGAAATCCTCAAGAATGTCCTGTCTCACTTAAGGGGAGCATTTGGGATTGACTGCTAACTTCGGCTATTAGCAGAATTGGGTTAGAATAGATAAGGTACATTTCTTATGTAAAATTTAAAATCTGCCAGCCTAAAAAATAAATGGTGCTAAAGGGCTACACCAGCCTTCCACAAAGTTCATCTAAAGCCTTGCGATCTCGTGTTCCCATTTCTTTTAGAGTGTTCAAAGGCACGGGATAACAATTCTAAATAACATGTCCCCCAAATCCATAGATCTTTTCATACCACCCCCCCCTTTTAAGGATTTGTAGCTTGGAAAGCACCACAGATGGAAACCAGGCACACAGAGTTAGCATTTGGCAGAAAAATCCATATAACTGACTTTCAGTGTAGCTCTTTTGCCCTTATTTAATTTAGAAAAATTCAGAAAAAAGCCAATGAGCTCATAAGTCTGGATGTTTATTTTGTTTTGCTTAACCTACCCACAGGCGCAATCAAGAATGGATACAATTTTAGGCAAGGAAAGTGAGCTAGTAATCAGACAATGATGTTTCCAATTGTCTCAAGGGAATGTTACAGAAGTCTGAAAAAAAAATTCCTCTAAACAAAAATCAAGTGTAATTCACTTTATGAATGCCATACACCGCTTTTGTGGGGGGGGGTGCTGGTGGTGAAGGGGACAGACGGGAAGGAGAAAATCAATCAAACTGTGGTAGTGTTGCAACTCCCCAAAGATTGAGGGATCTTGCCTTAGAGGGCCCTGGAAAGTGCAGGGACCAATCCCAGGAAGGCCAGACTCCCGTGTGGGTCAAAGGCAACCCGGAAGAGGCAAGCCCGACTTGAGAGTTTCTCAAAATAGACGAAACACCCTAAAAATAAAAATCAGCATTCTTGAAACAAAGACAGAGTTTGCTCTTGGTTGTAGTTGTTGTTTTAAAGTGTGAGAACTAGCCACCAGGTCTGGGTGGTCTGGGTGGCCAGCTGCAGTCCCCCAATTAGTTAGAAGCAGCTCCCGGTCCTAAGGTCGGGAGAGAGAACAAGGCCCCTGTGGGTGTGGGAGGACTTTCTCTGTCCTGAGGCCGCCCTGGAGGGGGAGGTGAGCAGGTGATTGATTCACCCTTTGACCAAGTCACACTATTGCCCCCCTAACTGGGAACAGTTGGGAGGACCCTTTAGAGTGGGGTCAGAATCGATTTCTAAGGTGGGACCGGGCTGGGCTTGGAGGACAGGGTGGGGCCGGGTCAGGAGGTGGCTGGTGGTCGGTGGAGCGCCTGGGCCTTCGAGAAGCCTGAGCCTGGCGCTCCTTGGCCGGGCCCCCGTGAGGTGTTGGAGGTGCCGAGAGGAGTAAGACACAGCCCCTTTTGTCAAGGCGCTCACAGTCTAGTGGGGGAGCCTACGAGTAAACAGACTTCTCAGGACACTTGTAGGATTAAATAGGGTGAAAAGGGCTAGAAAATACCTCCAGGAAATTGGCTGAAATGGTCACAATAGCCAGCCTGGCCAAGGGAAAAGAACTGAAGAGATGAAGTGGGAGATAGGGCAGATGCTCTTAATAGGGCCGCCATCTTAAAGAGAGTTTTCTTAATTCTTGGAGCAAATTCCACACAAGCATTAGGAGATGCATGCAAGAGATGATTCTGGTGGATGCTAGATGACACAGATGGTGTCAGTTTTGCAATTTCTTTTTTCTTATGGGCTGGGAGATTGCATCCAATCTTTTGACGCAATATTTTTGAGCATTCTGCTACTTTCATCTTGAGAGTTGCAATGTTTGCTGTTCGCCGTAGCCTAGAAAAAGGCTGCTTATTAGCAACCTGGGAAGAAAGAGGCCTGGGTTTGTCTGCTGTGAGACAAGACAGAAAATATGTTTTCTCCTTAAATGGCAGCTATCAATGACCACGCCAACTTTAGTGTTTGATGCATATACAAAAGCATGGGTCTTAAGAGGTATCTTATTACTCATTTCTAAGAAAATTGAAGATAATCACTTATAACTTGTGCACACGATACATCATTTGGAAAGAATTTCACTAGGGATCATATTGCTCAACTGAAAAGTTCTGGCATGCTGAATTTGTACATTTTTGTGAATGCTTCCTTTACTCTGATCTCTCGCTTTTTTCTGCATATGGTTATTTGTATGTTTTAGATTAGAAGCTTCTTAAAGGGAAAGCACTGCATTTGGTGCAGTGTTGAGCACAATACCAAGAGCTCCACAGCACATTTAGTATATCATCGACGATGATAGAATTTCGCGATCATGATGTATTCCCTATGAACGCTCAGATACTTTCCTAAGCTCTATGTCATCTTACTTATTTTAAGAAACCTAAATCCAGCTTGTTCGGGGACACTGTTGGGGTACGTGGACAAACTTTTCAGGCTACATATATCTGGCCTGGAGCCAGATTCAGTCTTTCCTCAGTTAGCTGGCAACTCGTACCATCGGTTAAGTGCTTATTAATGTCGAGGAGCCAAAGCACAGATTGAAATTAGCAACATTGTTATGACTGGCATAGTATCATTACAGAGCCACAATTATTATGGCCATCTCTTAAATCGAACTCTCTTTGATTTAATGTCAGCTGGACCTTTCTTGCTAGCATTGACATTACCGTACTTGGGGGTCGAGCTGTAACACATGCGTGTGTTTCTGTAGCCTGGGATCGGAATTTGTGCAGAGGCTCAATCCAAGAGCCCATACCGGGAGCCAACATCTATTCGGCCCTAGCCAAGCTTGCAAAGGGGTTTGAAGTTTTGGGTAAGCTAGGGTCTAATGGAAAGTGTGGGCAGACCCCCCCTCCACACACACTCATCTGCCCATATTTAGCAAATTGTCTGACTTGAAACAGGATCCCCAGCGCTTCATTAAGAAATGAGCATCAGAGAATAGAATCCAAACCATGGGCCCCAGACTGGCTTTAGAGACAGCATAATGTAATGGGAATTTACCTTCTGAGATAGAATGACAGGGAGAACACGTGTCAGAAAGCGAAGTGAAGGTGGGCATACTGGCAGAGAAAATGTGCATTTTGAAATGCTGCGTGTGTGGAGAAAACCCTCATTGGAGCGTGGTAGTCTCACGTGAAGACCTCACTGAATGTACAAAGTGAAGAAGATTTAGTTCTGTACTTCAAATCAGGCCAATTAAACCTCAATTGTCCGAGTGCTAATTATTAGAAATACTTGTCCACCATTTTTCAACAAAAATGAATTCAGACTGATTACCGAGAAAGGCCTCTCTTTGTATGTAGCTGGACAAAGCCTTATTTGAGAGTTTGTATTTTTCCTCATGAGTAAAAGAGAGTCAGTGTTAGGAGCGAAATGCATTAATAAATTAAATAGTTAATAGTAATTAAATTAATTAAATTAATAGTAATTAAATAGTTAATTACTTCCAGTAGCTGAAATTGTATTTATATGCTAGATTAGTAAATCTACTAAGCTCTCTGAAGTATACTTAATAGGCTTATATTGATAAATAATTGATAGGGAGGGAGATAAAATACAAGTGAAAGTGGCAATAAGAAGGGACAGGGAAGTTAAAGCCTTTATTAAAAAAAAAAACAAAAAACCTCCATTCACTGTATTCTATCCATTCACCTGAAAGTTGAATGATGTACATTTCTCAGAAGTGAGGATTTTGAGAATATCCTGTGTTTTTCAGAATTTTCAAAATGTGGCATGCATTTATTTCTTGTATAAATCCAGAATAAGGCAGAATTCTAGACTATAATTTTAGCTGGCCTTTTCGAGTCTGCCTTTTGGAAATAAGTTTATGACTGGAAAATTAGAACTCCTGAGTATGGCATCTTTAAGGTATGTATCTCCCGTCTTGTAGTACAGATCATAAGTGCTTGATAAATATTTGTCGCCTAAATGAATGATTGGAAGTAGAAATGTATTACAAACATAAAATTTCCACAAAGCTAATATTTAAGTAGTTGATTCACTTTTACTAATATATTAAGGTTTCTAAAAAAGCAACTCCTTTTTCAGGTCAAAACTCCATCTGTTGTCTATAGGTAAGTGGCAAAGGACTGGTTGAATTCATGTGACTGTACTGAAATTCCCCAAAAGAAGTAGACTTTAGGCAAATCTTTCCAAGAGGTAAGTATTCTACGCTTGGTTACAAGGCTAGTCTAAGAAGTTTATAGATAAATTAAATATATCCACATATAGATAAATGCATTTATTTACTTTACAGATCAGTGGCATTTAGGTTTCAAAAATAATGCAACTTGGTGTCCGTTACAGAAACATACATGGAAAGTATGTAAGTTTTTCTTTGGTGTTTGGTGTTTCTTACCAATAGCATGAAACTTCATAAATGTACATTTTAAAGGACATCGTCTGAGGTGGATATTCAACCATGGAAATTTTACTGGAGTAGGATAAAGGGCCTCCTGAGAGGTCTCTTAATTTCTGTATGCACTGGGGCAAGCTTTTAAAGTCAGCTGAGAAAACTCAACGGGTTGGCTAGGGATGACCCATGGGGAGTTCTTTCAGCTAGAGGCCCAGCTCGGAAAGAGGGTAAAAAAGAAAGGGATGATGCTCATTTGAAAATAATATTAGAATTGTGTTTGGATACTTTCCTCCTTCATTATGGTTTTTCTCCCTCTCTCCCAAACTCTGCATCCCGGTTCTCATGGTGTGTGTCAGCATCCTGGGGTACTCCATTGCTCTTTGTCCAATTTTGGCTCGGATGATTGGCACTGAGGGAAATGTGGGGAAGAGAGGAAGGGTCAGAGTGACAGATACACGGAGGACATTCAAAGCCCTTACCCTGGTATGTATCAGAAAGTTCGCTGACACATAACAGCCTGAAAGGATTGGAAAACATTTGAGTTTGGAAGCTTGGGTGTACATAGAAAATATGGAGGTAAGCCCCAAGTGTGTTTGGGTCCCAGAAATACTTTATTGCTCTTCTTGCTTAGTATCCATGTTTCTGTGAAGTACATTTCTGTGAAGCCCATTTATTTGTTCTTTGTAGACCTGGGGGCCTTGTTGCCCCTGTTTCAAAACTGAAGTCTGGGGAGGAAGTGACTAGTAGAGAGAAATTTTTATGTACAGGTCTTCTCTAAGATTTATTTAATTATTTGGGGGGTGGGTAGAGGGAGAGAGAATCTGAAGCAGATTCCATGCTGAGTGCGGAGCCCCATATGGGGCATGATGCAGGGCTCGTACCTACAACCCTGAGATCAGGACCTGAGCCAAAACCAAGAGTTGGGTGCTTACTTAACTGCACACCCAGGCGCGGCCACCCCCTCCCCCGGCCCCGGCTATAAACTTCTCTAAATATGGTACTTGAGGGGTGCCTGGCTGGTTCAGTTGGTAGAGCATGTGACTCTTGGTCTTGGGGTCATAAGTCCAAGCCCCAAGTTGGGCATAGAGCCTACTTAAAAACAATGTGGTGTTTAGATATGTTTTACATGTAGTTACATCTATATACGCACATGTTTTAGTTTATATATGTATAAATATTCTGCATTTCTGTTATTTTGATAGGAACAATTTATAATTATGTGTTGTTTAAACTGTTTGAAAGTTGTTAATTATTACTCCTAGTAGGGAGTGGTCTTATGTACAGAGAATACAACCACTCATGGAATGTCTGCAGGTTGAGTTCTGCGTACACACACACACATCTGTACACTCTCACACACACATAATATCCCTCCATCAGTACATCCTTAATAACATAGAGAAAAAGCCTAATTTACCCTGGGAAAACCAAGGGGGTACTGCTTCTCAGAGCTCAAGTAAACCATTTTCAGTTGGATTGGCCCCAAATTGTTGCAGAGTGAATTGTCACTGATATCACAGAGCTCATTTATTAAGTTCCATCGTTTTCCTAAGTACAGAGATGTGATCCTCATTTAAAGCAGTGATGGTCAACCCATACCATGAATTTGGCTCATTTTGGAGAATGACTTCTAGCACCGGCCGCATTGCACGTTGGGCTCCACAGCAATGAGAATGTGACCCAAGAGGCAGTTTCCAAGTTAGCTTTCATGGAGTGATTGTATTGGGGACCACATTTAGTTGTTTTGGAAAACAGATGGAAATTCTCAGGAAAGGAACCTACTACTAATAATGAACTCTATGTGCCATCGCTGCATAAATACTGTAAAGTTTTTCATTCATTCTCTGCTTCAGCCAGCATTCACCGGGCCCTGATTCTATGCCAGGTACTGAGCTGGGGGCCGATGCATAAGATACAATCACTGCCTAGGAAGGGAGCCATATAGGGATCTGGGGGTTGTTGAGCTATGGAGGAGGGATGCCTGGCTGCCTTAAGAGGGCTGCCATGTAAGGTATATGCAAAGACACGTAGAGACAGAATGACTCATTTTTTGGACAGGACTGGTTTGGATTGGTTGGAGAACAGCTGTTGGGGGGTGCGGGGAGTAGAGGAAGACAAGCTAGAAAAGTAGGCAGGAAATGCTGAGGAGTTTCATTGGGCTATATCCAAGGATGATAAAGAGCCATGAAAACATTTGAAGAAGAGAAAATGGCATTTAGTATGGAGAATGACTGGCAGGGAGTCTTACTAATGCAGGTTGGAAAAAAGCAGGGCAGGAAATAGGGGAGTAAAATACCAAGTTGAGAGACTAGAGGAAATGGATCAGGTATGACTTGCTGACTGGTTATGAGGATAGGAGGGAGAGTCTAGAACTTCTAGTTTTTCTGGGTGGTGGACCTATGGCACATTGTAAGTGCTCAGTAAATATTTGTTGACTAAATGAGTGAAGTACAGGTGACATATATTTTGGGGGGCTCAAGCTCATGACCCCAAGGTCAAGAGTCATACACTCTATCCACTGAACCAGCCAGGTGCCCCAAGAAGAACATATTTTTAAGGAGTGAAATAATGAGTTTGATTTTGAAGGGGTTGAGTTTGAGGGGTCCTTTGATCATTGAGGTGGAAATGTCTGCTAGGTGGTTGAGGTTGTGTTTTGGACAGTAGAAGAGAGAGATCAGGGCTACATACTCAGATACATACTCGGGTATAGAACAACATATAGATGGTAACAGAAACTCTGGGAATTGATGAGATCACCAGGAAATAGTGCATACACTCTTCTGGAGTTCAGAAAACACATAGTTGGGACTCATCAGCATATAGGCTCAAGTTGGAAGTCATGGGTGTGGATGATATTTTCCAGGCTTTTGCATGTGACACATCTTAAAATGCATTTTGCCAACATCTGGTGATTAAGAAAAAAACTGCCAAAGACTTCAAGAATTCTCTTGATTAAGAGAAAGTATGAGTGGATGTTGTCATGGTCCAAGATTTTGCAAATAAGATAATGCACGACGGAACACACACACACACACATACACACGGGTGGTGGGGAATGTAGAGAAGTACATTTGAAGCAAGGGATTGGATTTCTATTACTTTTGATAGCAGTAATTCATAATTTTTCATGTTATTTAAACTGTTTGAAAGTTGTTAATTGTTCGTTTTAGCAGTGGGTGGTCTTCCCCAATCCTACCTTACATCTGTGTCGTGAAAGCCTTGCTTTCATATATCTTACGTACAGGCAATGCAACCACTCATGGAGTGTCCCTAGCTTCTGAGTTCAGCTGACCTGCCTGGTTCCAACATAGAGGCCCCTCTGGTGCCCCCAGCCCCCCCGGGGAGCAGCCCCCCACTCTGGAGAATGAAAGCTGTAGCTTTTGGGAGCTCTGGTCTCTCTTCCACTAGCTGGTCTCTGAAACGTGTGGTTCCAAGCAAATATTAGGCATACTTGTGTCATTGGGCTGATCCTTTCTTAAGTGTCTATGGAGATGTAATGTGGTTTTGTTGTTGTTGTTGTTGTGGGGGTAGGGGTAGAGGGTGGTAGAATTTTCCGTTTCTCTGGCATGAAGAGTTTCTTTCATTTCCCTATTGTTCTAGAGGTTGCCTTCGTCCGGGCTTCTACTTCCATTCAACGTAAACTTGAAACCTCCTGTTCTCCAGAAGATTTTCTTAAGACCGCTTTCAGATGAATGGAATAGTCTGGAAGGGCCCTGAGGGAGGAGCACAGAAACTACCACTTACTGAGTGCCAGCTATGTACCAGTTGCTTTGCAGTTAATCCCATTTAGTCCACACAGCAAAGCTGAAAGGGAGGTGGTGTGATGTCCATTTTACAGATGCAGAGACTGAGGCCCAGAAGGCTAACGTTCCCCGAGCTTGTGTGGTATGGGGAGCTAGAATTGGCATCCAGATGTGTCTCACTCAACAGCTCCTGCTCCTGCTGGTATGCGCTTTGGAAGATGGGCCGGATTCAAAGCATTTGACTTAAATTCCCACACTCCTTTGACTGGGTGACATTTCGCTCTGGGCTTCTCTCCTCCTCAGGCTGATTCTCTCTCTGCTTGTTTGCCTTCTCCCTCCCTCCCTCTCTTAGATGCAAGCGCTCCAGTCCTGCTTGTCCTTTGCCCCTTCTGTTGTCTCTTTGCTCCTTCCCACACCCATTCCCATGACTTCATTATCTTCGTGGTCCGAATCACTCCCGTCTCCCTCTCCAGCCTGACCTCTTCCTTGCTGTCTGGTTCAGGATCTGCCAGTCGCTCTGCCAAACATCTCCGTCCAGAAGTCCTGCCAGGGCTTCCCTTGCCACAGAGCCAGAAATCATCATTTTCTCCTCCTGCCTGCACAAACCTGTCCCCCTCCAACATTCTGCATCTGTGGTGCTAGCAGTTCCGGGACCCAGACCTGAAACCACGTGATTGTCTTGGACTTCTCTTTGTCCACGTCTCACCCCTAAATTAAATGGCTAAATCCTGCGAGCCTGACTCTATCATGTCTTTCGGGCTTACCTCCTTGGCCCGTGGGCCCTCTGCTTAGACACAACAAGCCAACTCCTTAACTGAAAGGACCTTGTAGTTGTCTGCCCCCAAGCCTTTGCTTTCGGACCACCCGACTGTCTGCCTTCCAGGGGTGACTGTTCTAGTCCTAGCCACCTTCAAGGTGGCCATGCCATGCTGTCTCCTGCATGAGCTGTATCACGGGTCCTTGTGCCTAGTTCCCTTTGAACCCTGGTATCCCTGCACTTCTCCTATGGCCTTGGTTCTCTCTTGCTCTTCTAGTTATTTATGTACTTGGCTTTTTCCTCTTCCTAGAGGCTTGCAAGAAATGAGGACTCTCAGGCCACATCCCAGACCTGCTGAATGAGACCCGTGTTTTTAAACAAGATCTCCAGTTGATCTGTGTGCACATTAAAGCTTGCGAAGGCTCCTTGAGGGACCTCAGGACTCAGAGGAGGGACTTGCACATAACAGATCTATGTTCTTTTGATTTCTTGCACTTGTGCTGTGCTTGGCTGTTCGGTCATTGTTGTGGCCCCAGCGATCTATACACAAGAAATGTATGGTGGGGAGAGGACGGAGGAGGAGAGAGAGACTCAGAGAGTGGGGTGGGAGAGAAGGAAAAACGTGGCGGGGGTGTAGAATGAAGGGACTGGATTGAGCCCCTATGGTGGCTAATAACTTCATGACCAGTTTGGAAAACGATCTTTCCTCTCCCAGATATTTAGAGCCTCTTGTCTACAGCTTGGCTTAGTTTAATGTGGCCAGAGGCAAGTATTTTTGGAGACTGTTTTGCTTTTACCTAGGCACCTAATGGTTTCCCACTTTTTTTTTTTTAAACTGGCCTTCTGGGGTGTACCTTCTCTGGCCATCCCCAGAAGTCAGAGTGGGACTTTTGAAGCAATTCCAAGGGCCACGGAGGAACTGTGCTCAGTGTTTCCAATAGTCCCTTCTGTTTTCAGAAACCGGTTTTCTGCTTTCTTCTGAAACTTCAAAGTTTATTTCTGAAATAAAGGTTTATTTCCCCCCATGGAATTCGAAGGTTTTATACAAGTGTTAATTTCTAAAACCTAAGTCATTTCTTGCCTTTGAAACTTCGGGGCTGTGGGTCAATTTAATAATGTTGCCTGAAGGTTCTTTTGGCCTTCCAAAGCTGTCAGATTGCCTTTTCTTTGTTCTTTGAGGGAGTAAGGTTGAAGGAGTTGGAACCAGCATTTAGTCAATCATTCAGCCTTTCTCCACCCCTCAGCAATATACAGTTTTATTTTCAATCTCCGTCCTAGTGGCAAAGAGATGTATTGCTGACTCACAGTTCTTGGTGGGATTCTCCAAAAGCTCATCGCCATTTATTTCATAGAGTAGAGGGACAAGAAGTAGCCTGAGTTACTAGGACACCCCTAGCTAAGAGGAGCAGTGGGGGGGTTCTGAGCACACCATTGCTGCCCTTCTGGGGCTCAGAAAAGCTCCAGAGCTACCAAGGACCCCCCCACCCCGGTTCATCGTCTGCTGGACTGCTCCCCACATCTTCCCTTTTCACCTTCCTCCTTCCTACCCTCACGTTCTCTCTCAACTGGTTATAATTTAGAACAGAAGGTGTTTTATGGTTTGTTATATTTATTGAATGGTTTTGTGTTTCTTGTTCTCCAAAAAAATTGGAGGAGTGGCATGTTTTATATTTTCCTCCGTATTTGAGTTTTTAAGTTGTGTTTCCTTTTCCTATAGCTCCTGATTTCCTTTTCTCCTCTCTCTGCCCCCATCTTCCTCTGCCTCCTCCACATCCGCTTGCCCTCAGTGATTCTGGAGAGAAAACAGCCTTCCCATTTCTGCCCGCATATTTGGTTTGGGTACCTGGTTACTTCTCCCGGGGATATTTCGAAATTTGATTCCTTAGTTCATTTGGAAGTGCAGAGCTCTAAAATATGCACCGATGAATTTACATTCCACTTTCTAAGAACTCTGAGCATTTAAAAGGGTTTCTGTACAGATAGCACCAGGCTAAATATATCTGACTGGAGTATCTCAGATCATTGCTATGTAGTTTACATTCTCTCTTACTTTGTCATAATTCTCAATGAATGCAAATTGCATCTTTGTTCTTCGAAATCTCTTGTCTTCCACTGAACTGCCTTTCCTTTTTCTGAAGATCAGGGAGCCCCTTTAAAACCCTGCTCATGTGGGGCGAAATTGACACCTAGCTCGCAGGCCAACCAAATGTAGCTTGCTTTTCCCGGACGAAGTGAACCACATTTCAGGACATTGTGTCACTTGCAGGATTTTATTGTCCTAGTTTCAAATTTGACTTCAGGTTAAAGAGCGTCTTCCAGTTGGACTACTCCTTGGTATTTTTTTTTTCTTCGTCTTTATACTTAGGGGGATCTTTTGTTTGTTCTGTGTCTATTATCTCTTCCAAGCTTGGCCAAGGCTGTTAGGTTATGCACCTACGTATAAATATTTAACAAGATAAGTCAGACAAAACGGGCTGGGAGATACTTCAGCCCTGCCTCCACCACCCCTGCCTCCGCCAGCCCCCCACAACCCCCCACCCCCGCTCCGTTTTTTGTGTTGAGTCACAGATGGTTGCTTTATCTCAGATGTTTAGATTTGGAGGACATTCCTTTGCACTTTGCTTGATGGACACAATGAAATGGAA
This sequence comes from Neogale vison, assembly GCF_020171115.1. Lineage (NCBI taxonomy): Eukaryota > Metazoa > Chordata > Mammalia > Carnivora > Mustelidae > Neogale > Neogale vison. The sequence goes on from NC_058105.1 coordinate 17,142,107, forward strand.
GCATTTGAGTCGATCTCGACTACCAAAATGGTAGCACCAAGGAACAGATAACGTTAGGCTCCTCTTCCTATTTTTTTTTCCAACTGGTTATCCAAACTCCCCAAAGCCAGAGAGTTTTAGGTATGAGATTGTGTGTTTTTAAAGAAAATATTTTGGATGAAGACTAATGTTCTCAAGTCAGGAATAACAATTAGTACCATTCATTAATCAGGAGCATGTTTTGACTTTGAGTCCTGGCTAGGAAATATAAACTGTGAAAGTCACACATATATATGAACCTCAGGCAAATTTATGACTTGTCAGCCTTTTAAGGTTAAATTCTTAACCCCAAATCGGGGCTGGCTTTATATGTGGAGTCCAGCACATTCCTCTGGGCCACTGAACAGCCCCCCTCCCCAGCCCCAGTGCTTTGCTTAACAGCAGCTAATGGCCTAATGAGCAAGAAGGATTTCTGCCTCTTATCAGCTGCCTGAACAGCCACAGGAAGGCTGATGTACAGAGTACCGGTCAAAACCCAAGTTCTTGAACCAAAAAACTACAGGCGCAGCTTCAGACTCTGGCTGTGCAGTATCTGTGTCGTTATCAGTACCTAACCGTGAGGGAGTGGGACGCTCAAGTTCCAAAAGATCGCAAGAGTCGCCAAAAGTATGAACAGTCTGGTTAGTTTTGCTAATAGTCTGTTCCTTCTTTGTTTAGTTCCTCCATAAATAGCCTCCATATATGAGCTTGTAGTTTGCGCCTGGAGGTTGTTACGGTCACGTGGGGGGGGGGTTGATTGTCAGATGGTGAGGATGGAGGCAAGTATATTTATGTTCAGGCCCAGACTTTGGAAGCTGCTGCCAAAAAAACACAAATAGATACCTACTACCACTTTTATTTCTTTTTAAACTGAGTTTTGGAATCCGTATGCACTCCAGCTTGCCACGGAGCTGGAGAAAGCGTTGTGCCTCCTCGTACCATACTCGGACATTTCTGCAGAGAAAGAGTCCTTGCCTGTTTGTTGGAACCACATGGAATCCAGGCTCAGGCTGGCACAGAATAAATATTTTAGGGTACTCAGGGCCCATTAGAGTGAAAGCCCCTTGACTTTCATCTTCTGCATTTGCATTTTTTTCAGAGACAATAATGAAAACATTTTTTTTTCCAGATTCCGTCCTGTTACTGAAAATCCTATTTACATAAACAGGCATTGTTGTGGCTTAGGGAAGAATGTGGGGTCCCATTCTTTAGCTCCTTGTATATCTTTGCTAAGGCTTGTCTAAATAGAAGTAATGACGCTTTAGTGTAAGCAGCTTTTCTCATTTAGGTAAGCAGGGTGGTTTGAAATTTCAGTTTACTAGATAATTGAGTCTCTTCTTAATTATTTCAGGCATGCCGGTTGCTCTCTTGATAGTAAAGACCCTAAAAATCTAGTAATCTCCTCAGGCATCCGTTTGGTAATAAAATCCTGTGCATTTTCAGGGGTTAATTTTCATGACAATTGTACGTCCCCTCCCCACTCCCAGCCTGAAAGAAATCCTGCTAACTTTTAGGGCCTTGGTCTCCTCACGTCTGCAAGAGCACGCTTAGAAATATATGTCACGGTGTTGCTGGAATTATGGATCTCGAGGAAATTTAAATGTATTCACATTCATGCTCATTACACAACTTCCATTTAGAGTTTTTAATAGCCTTGTCCTAGGTCTCAGAAAATCATCTGCCTGACTTTGCCAGGTTAGGTTTTCTTCCCTGAATGAAAAACTAAACATCACCAAGACCGGAGCCTGATTATCCTCCTATTCGGTCCTTTAAAGTAAAGTAAAGTAAAGTAAAGTGAAAGAAAGAAAGAAAGAAAGAAAGGAAAAAGAAAAAAAAAGAGAGAAAATCTCAGAGGTCATCTGGGGCAGAGTGAGGTGGGAAAAACCTTAAAAAAAAAAAAAAAGTCCAGGCCGCCTTTCACATCTGCTAGTCATTCCCACTGGTGTGACTTCAATTCAGCGAGTTTTTATTGAGCACCTGTGGTGGGGGCGGTGCTAATAATCGTTAACATTTATTGAGCCAGGCGCTGTGCTAAGCCCTTTATGGGCGACATCCCATTTAATCCTCACCACAGCACTTCCAGGTGGGCAGCATCACTTCCCCCATTTTGCAGATGAGGAAACTGAGGCTTAGAGAGGTTTTGTGGCTTGGCCAAGGACAGATATTTTTTCTGAAATGAATCACACTTTGTCTGGTTCCAGAGCCCTGTTCCTAATCGCTACCCTTGGGAAGGGCTCAGCGTTTTCCGGGAATTACTCCTGAAACCAGTTCTGAGAACCCAGCCTGCATGAGATGCTGGGGATTCAAAGTCCAACACTCCACTGTCTCTGCTCTCGGTGGGGGAGGTGGACAGGTAGATGGCTGAGGACCCGGTAGGGGCCGGGGGGGGGGGGGCAGGGGCGGGGTGCGGGTGGTGGGGGGTGTTGGGAATGGGGTGTTTCCAGATCTGTGGAGAGGCAGAAGGAGGACATGGCCAGGAGCCGTGGCTTGGATCTGTGGGAATTTTCTGTCCTGAGTGAGTTCGGCAGGCAGAGTGGGGGTCATGGGCATTTGATTTTCCTGTTCAGTGAAGGTCATCATCTAGGAGTTGAGCTGCCTCAGTGATTTCATCAACCTTTTTCCATCACGGCCCCAGCTGACTGTAGCATCGGGTGCCTTGAACCCAGCACTGCTTAGACACGTGTGGTCAGCACAGTTTGGGACCTAAGTGGCTCCATAGTTCCTGTGTCACAGTTTCTCTCTGATTGATTGCACTCGTCCCTTTAAAAAAAAAAAAAAAAGAGTAAATTAAACGAGGCAGATATTCCTGAACAAAACTGCTGTGGTCTTGAGAGCGGGTGGTTTTCTGAAGGTCTGAAGGCAGGTGGTGTAGGACTGGCCACCCACAGGGAGCCCCCAGACCCGGGTCTGCTCTGTGTAGCTTGCCTCTTGGAGCCCACACTGGGCTCTGGGGAGCTCTGTATCTGCATCACCCACGGCTTGATGGAAGAATGGAGCGACTCTTCACAATTTTTGAGTTTTTCAGTGAAATCATGGGGATGGAAGAGCAATCCTCAGATCACTTGTTTGGGAAATCCATTGTTTTTTTGTATCTCCCGAAGAAGGCAAGGAGGAAAACAGTCACCAGTGAGCCATCACTGAAAAGTCTTTTAGGTGTTGCTTGAGTAACTGAGATTTTCCTCGATCTGGGGAGACGTTTGGTTCAGGGTAGAGTGGACGTACCAACGTGTGCATATGTGAAAGGGAGAGGGAGAGAGAGAGAGACAATATTCTTTAGCTTTCAATCTCAGCTTACCGAGAACTCCTCGTGTCTCCAAGCTTCCTGTAGCTGCTCGGCAACGGTTTGCTTGCCAGCATCCCTCCCGTGCACTTTCTCCTTCATTAAATCTCTTCCACGGAAAGGGGTTGCCACCAAGTCTAGACTGCAGTGACATGCAGGAGGAGGGCCAATTAGTGGGGATTTTGATTCCTATTACATGAGGGGTGGGGTGGGGGGAGGAGGAGGAGGAAAATCTGTGCTTCCAGGTCCTTCAGAGTCTCCAGTTGTAACACGAATGCTCCAAAGCATTTACACCGCTATTCCCCAAGATGGCATGAATGCCACAGCACTAGAGCACGTCAGTGTAGACGCTCGGATCTGCTGAAGGGTAGGAAAAGGGACAAGAGTGACAGCGAGGCTTCTCAAGGATCAAGAGTGTTTGGTTTCCTTGCAGTTTGCCTTTGTGCTCAGGTGCCGTGCGTGTGTCGCACTAACAGGGCAACCCCCTCCCTCTTCCACAGGTTCCTCGCGTCGGGAAAGAAGAAAGATAAAATAGGGGGCACAGGTTATTTAGAGGGGCTGAGAATGTAATTACAAGGTGCAGTGGCTTGAAACTGAAATGTAGGTTAACCATTAGAGCCGGGAGAGGCATCTTAACAGGAAGGGCAATTGGGCGTTGGAGAGATTGGCTTGGGAGCTGGATGAGCGGCATCTTCCCGAGGGCCCAAGACTGGGAGGGAGACGCCAGTTGGGCTCCCAGCTGGGTGGGCATCTTCCCTTGTTGCCTGGCTCTGTTCGTGACTACTTGCTAGGAGCTTGAAAACGATTCTTCGTGTATCTGAAATATGCCTGGTTGGGGAAGCAGAAGAAAACAGAGGCGGCCGAGCACTGAGAATGAGGCCTTTGGATTGGTCTGAGGACCCCCCCCACTTTTTTTTCAAAGGATTTTATTTATTTCAGAGAGAGTGAGTGAGCACCCAGGGTGGAGAGGGGCAGAAGGAGAGAGAGAATCCAAAGCAGGCTTCACATCCCAGCTCAGAGCCCAATGCAGGGCTCGATTTCATGACCCTGAGATCACGACCTGAGCCAAAATCAAGAATCAGGCGCTTTACCTACTGAGCCACAGTCTGAGCCCCCCCCCCCTTACCAGACTTTCTGAAATATGGGCCAAGGACGGAGGCAATATTAGGAGTTTTTTCTTCTATAACGCTTCCTCCTTCTTCTAGCATGGGACTGTTGTTGTTCAAGTTACATTTGGGCTCTGTCAGTAGGACTTTCTTGGGGCTGACCCTAGATAAAATTTGGCTCGAGTCTCTTTGATCTTTTTAAAAAATCTTTCCTTTTTGACATTTCCCCCTCGCCCCCATCCGGGTGTTTTGGGTTGCCTGCCCACTTTCTTCTTTCCCATGTTGGATGAAAATCCCAAGTAAACTCTTCAGCCTTGAGGGGTGTTGCACTTTCAGACAAAAACCTGAGGAAACTGGCTAACCAGAGCACTAACTCTGCCGTGAGGAAACATTTCGATACTGCTAGGCAGACACTCGTAGGCGGCATAGAGGGAGAGCGTGGGGCCGTTAGCTTTTCAGGGCTGCCCTACCAAATTGCCTCAGATTTGGTGCCTTCAGACGTTTCAGTTCTGGAGGCCAGAAGTTCAAAATCAAAGTGTCAGCAGGGCCACGCTCCCTCCACACGAGCTCTAGGGGAGGATATCCTTCCTTGCCTCTTCTGGCTTCTGGAGGTTTCGGGCCTGTCTTGTCCTGGGGGCTGTGTCCCTCCAGCGTCTGCCTCTGCCTTCACTCGGCCTTCACTTCTCTATGTCTCCTGTCTGTGTGTCTCTTGTAAGGACACTAGTCATCAAATTTAGGGCCCACCTGATTAATCCAGGATGAGTCCTCGTTCATTCATCCAACAAGCCTTTGTGGAGTGCGTACCATATACCCGGGACTGTGCCATGTCCGGGAACACAAGGATGGCCAAGATACAGTTCCTGTCCCCAGAAACGTGCACTTTAACAGTTGGAATACAAAGAGTATACTGATAGCTATAACATGTAGATTGTAAAATGTGGTGTTAGAGGTCCAAAGTGTGAGCCCTTGGGGATTATTTGGTGGGGAGGGTAGCTGGGGTAGGGTAGGCAAACATGATAAAAGAGACACTTAAGGGTGAGAAGGCTTGAAGAGCTGAAACTCAGGGAAGGGCACTCTAGGGACAGGAATAACATGAGCAAAACGGGGAGGCCAGAAATGGAGCCATGTGTTTGGGACACATGGAATAAATTTAATTTAATCCCCAGAACCATGTCAAGAGGTAAGTGATCTTGTCCCCATTTTACAGATATGGAAATGGAGTCTCAGAGAGGAAGTAACTTGCCTGTGATCACACCGGTGTTAAATGGGGTTCGCACCCCACTGGTCTGATTTCGCAGGTCCTCCCTTTGCCACCATGTACCATCCCATAAGGAAGCTTCTGCCATTAGTTAGCCTCTGGAGACAAAGGGCCATGTAGAGAGGAATGTGGTTATTACATGGAGTCAAGCTTTGTAAGCCCGAGTCATTGGCCTTGACCCCATATCCATGTTCATGTAGAGCCAAGTGCTATTGACAAAGGCTTCCTAGAAAGGCAGAAGCAAACCTTTTTTTTTTTTTTTTGGTGTGTCCTCCCAATGCCCAGTCTAGAATGGGCTCAGTGACTAGTGATCGATCTACAGTTGGGAAACGTAGACCCTCAGCTCTGAAGTGACCTTAGCCGGGCCTGGATTTGAGAAGGTCTTTGGGTGAATCACAGAACTGATTTGGTAGCAGAACAGGTAAGAACACCTTAGTCTGCGTAGGGAAGGGGTCCTCCCTGCCCCCGGTGTGATTTCATACACAAGGGGAAGGGCCTGGCGCTCAGATCGAGCCTAGGGTGTTGAAATTCTCAGCAATAGTTCAGGTCTGCATATTTGAAGATTGTATCTGAAAAATAAAAATTATACATCTCCTGAAAGATGGGATCTCAGCTACTTATCTGAATAGAATAACAATTAGTGAAAGAGTGACTCAGGGAGATAGGGAAATTGCCTTAGTTGAGTCCCTCTGGCAAAACTCTAAACTAAAAGATTTTTATCCCAACTGGCATTGTTCGCCAACCCAATTTTGTTTTTATTAGGACTTTTCCTCGTGTCTAAAGAATGTGTGTGTGTGTGTGTGTGTGTGTGAAAGAGAGAGAGAAAGAGAGAGAGGGAGAGAGTGAGCTTTCTCTGGGCTCTGAGGACTCTTCCTTCATTTTCCCTGGAATACCATTCTTCTAGAATTTGCCATAGCAGCATCGGTTAATCTGATCTAGTTCCTTTAAAACTGAACTCTCCCGAAGTTCTGGCATTGGTTCCAAGTCAAAGGGGAGGGCATCGAGCCCAAACCTCAGCGGGCCCCTTGAGATATGAAGATGAGTCAGTCAGGGGTCTTTGCGTCAAGGAACTTAAATCTGGTGGCGATAAGCCATGCAGATTTAACTGTGATGCAAGTCAGAGTGATAAGTGTCTTCATAAAGGGTGCAGGATACTGTGGGAATTCAGAGGACAGAAAGCTTGTGGAGTACAACTCTTTCTGCTCCCATAATCCCTCCATCCTGTGAGAATCCAGTCCAAAGATAAGCAGGAGTCCATTCTACCTCAGTAAAGCTGGGAAAAAAATTGTAAAGATAAAAAACAGAAAAGAACCGAAGATAGGTGGACATCCTCTTGTAGCGGGACTCTCAAAGCTCCTCTGGGCTCCGGCCACTCTGCACAGCTCACTTGTCCCTGTAGCCTTACCAGGTTTCTTGGCCGTTCCCGGCCATGCCACACATTTACACACCCCTGTGCCCCTGCTCTCTTCTCTTGCTCCTCTCCTCTCCTCCTTTCTGAGAGTACGTGAGTTGGGGCGCAGTGCGTGTGGAGGGGCAGAGGGAGAGAGAATCCTGAGCAGACTCCCTGGTTAAGTGCGGAGCCTGATGCAGGGCTTGATCTCAAGACCCTGAGGGAGTGACCTGAGCCGAAATCAAGAGTCAGATGCTTAATGGACTGAGCCACCCAGATGCCCCCTTGCTCCATTTTCTTGAAGGGTTTTTAAGAAGGAGAATGATGGGATCATATATGTCCTTTAGCATCTCTCTCTGGGGCTCAGGTGGAGGAGAGTCTGGCAGAGGCTGGAAGACCCATGTGGAGGCTCTTATAGTTGTCCAAGGGAAAAGAGGCAGGGTGGTGAGGACATTTGCAAAGTAGAGCCAGTGGGATTTAGTGGCATTTGGCTTCAGGGAATGAGGGTGAGTAAGGTGTCTAGAATGACCCAGAGGTTTCTGGTTAGTTTGGAAGTCCCTCTCCTTGACAGGGACTGTGTCTTGTTCATTATTGTACTCCTTGGGTTGGGGATAGGCCCTGGTCCAAAGTAGGCATTCATTAAATATTGGATGAATGAATCATTCGCCACTTTGGCAGGCCGAATGTAATCAGTGAATTTGTATTCCCAGAGCACATGTTGACTGCTGGTTGGGATTGGGGTCCAGAAAGAACCCATTTGTGGGGGAGTGTAGCAGTCTAGGAATTCAACCTTCACCGGGCATGGAATGATACGCACTTAATCGACAGTTGGCAGTGGAGATAAAGGTAATTCATTCTTTAATTCTCAGCCTTAGAGAATGGCTTATCTCCAGGGTTGTTTTAAACTCCCAGTACTCTAGTGTGGTAGCGACACTTTGGCCTGCCTTTTACAGAGGCAGTCTGTGGTGGCCCCAGGCATGATCTCTGATTTAAAGTCAGAGCTCATGATACCCAGGTGCGCCCTCTGCAAGGTCATGTTCTTTCGGGCTAAATAACAGAAGGGTAACCTTCAGCTGGGTTCCCAAAGATGATTTCTTCCACCAGCAATCATCACTTTCCACACTGGTTTTGAATGCAGTCATTTCTTTAATCTGTATTCCTATCTTGATTAGTGAGAAATTAATGAGCGTGTAAGATTTGATTTAGATAATGATTAATTAGGGGAAAAGGCACCATTCTAATAGCTAGTCACTATTATATGCTAAGGAAATTAGTTAATATTTTTGGATGGCTAATTGACTTGTCCTCTGTTTAAAAAAAATCTTTTAAAAGTGCCTGGTATGTTTTTTTGGTTCATTAGTAGAGCAACCTGCACTTAATCCTTTGGATAATTTTAATAGGCATCTATTACTTTCCCTACAAGTCACGAAGCAACCAGTTTGGGATATCACTCATTCTTTTGCTTAATATTACTTTAATGATGATATTACATCATTTTTTTAGCACAATGTACCTTTGTTAGCAAAAAAAGTAATCTGCCACAAAGCGGACCTTGGCAATGAAATGTGTCAAATCATCATATTCATATATATATATATATATATATATATAGAAAAGATTTCAATTTTCATTGTTACTGAGCCCTGACGATTCCTCCTCTTCTGTTGCTATTTGAATATGTTTTATCTTGCTCTTAGGAAAGTGTAAGGAATGAGGTCTACATTAATATTTCTTCTGTTCTTTATTGTGTTTTTAATGGGATTTTTGACAATTTATAGTCATTAGTAAAATTGCAGTTGAGTAAAATAACCAATGTATAGAACACAATAAAGGTAATTAGAGAACTGGCAGGCTTGAAGTGACCTTGAGGGGTTATTTAGTCTGTTCCCAATTTCAGGCTTAAGACTCATCTGCCTACGCAGCTCTCCTCCACGCATTATGCTTTTGTTCGAGAAGCAGCAGTGGGCCTTTACTGCCTATGGGGCCAAGCCCACAGGTCTCTGTCCAAACTCACATTCTGCCCTGAGAAGCTAGCTGTGCCCCAGATTCCAGCTTCTCTCCAGGCAGGTTAGTCTTGCTCTAGTACGCTGCTGCCGCCAAACCATTGTACCCCTTGGCTTTTCCAAATCCTTCCCATCTGGCTCAAGCCCCGCCTCCCTTAGAAGTCCCGTTTGGCTCCCAGAGTCTCTGGTGAGCATTCATTTACCTAGCAAATGTTGTCCATAGGACATATTTTAAAAATCACCTTGACTGAGATAATTTACAAACAATAAAATATACCCGTGTTAAGTGAAGAATGTAATGAGTTTTTACAAATGTACACACCTGTGTAACCCCTATCCCCAAAGAAAATAGAGACTCTTTCCATCACCTCAGAAAAGATATTGCGTAGTTTGTCACCTTTTCTCTTCTCTAGCTATTCTTGTGTGAAAGTCTGGTCTCTTTGTGTGAGTTTTGTATTTGTTTATTTTAATGTTACTTAACCCGTGGTGTGCCAAGAAGGTGAGAGCTTTACTCACATCATCGCATTCAACCCTTGCAATGACTCTATAATGTAAGGGTTATTGATAATCCCCTTTTAGAGCTAAGGACAGAAAGACATGTGGAATTTCAGTGACTACCCTTGCTTGCATAGTTAGCCAGTGGTGGGGTAGGACTACATTTATAAGCAACTCGACACAGTGGGGAGGGGGGCACACTGTGATTGATCTTTTCCTGCCCATGGTGCCTGCCACGATGCTGACCTTCAGGCCATTTACTACTTGCTGATTTGGAATAAAATCCAATAGAACAGATGTATTTAGACAGACCCATAGCACATTGTTCGCTCTCCTCTTCCAATTAGGGGCAAGGCTCAGGCTTGGAATGGGGTCTCTGGGTGAGTGTGTGAGCCTATGGCTGCAAGTTCTTGAATGGAGTCAAAGAACAAGAACTGGGCCCAAAGGATGGGTGGAGGTCAGGAAAGCAAGGCCATGGGTAGCCAAGGCTAAGCCATCCTTTGAAACAAGAGTACACATCAGGAAAGGGCCTGCTGTGGTCTCCCAGTGGCCTAGCCTCTGGGAGGGGAAGCAATGGTAAGGGTGCCCAGTATGGGTCCATGGGGCAAGAATCCTCTAGAGGATTTATGGCCATAACCCAAATATTCCTTTTCAGCTGTCAGACCCAGACTCGGACCCAGTGTGCCAGGAAGACCTTGCCTCAAAATAATTCGAAATAAATTACTCTATAGTTCCTTCAAGTGAAACCTCTATTTGTGTATCTTCAAGATGTTTGGAAATTGATTTTTGTGGTGTTTAAAGATATTTTTTCCAAGAACAAAGTTAAGCACACAGATGTAAAATTTTCAGGGTCATCTGTCTCCTCTCCCTTGTTTTAGATCAGAGAGACACAAAGGTTGTTTTGTTTGTTTGTTTGTTTTTACCAGCGTTCTCAATCTGCGGCCCTCATTAATTCAACACTATATGCACAGGGCTGAATGGGATAGACAGGGCATCCCAAGGAGATGGGTGTCATTCTCTGTTCTTCAGGAATGGAAAATCTGGGAGAGGAGATTATAGTATGAAGGTACTTTTTAATCCTCCAAAATAAATGGGAACTGACAGCCCTGTAATGACTTCAGTTAAAAATTTTTTTTTAAGCATCTGGGAATCCAAAGTTATTAAGCTCCAAAGACTTGAACCTTTATGGCTCATTTGAATAGTCAATTGTTGAGCCTTCTCCTCATCTCCATCCCAGGCTATATTGCTCGTCTCTATTCCCATTTCCTAGCTGAATTCCATTTTTATATAAAAAAATATGAGCACCTCTCTGATGAGTGTGGTCAACGATTACTTTTCCTTTCTGTCTAATAAAGGAGTTACTTCCCCTTAACCTTCTTTTGTTCCTGACATTCCTACAGAATGCTTTGCTGTTTATTGTATCTTTTGTAGGTTGCATCTGAGTTCTTGAATTGGCCTTTCTGCTTTCATTCATACGTATGTACCAGTTCTTGGTGTTCCTCCTTAGTCATTTGCCCTTGGTTACTTTTTATTCATCCCACTTGAGATTTGGTTTCCAGAGTAATTCTTTGTTTCATCGATGAAGATTCCTCTCTAAATTCTTTCTTTACTTGTTTTGGTTCTGCTTTGTTTCTTTTATGCCTCTGTTCCTGCATTGAAATGGTTCATTTTTCATTATTGTCATTTCATTTAGGTATGTCTAGCTCTCCTGGCCCAGTTTGTTCCTTATGTTCTCTTGTGCTGGCCTGTGAGTTATATGAAATGTACTTAAAATGTTTTTCCCTTTGGCGTATATTTCCCTATTCCTGGCTTGGAAATTCTGAATTCGTATCAGCTTATAGATGTGTTTACTTCCTCAAATACTCTAGCTACCTCTTACCCCAGATCAGTTGTACTGGTTTATTGATTGATCAGGTAGTGTTAACTGGGAGGGAAGGTAGATGTTACTCTATGTACATTTCTTATGCTACATCTTTCTTCATGATGTTTGAGATCTTTTCCCATAAATTCTCACTTGATATTTTGTTCCTCTCAAGATGTTTGACTCAATGAATTCTTGAGAGAATGGGCATTTTTACAATGATAAGACCTGCCCAAGCCAGGGAAAGGGCCGCACTATGCAATCTCTAAGTTACTCTATGAGTTACCCATCAAAGCCAAACCAAACTGGTGTCATAGTGATTCAAAGAGGCGGTCCTGGGTTTCTGCAGGTACACTGAGTGGTGATTTGTTATTTCTGAGACCTAACAACTCATGGCACTTCACAGAGGAAAGATTTGAGCCCCATTATTTTATGATTCCCGCTGGCTAGAGCTGAAACACTATCAGCAGCCAGGCTGCCGAATAAACCCTACCATTCCCGAAAACGGGAAGTCCTCACCAGCGGAAACTGAGAAACACAAAGGATTTTTTTTAAATAACATTGAATTTTATGAATGTATTCAAATACAGCTATTTTAAACACATATGACTTAGGCATCAGTTTATCAAGAAAGTAGATAAAACATTGTCAAATGGACAGGAACTTGGTACATGGCAAGTATCTTCTCTATAGGATTTTCCTATCTACACGTGTCCCAACCAACCTTGTTTCAATCTAGATTAGCCACTCTTCCCGAAGGGGACTCTTTGCCTTCGTGGTCCAGTAAACCGCATCACTTTCTATTCCTAGAATAGCATTATATTTTGTAACCTCCTGTAGAAAGAACACAGTGAGCTAGAACTAACTCTGTTTTCTTTTTCAGAAGAAAATCATAAAGCCTTTAAGCTTAGACCGTATTTAATATCAGTTTAAGGCTTGTCTCTGAGATTGACATTTATAGGAGTTAAATCTGAACCCTGTGTCTCCAGACCCCAAATTGTATTTTGACACATTAAATATCACCTTTCCATCCAGCGCTATAAATTGCAGTGCTGGATTTGGTTTGGTGATATGTATTATCTGTGCTCTCCGTTGACTGCTTTTGTCAACGGGGGAAGGGGAGTGCTCGAAGTCCGTATCCTGGACTCCCAACGGTGATGTCATGTGAGGCAACACTTGATGAATTTCATTCCCAAATTAAGAAAATAGAACTTGGACACATACATTAAGGTCGTGATTAACTGGAATTCCTAGGGAAATAAGCTGTAATAGAAAGAAATTTTCTGGTCACTTAGGACTAACTAGTCTCTTCCTGCACACCCTCCCACCCCCACCCCCACCCCCCATTTTGTAAAATCTCAGTTGTTACAAAGCTGTCTAAAATGTCTGCGTGTGCTTTCCTTCGGGAAGATTTGATGTTTATTACAGGTCCTTGCTTTGCCAAAGACCTCACAGGACTTTGGGGGAGTTTCCCCTCTACCTCATATACATGTTTTGTCATCTTGACTAACTATGCTGCTTTATTGCACTCATTTCCTATGTCTTCGGTATTTGTCTCTGGCAACCCCTTTAGACAGTGAGCTCCTTGGGGTCAGGACCATGTCTCTCTTGTTCAACGTGGGACCTTCACCACGTAGCACAGTGCTTGGCACCCAGAAGTTGAGTCCGACTGAGTCCTCTGAGAAGCTGATGCCAGTAGGGCCCTACACGTATAAGGGGTTTCTGAGGGAAAACATTTGTGAAGGAAAAGGAGCAGGGAGCTGAAGGATGCTGGAAGGACCCTCACACTGTGGTGTAGGTCTGACCCTGTGGAGGAGGGTGCGAAAGAAGGAAGGTAGACTAGGAAGAATCTTTGACCGCAGTACTGTTTTCAGAAAGTTTTGTCAAAGTCAATGGGGAGTCCTTGAGCCCAAATCCCCGTCAGCCGAGTCCCATGCTCACAGAACTTAACATCTTTGTTATGCTCCGACATCGGCTGGGGCAGGCCCTGGGGATGGTGGCCCAGATACAACATGGCGGTGAGTTCAGAGCGCAGCAGCTGGGACCATGCAACACAGTAGGAGGTCTGAGATGCGCATGCTCACCACAGAAGGATCTCGACAAATGCTGTTTGGAGGGAAAGTCTGAGTACAGTGGGAGTTGCAGAAGAGGAGGGAGATTGGACTTATTATTTGCTAGTATTGGCAGAAGATATAAAATCAGGGAATGCCTCATCATTTCCTTCGTCTCTCTTTAGATGATACCTTATGAAAGAAGCCTTTCCTGACGATCCTATTAAATAGAATTGTTGCTGCCACTACCATCTGCCCTACCTCCCTGACTTTGGTTTTTAAACATAAAAAAAAGAACAGTTTTATTGAGGTATGATTAACATACAATAAAGTACATATTTTAAGGGTATAATTTGATAATTTTGACACATGCGTATAGCCAGGAGACAATTACTGCAGCCAAAATTATGAATCTATCCATCGCTCTGCCCAACTTCCTAACTCTGGCCCCGTCCCTGCCCTGTGTCCCCTCCCCAACAACCACTGAACTGCTTTCCGTCACTACTGGTTAATTCTCATTTGGGAGACTTTTGTATAAATGGAACCGTAGAGTATGTAGGGTTTTTGTGATGTGGCTTCTATGACTTCGCATAATGTTTTTGGGGCCCATTGCCGTGGTAGCATGGATCGATAGTTTATTCCTTTGTATGGCCGAGTCATAATCCACTGTAGGTATATACCACAACTTGTTTTGCTGTCCTTCCGTAGTTCTCTGTTCTCTGGAGTACTCATCACTATATATATATCACTATTTTGTGTGTCAATATATACACAAACCATACATATACACAACATATATGCAAACTATATATGCGTGTCTGTATATATCTGTTATATCCAGGGTGCTTGGCACGTGGTAGATGCCCAATAAAATATTTGTTGAATGACTTTCATCTACGCCCCTGGCTTGAATTTTCATTTATATGCTGTGAAGACCTCCACCGGAGCAGAAACGCCTTGCGTCCCCAGGGGAGAGCTGAGAATGACAAAGGTTTCAGTCATTGGGATACTTGGCAGATGATCTTTATTAACTGAGCTATAGAACACAAGAGATGGAACTCTGTGTGTGTGTGTGTGTGTGTGTGTGTGTGTGTGTGATACATAGAGATCAGTTTGGAGTAGGCTGAATTTGAGATGCCCACGGAGAGGTTGCAGATAGGAAGTTTTCGAGCTCAGAAGAGAGGTGAGGGCTGGGTTAGGGAGTTCAGCAGTCCCATAGATGGGATGAGATCATGTGTGGGGGGAGACGTAGAATGCAGGGAGGGTCAATAACGTTAAAGTGACAGGCAGAAGAGGAGGAAGAACCGAGAAGCAGATAAGAGTAGCCATAGCAGTAGGGGTGTGTGTGTGTGTGTGTGTGTGTGTGTGTGTGTGTGGCAGGGGTAGGTTCACTATAACAAGAGAGGAGCGGAGCCTTTTAAGAAGAAACTGGTCGACTGGGAGGGATACCGCCAAAGGTCACATTGGATGAGGACTGAGAAGAGGTTCTGATTCCCTAATTTTGGAATAAGCGAGGAGATTCTTAATTCGACAACTTTTTATGGAGTTGCAGAAATAAAAAGGTACCATGCATCATAAGCGAGGTGCAAGGAAGTGACTCAGGAGTTCAGAGGTCCATATTTGAATAGCGCTAGAATGTTGTCGTCGTAAGGGATTTTGGTGATTGTCAGGATGTTGGTGTTGTCCTTTGGATATTTCCTCTGTGAATCTTACCCAGACCTTTAGTTAACAACAACAGCAAAGCTTTGATAAGATATTGATGTTTTAATCATTTATCCCAAAAAGCCACACCGGGGTGGCAGACATACATTTCATTAGGAAATAATAACTGGAATTTTGAAAATTGCCTCTTGGTTGTGCTCTCATTCATAAATTATAATCAAGAAAAATAAATTGTAGGAGTGAAGATTAATCTTTTAACGGACAAATTAAATATCGGTGTTCAATGACGTCTACTTGGTGCTATAAATTGGTTTGTGCAGAATTTATGAGTCAAACCTAGGCAATTAATTCTAATGGTTATTCAAAAAGAATCAGTCATAAAGATAATTGGGAGAAAGCAGGGATTCGTTAAGATAAACACTAATTTTGAATAATCAAGATTTTACTGTATTTTAAAAAATGCATTGTCTTGCCTTATTCACTTTGTGTGTGTTTGTGTGTGTGTGTGTATGTGTGTGTGATATTCTGCTTACTGAAACGTGAAACACTTGTTTGTTTCAGGATCAGATCTGCAAGTATGTCTCCCCAAGGGTCCAACGTGCTGCTCCAGAAAAATGGAAGAAAAGTACCAACTGACCGCGCGCTTGAACATGGAACAGCTGCTTCAGTCTGCAAGTATGGAGCTCAAGTTCTTGATCATCCAAAACGCTGCAGTTTTCCAAGGTGAGTGCTGGGGATCATTTTAGTAAAAGGCGAAAGATTTATGCGATCTGAAGAGAAACCAGAGTATGCTGGGGATCATTTTAGACGTGAGCCCCTTGGCATCATTCTCTGGGCGCTGGGCTTTCAGATGCTAAGTCTAATTTATAAATGACCATGCCAGCGTTAATACTTGACAGAGAAACCTCCCAGTGAGAGATTCTGTTTCAGGAAAAACACAGCTTTTAGAGACACTGTGTTTCACTCTTTGGAGAGGCAGGCATTGTCCAAAGTCATTGTCCAAGGACATTCTGTTTACCTGTGTGCGATGGCTGCAAATCCCTACAGAAAGGGTAAATAATATCTTCTCTCAACAAGCCCTGAAGACCAGTTTAAAAAAAAACAACAACAAAAGAGGTTACGTAAATACCAGTTTTCTCCAGGCGTGGGTTAGATGGTAGTGGAACATGCCTGAACTCCTTCTGACCACGGGGACCATTTCCAGAGAGATCTGGAGCTTGGCTCAAAGGCGCTGTTTTCTCATTTGTGTGAGTGGACCACCTCTTCTTTCTGTGTGAGTCTCCGTCCTTACTACACCTGTGTGTGACTATAAAAGGACCTGTGGGGGCATTGCCAGGATGGGTCAGAAATTCTATTTCTCCTCACTGACCAGTAGGACCAACCCAGCAGGATGGAGAGTACCTCCTTCGATTCAAAGACCCAGCTAGGAATGTTGACGACGTGCTCTCTGTGTATTTGTTCCTTTAGTCTTCGCAATAACCCTAGGAAGTAGGTCTTACTATCAGCATCCCTATGTAAGGGATGAAAAGCCAAGGCACAGAATGGTTAAGTAATTTGCCTGAGGCCACACAACTAATTAATGGGGGGAAATCAGGATTTGAACCCAGGCGGCCTTGCTCTTAGAGCCTATATTTTTAACTACCTCGGTATGCTGCCTCCTGGGAGGGGAAATTAATTACAGATATTGGGGCTTGCTTCTGTCTTCCCTGAAGCACAGGACGCCAGCTCCTTTTTTCTTGCTCTACAGAGAATTGGAGTTTAGATAGAAAAATCTCTTCTGATGACCTGACGTTCCAAATTTGTAGGTTTCTGGCACCTTGTTAAGGATTAACCTCTTTGAATTGTAAGGTAGGTTGATTATAGTTTATTTTGTGTATTGCAAGGAAAATCTTAGAATTAGCTAAGAAAATTATTCCAATTAGCTAATAAAGCCTACATTCATGATAATTCCCTGGGTCAAAGCCTTAGGGGATGTTGGGTTGATTATATGAAATACAGTATAGAAGCGTGAGGTATTTGTTCACTTACGTATGCCGTCAGACTCTTGTGAAGAGTTTGTGGAGACTAACAATTTGGCGATCAAATGAATAATTGAAGCTGGTTTTAAAAATACATGTGCCATTCATGTACTTCTTAGATTGGTTTTGGAGCTGAGCTGCTGACTGAAAGTGGGGTGGTAAAAAGTGACGGGACAAGAGAATTTTGTCGAAGCCAAGAGCTGAATCTGACTCTTCGGGGGTGTTCAGGGGCTTTTCAAAATGGAGTGTTTGTGAGTGGTTTCATTCGCAGAATAACCAGGCCCACTGGTGTTACCTGACAGCCGTGGGCCTGCTGGAGGCGGGCGGGAGAACAAGCAGCACAGGTACTCCACTGTGTGGAGTAGCGGTAATGGCTGCCCTCTGAGGGCCTTGGGTGTCAGCCCGTCTGTCTCTGCCCAGTCCTCCATCTTTTTTTCCAGTCTTCCATTTTGCATATTGTGTTTTCTAGGCCTGGAGCAGCACGAGATGAGGAGAGAAAGGAAGTTCTGACCAGATTTTGATTGGCTTAGCGTGGAGGTTGGACACTAGTCATGTGAACAGAGGCTGGAAAGGGGGGAGGGTAGCACCTACTACTCGTATCTTTTCTCTCTTTTTCTCACACACACACATGTACACACACAAATATGTATTATTTCTCCAGTTGTGAACATAGGAGGACAAGTCTGGCAAAGGAACATGGAGATAACTCAGTGATGTCTGAACTCACGGCTGGGGCCTTCTACCTCATCACCATATGGACTCAATTCTTTCTCTTGTTTCATGCCCTTATTCTTTCCCTGCTTCCCATTTAGAGCAAATATACCCCATAAGAAAAAAGAAACCATGGCCCCAGACCTCAAGGCAATTATGCCATGTTTGTAGAAACATAGCCCCCAAATTCTTTCTGTAACGAACATTGGGAGGGACAAGACGAAAATCAGGGACCGAGGCAAGCTGATGTATTCTTGATGGCTAAGAAAAAGAGTGGAGCCACTTTTGTCCCCCTTATGATTACTTATTATTCTGACGAGCTGAAATGGGGAGGGCACAGTTGTTTCTTCCATAAAATACACTCCCTCCCCAAGATTCCGGTAGACCAAATCCTTGCTCCAATAATTCAGTCCTATGAAATTTGATGCAAGCTATTTTCCCCACCACATGAAGTTGAAGAAAGCTCATCTTGATATTGGCCTAGATCCACAATCTCTTTAGGATTCCCTCACTCGTCCACACTGGGGGTATTTAAGCAGTGAATGCTTTCTGCAAATATGTGCACAGTTCCACGAGCAATCCTTACTGCCTCAATTTGGATTTTATGTCTTCGTTTGCAAGAAGCCTTTGCCCTCATAAATGAGCCTGGGGCCCTTCGCTACAGCGGTTGGAGTGCTCTCTTGCTAATGTTGTTTCGATAATGATTGAAGCATTAAAAAAAAAGTTGTTCTTTATTTTCAATCTTTGCATTGCCTCGTTTCCTAAATTTAATTTACTCGGATGTGCTTAGTAAAATGGGGCAGCACAATCGTTTTTTGTTTCTGCTTAATTAATTCTTTTTGAAAAACTCCACTAAAAGATTTTTGTCTCTTTTTCTTCTCCCCTACCTCATAATAATTACTATGATAATACTACTAATGGCAATTTATTAAATGCCTGCTATATGATGCTTACTTTTACATAATTCTCTCGCTGGATTTTCCCAGCAGCTCTCTGAGGTTCCTACTGTAATTATCTCCATTTTACAGATGAGGAAACTCACTGATGCCTTGGCTTCTTCCGGGCCGTCATCTGACATGGTCTTCCTAATTAATGTTTTATCCTGTCTCTGTCACCTTTGCACGTTCAATCCTGGAGCTCTGTTTTCCTTGCAGGATGGCATTCTAACTGTCAAACGTGTCCCATCAGGGAGTATTTAGGGGGATAGGCCTAGGAATTTTTTCTGTATTTTGGATGATTCCAGTCTTCCCCAAGGTACCCCTGATTTTGAGGGAGAACACGCTTCAGCTTTTCTGGAAGTTGCCTAACCCGCAAGAAGCCAGTTCAGCTTCTTCAGAGGGGAGAACGAGAGTGGTTAAGCAGAAGACATCCCTGTGCTCCTGGAATGCTATAGAGCTCCGGCTGAGGTCACTGAGAAATTCTCAGGCCCTCATTCGTTCAGTACCCACTACTGTCCCACATTTGTGTGTGGTCTTTTTACAGGCTGGATTTTCTAGTTTTCTAGCAGGCGGTAGGTTAAGGAGTTAGGTGGAAGGATTATGGAAGAATGCCAGAGGGAGGTATCTATGATCAGCAAGAAGTTATGAGTGCCAGGAAGGGTGAAAAACATGAAAGTAGACTTGGGGGCTCACTGAGTGGGGCAGTCCAGAGGACATTCAGTAGAGGGGGATAACCTACGTGCCTCAGTAGCCCCTGTATTATAGCAGGGGCAATAGCCCATGTCTGTAGTGACGGCTGCGAATCAATAAAGAAAGATCAAGTTACTTGCACCATTTTTCTTTTCCTTCACATTTTCATGTGAAGGAGCTAAAATATATTTGGGGGAGTATGTGTCTGAAAGGCGATGGAAGAAACACTGGGCTTGGAGTCAGAGCATCTCAGTTCTAATTCTAGTTCTGTCTTGGTAAGCTTTATGACTATAGGGGCTTACTTAGACTCCATTAGCCTCAGTTTTGTGATCTGCAAAATGGGGGTGATAATTACAGTCCTGCTTACCTCCTAGGGGAGAGGTAGTGTATATGAAAGTGTCTTGAAAACTGTAAAGCTCCATGTCCCAGCGTTATTATCTCTAAAGCTATTACCTCGAAAGCACCGGGGGTGCCAGGTAAATGGCGCATTTCCATTACAGACATGAGCCCCAGTAAAGCTGGAGGCCGTGATGCAATTCACCCCCGTTTGCCCCCTACAGAGGATATCCCGTGCACAGGTGAGAGAGCACTTAGGTAAATAGCCTTTGGAAAGGGGTCTGTTTTGTACCTTCGTAGATGTGAAACTGTGCTGTTCAAAATGTCAATACCGCCAGGAGCTAGCCTTTCTTCCCCAGCCTCCTGAAGCTTCTCTTCTGGCCCCTATCTGGTATATTTTACACACAAACAAGCAGCTAGAGTGGGAGGGGTTTGTCACATTCAGGCCATACGTAGTTTTTTCAGGCCATATTTTAATTGCATTTTCTGGCCTGTGGAATCATGGCGGTGCTGGATGGTTTTCTCCTACCTGTTTTCTACGGCAGAGACGACACATTTCCACATGCGGGGGGCTGTGGTGAGAGGGGGACAGGGTTTCTGTGCTGCTGTTTCTTCACTCCCTTGTTTCCCATTTCCATCTGCTCTTGGCAGTTCTTATACTTTTTTTTTTTTTCTGTCAGATTCCTGTCTCTCCCACTCCCCCTAAATAAAATTGACCTTGGGTAGAATACCCTTTTCCATCAGCTCAGAGCAATTTCTCCAGTCATTTCTGCTTGAAATAACTGTTCAGGCAAAGCTTTTTTTCCTTCGCTGTTAATATGTGACTAAATAATTGCTTGAATGTTGATAAACATGTTTTTGAGATTCAATCATTTGTTCATTTAGTTTTTATAATGTTGCGGGGGGTTTTTAAGTTAGCACTGAGCAATTTTTCTCCATTTCACAATTTTTCCCCTTGACTAGTCTGACAGCTCTCCTGCGCATGCTCCAGCTGTGTGCAGGCCGAGCTCCAGCGAGTCCCTGACTCTGACCACTGGCCATCCTGTCACAACCCTTGCTTCCTTGAAAATAATGTAGGGGAGAGAATAATTACATTGATGTCTAATCAGAACTTAATTCATTTGCCAGAGCAAAATGTAATAACATTAAACTGGATAGAAGAATTTTAGGAACGCAAACCATGACCATGAGTCAGGTTATATAGCCTCAAAAATGTAAATTATTAATCAAACCACTCATCTGTACAGCAAAGCTCTAGTAATCCCATTATAAAAGGGTGAATTTCTCATCAGAGCTCAGAAGATGCTGGCTTTAATTAGTGTACTTTCATGGCGCTGACTCAAAGAGATAGTTAACTCTGGTTACAAAGTTTTAAAAAATGCGATTCTTTAATTATTAGTGCTATGGGACAAACAATTGGAAACTGGGTGTTTAAAGTCATTTTCATTTCATACTTAGAACTTTCGGATTCAAGTGGGTTTCAAAATTCTGTGGCTCTCGCAGAGCCAGAGTCTGGGGGAGTTATAAACCTTTACTGTGCCCTCTTACTGATTTAGAAAAGTCAGTCATTAGGCTGAAAACTCTTTTTAATAAAAAGAGCTTAGAAAAATGACTCAGTGTGCGGGTGGAGACTGTTCTGCGGCCAACATGAGGTGAGGAGATTATGCAGATTAACTCTTTACCGCAGCCCATGCCCCTCGATTCAACAGGGCTCTGGACACACTCCCCACGGCTGCCATGCTCCTGCCCACTTTCTCACTAGTGGGCCCAACGAAGCAAATTAAAGGACATTGTCCCTGTCCTCGAGAAGCTTCCAGGAAAAATACCACTTTTGCCTCCCGTGATTACTCCCTACCCTTCCCCGCCCCCACTGGGATTTGTTTACTTTCTGAAAACATATGTTCCTCCTCCTCTTTCTGTCTCACTGAGTTGCAGTACCTGATATCGGTATAATGAAGCATATGTTTGAGAGGTTTGAATTCTCCTGTCAGTAGAGTGGAGGTAGAAACGATTTTCCTTTAAGCTGGAAGCAGTAATGTAGAAATTAAAAACACCTTTCCCTCTGTTGACTGTGAGAGGCCTCCAGGGGCTGAGTTGTGGCCCCATACCCCTCCTTCTTCCTCATCCCGGTTTCCAGTCAGGCACCAGGGCTTGTTTCTCGCTTCACATTCCCTCGCATCTTCTTCCTCAACCCCATTCCCCTCTGCCCTCTCTGGGTCTCAGCGGTCTCACACTGATGCCCGCTGGCCTCGACTCCGATTTGAGTTCCGGGCTCCATCAGCTCACACCTAGACTACCAGCAAAGGTGGAACGAAGTGCCAGGCCTTTGGACTCTTCCTTTGGTTCCCCGTCCAGCTCCAGAGTGTGATGATTAAGAAGGCAGGCTCTGGGGTCATTTGGGCTGGGTTTGAGTGAGTCTGGGTGGGGATGGGTAGGACAAGTGGGGTGACTGTGGAGAGAGGGAAGTTGAGGGCTTGGGCCTAGAATCAAGGCTCCTCTCCCAACATGTGCTGAGTTGGTGGGAATCAAATGGAAAGTCTCCTCTTTGAAAGTGTTCTATTGGCATCATCTCACTGAAACCTCATGGCAACCATCTGAGGTTGATACTATTATTAGCCTCATTTCACCTGGAGGAAGTGGGGCTTTTGAGAGACAAAGTGACTTGTCTAAGGTCAGCCAACAAATGGCAGAGGTGGCAGTTGGGAACCTGGGAAGGCCAGCTCCGGAGCCTGGGCCCTTAACCACCATATATTATATATTATATATTGCCTCTGTGTATTTTGTTTCATGGTCATGGGCAACCTTTCCAATTCTAGCTTGCTTTCGTGCAAGGAGATTCTGGTGTATTTAATTAGAAAACATTTGCTGAGCAAGGACCTAGCATGTCTGGAGGCAGGCGTTGTGGGGGATTCAAAGATAAAAAACACTTCCTGCTTACCTTCAACTTCTAGAAACCAAGACTTTTATACACGAATAACTCAGGTACAAGGCATCCTAAGAGAAATGCTGTGAGAAACATTTAGCACTCCCCAGTCTTCCATGGGGAGTAAGGGTAGATTTAGGTTTTGTGGGGCCCAAAGCTTATACAATCTGGGGGCCCTCTTGAAGAAAAAGAAGACAAAATAAAAGCTACAAAATGCCCCGGCTCTTCTAGACAGAGGATCACAAGTGTGGGTCCCTGCAGCTTAGGTTTCAATAGCTTCCCACGAAACCCGCCTCTGTATGGGAGTGTGAGGTTGGAGAAGATTAATTCCAACTAGAGGGTAGAGGTTCTTGGAGGAGATTGCCTGTATGAATTCCCCAGCAGACATGGCTCTTGATCAAAGAGAAGGGCAGATGAGGGAGTTAGGTAAATCAGCGCATATCTTTTTCTAAATTAAATTAAAATTTGAACATTAATAATTGCCTACCAGATACCAGTCTTGCTGGCCTCCCTGGCTAGCCTCATGGCATCTCAGCCTTAACCTCTCGAAAGAGCAAGATGCCTAGGAGGCATGCAGAGAGGAGTGTAGTGTGACAGACGTGTGCTTGGGCTTTGGGGGGACTGGAGTCAAAGTCCCAGATCTGCTAAGCTCTCTCTTTGTGACCGCAGAGCACGTCAGTTCTCTCCGAGCCATTAATTCAGGAGGGTTAATTCAGAAGAGGGCTGTGAAGAGCTCAACTCTGTATGGGTCTGTAAGAATCAAATGCAGGGCAGCCATTATTTCTGTTATTCTCGGTTGTATGTTTGTCAGCATCATTGTAGATGAGGTAGAATATCTTTCTTTGCTCTGTGGCATTGACGGTGACATATCTGGCACATATACTTTATTAAAAAATGCTTTTCTGTGCTTTTATGTAATTATGATTCATGTAAAAAAGGTTCCAGTATATTGACTCCTAATCATATCACTCAGAAAAAACTGCTTGTAACCTTTGTATGTGTTTTCTTCTTTTCCCTCTCTGTGTGTGTATGCATGTACGTGTGTGTGTGTGTGTGTGTGTGTGTACTTAAGACTAGATAGTATGCACTCTCTAAATAGTCCCCTAGTGGTCTGAATGAGTTAACATAACCTCAAGATCTAACTAGCAATGGCAGACTCTGATTCCATTGGGTTGCATTAGGAGAGGAAGGAAAACAAAAATGGTAAAATGAACCAGGATATTTATGATGCTTCCTCTATTGGTGGAAGTTCTTTAGCATTAGTACTGGACCTGATTAACTGAAATGTAATCATTGGACTATACCAGGTTCCACGGTACTCCCTCTCTTGGGATCCTGTGTTTTTTCCTTTCTAACACTTACCAAGTTCGTAGTGATCCATGTATGGATATTTTGTTAACACGAGTCTCCTTTACTGGAGAATGATCTCTCTGAGGGTAGGGCCAATGTGTAGTCTATCTCACTGCTATAGCCCCAGGTGACATATTAGAAAATACTCACCCCAGGGGAGTGTGCACGTGCACATGTGCATCTACGCATATACAGAATTAAAAGAAATAATATCAATAGAAACAGATTTCCAACTCTTCTGCATCCTTTGTAGCAAGTACCACTAGGACCAAATAGAAAAAATAAATACAACCTGTTGCCTGTGGCATTTATTTTCAGGTTTTATTTATTTATTTTTATTTTTTTAGAGAGACAGAGAGTAAGCCAGGCATGGTGGGGAGGGGCAGAGGGAGAAGGAGAAAGAATCTCAAGCAGGCTCCATGCCCAGGACAAAGCCTGATGTGTGGTTCGATCTCATGATCCTGAGATGATGACCTAAGCCGAAATCAGAAGTCGGATGCTTAACTGACTGAACCACCCAGGCACCCCTGTCTTTAGGTTTTAAACTCCATTCAGATAGATCTTAAGAGTGTAGCTAATAGGTTGAAGCTTTCCCATTTTGAGATGAAATGTCCTATGCTATACCTGAGCTTCAGCCTCCGCTTACGGCCTCACCACTCCCTGGCTTGCTGAGTGTCTTTTCTTCCAGCCTGATCTAGGCTCTTCATAGAGCATTGTGAAGAAGGCTCAGTGCCACGGATTTACACTTTTGTGACCAAGAATCATGAGACTTGCGACGCTTGTCAGCTTTTCCAAATATGCTCTTATGTGTCATTCCTGATTATAATGTCACTTAAAAGTAATAGAGCAAACTTTCATTCAGGATATTCTTTTTAAAAAAATAAGTTTTGGCGTGCCTAGGTAGCTCAGTGGGTTAAAGCTTCTGCCTTCGGCTCAGGTCATGATTCCAGAATCTTGGGATCGAGCCCCGCATTGGGCTCTCTGCTCAGCAGGGAGCCTGCTTCCTCCTCTCTCTCTGCCTGCCTCTCCGCCTACTTGTGATCTCTGTCTGTCAAATGAATAAATAAAATCTTTAAAAAAAACAAGTTTTGACTACACAAATAAGTACCACAGGAGTCTGCCCTCACCAGTTTGTGGTTTTACTTTCCATGGGGTCAGTTGCCCGAGGTAAACCCTAGTCTAGGATCAGATGATTCTCCTTCTGACAGATTGTCAGAAGGACAGTAGTAGCCTAACACTATAGCACCATGCCTATGTTACCCACCTCACTTGATCTCGTCACGTGGGTATCTTATCATCTCACATCGCCACAGGAAGAAGAAGGGTGAGTACAGGACCATCAAATGCTTTTAGAGAGAGCCCACATTCATACAAATTTTATTATAGTTTATAGTTGTTATTCTATTTTATTATTAGTTATTGTTGTTAATCTCTTACTGTGCCTAATTTATAAATGAAACTCTGTCATAAATATGTACATATAGGGAAACGTAGAGGGAAAAACATAGTCTATCTAGGGTTCAGCCCTATCCATGTTTCAGGCACCCACAGAGCATCTTGGAATATATTCCCATGGATGAGGAGGGGAACTACTGTACATGTTTATTGGGAAAATGAAAAAACACAAACAAAAAAGTGGGAAATAAAATGACTTACATTTTAGCCCCCAGAGGATAAGTACTATTACCATTTTGGTATATAATCTTGCATACTTTGGTTCAGTGTTATACATATATGGGTGTATGTATATATTTTTTAAAAATGGATTATGTAGCTTTCTAATGTGATATAGCCTTCTTCACATGTCAATAATGTTTTTCTATAATACAATGTAGTATTGTACAAACATAGTATTTAGAGGCCACATAGTACTTAGCCCCATGGCTGTCTCACATGTTATTAGTCCAACGTTCTTTAACTGCTAGAAATTTAGGGTACTTTCACTAAACTGTAGTGAGATAAATAATGTTCATATAACTGAATACTTATGCACATCCTTAATTATTTACTCAGGATAATTTCCTGGAACTAGGATTGCTGGGTCAGAGGCAAAATAGTTTTTAAGGTTTCTCACATTTATTTCCTCTTTTTGCCTGATCATTTGCCATTTTACGGTAATCCTACTTTGGGTGAAAAATAGTACTCTTTGGTTACTAGGGAGGTTTGATGGTCATATGTACTTTTTATTTTGTGAGTTTTGTTGTTAATATTCTTTTATCATTAAAAAATTAGCTATTCATAATTTCTTATTGAGATGCCCCTTTCTTATTGATTTGTAAGAGCTCTTTATATATTCAGGATGCTAACCCATTTTATGTGTTATTAATTGCATTTACTGCTTTGTTTATTAGATTTTTCATTTTTTATGGGGGTTTAAAAACACCTTCAGTCAATGTATCAATGTCTTCCTTTGGTTTCCAATATATTCTTTGATTATTTATCGATTGGTAACAGCTTTGGCATGAATCAAAGATGTGCTCTATTTCCTGTTCTGACACTAGCTATGTGAAAATTGGTAAGTAATTTAGTGTCTCAGTTTGTTTTTGTATGCGCAAGATAACACCTCACCTGCCAACCTGCCGGAGCTTTTATGGATCAGAAGAGGTAAGGTATATGAAAATGCCTTCAACATTTAAAGGATGATTTTTGTTGTTATTCAGCTATCCCCTGAAACTAACTATTAATCTGAATCAGTTCATTTTTACTGTACTGAAAACAGCATTGCCTTTCCTTCCCCTGGATCTGAGATCTTTCTGGCCACTTAGTAGGAAGTAGTCTTGGTCTAAAAGTACACTGGAGTCTGTGCTCTGGTAGTTGGAGAGGTGCTCAGAGGGTGGTGAAATGTTGCCTGCCATCAGTCTCTGCCTGGAGCACGGATTCTGGGCATCCATCCCACCTTCCCAGCTGGGGAAATGGGCTCTGGAACTGCTCTTTGATGTAGTATGTGTGTTTACTTCTACATGCCCCCGCCCTTGAAGGATAGCTAGCGAAACCCATTCAGTGAGGCCAAAGTGTCTGTTCCTGTCCAATAGAGTAGTAGGTGGGGGAAAACCCAAAAGCCTTCTGTTCACACTCCTATTCCTTGGGGACTAGAAAAACAGTACTCTTTCTAGCAATTAATATTTGAAACAGATACACTGGCCTATCAGATAAATCAGTGGTTTAGCACAGTTTTGTGGTACACATTCTGGTAAGAGTTGTTTATTGGGACAACTTTTTTTTTTTTAAACCACGAGATGACCATAATTCCCCCTCTCTAAATGCCAGATTAAAAAACTCAGAGAGGCAAGAAAAATAATTAAAATATCTCATGCATCAAAGTAATCATTAGTAGAAAAATAAAGTATGTTCTTTCTGGCAAGCTCTGCCAGATGGTTGAGGTGGCTTATAGTAGGAGAAGATGCTTAAATGATACATGTATTATTTCAAATATAACCTTGAGGAATTTTGTTTTTGTTTTGATGGGAGGGGAAGATAGTGTATGCTTTCATAACTCAAGCCTTCTTGAAGGTCAGAGGCCTCTAGAAAGTTGGTGAAGTTAGATACTTGAGCTCATCTGAGTCATTTCCATGCAGAAGTGAGGTTAGCTTACTGAATGTCTACTGTGTGTTAGGTTTGATTAATCTTGATAACAGTAATGATACTCTTAGGTGTGACTATTGCAACTTCACAAGAAATGAAAACTGGAGTTAAGAGCTATTAAGCAATCCGCCTTAGGCCACATAATCAGTAAGTGGCAGCATTAAGTTTCTAACTTCAAAGTCATTGAACCACACTGTCTTCCTTGGCCTTAGAAGACAAAAATAAGCCTTAACAACTCATAAAAGTGATCATGATCAGGGTGCCTGGGTGGCTCAGTCGGTTAAGCATCCGACTCTTGATTTTAGCTTGGGTTATGATCTCAGGGTTCTGAGATGGAGCCCCACGTTGAGCCCTGCGTCGAACTCCATGCTGGGCGTGGAGCCTGCTTGGGATTCTCTCTCTCCCTCTCCCAGTGCCAACCCCCCCTCCTTAAAAAATGATCATGATCATAGTTTGAAAAATAGAAAGTGCTGTTGGAATCTGTACAGTAATGGAGAAATAAACAAAATACCCCAAGAATGGCCCCCCAATTTTATTTGGCAGAAGGCTGCAAATTCCACTGCCGTGAAGCAGTTCTCTATAGGGACATATTAGGGTGGGTTAACTGTACCCTGATGTTCTGTGGCATGTGGCAACCTTTCTTATTGCCTCATACGGAATCGCACACACACCCTTCAGAGTTCATTTTAGTACTTTTCAGCCTGACATGGAAAGGGGCTGCTACTCTGACAAACACGATCTGGCCAGATGTTATTATTTTGCACTACATTTAATTTCTTCCTGCCAAAGATTTAGACTTCTTTTCCCTGATAAAGATCAGGGGAAATTGTCTGGTATTTACAAAATCCCATCCAGGCGTATCTGTTACAATGTTCACTTAGCAAAGTTTATTAGATTATTAGGGCTTTAAACCCTTGGGCTCTTTCGTTATTGAAATTAAAAAAAGAAAAACCCAAACATCTTCAACAAATTTAAGTGGCATAATTAGGCCCTGGACTTGTGTTACAGGCATTTTGGAATTATGAAAATGATTTAAATAGTATTTGCTTCCTGAGAAACTTGCTGAGTTTGACAGGGATGAAAGGAAAGTGGTTATGCTTCTTTGGTCTCCCGAGTTAATGGGGAAAGTGATATCTGGAACCGAAATAAATTTGCTATAGTAGTATAGCAAAATTATTCCCATAAGTAGTTAGCCATACCACACAGGGCCTCTCTTTCTTGGCCTAGTTAAAATGCGGGCACCACAATATTAGAGGAACATCTGGGTCTGTCACTTCCTTGCTGATGAAATCCATTTAGGGTAACACTGAACCAGACCCCTTAAACGTTAATTCTTGGCATATACCCATGCTCTACTAGGCATATGAAGGTAGTAATAGACATATTCAGTATTTACAAGACATAGTAGGTTCTGGTTTGTATACACTGCCATTTTCCTCAAGGGATTTCACTGTGCTTTGCCTGCAATGATTATATTTTCATGCGTTTTCCAAGTTGAAAGCTGGTGGCCCGATTCTTACTTTTTCTAGTGTAGGAATGGAGGCAGGGGAGGGTTTGGGCCAGGGACCTGAAGGACTCAAGATTCGGAGCCAGTAACTGGTCAGGGACTTGAGCTGTGTGGTGTACGTAGGAAATTGAGGCTGACTAGAAGGCTTATTTGTTTTGGGGAGTGCGGTGGAGTGGCACTAATTCAAGCACCAAAATTTTGGAATATCAAACTTTGCTTAAGAGAGAGAGACGACTGGGGAGCTCGGCTAGGTCAGCTAAGAGAGCACACGACTCTTCATCTCGGGTCATGAATTCAAGCCCCACGTTGGGCATAGAGCTTACTTTAGAAAAGAGAGAGCAATGACTGAAAGGAAGTGTTCGTTATATATGTCAACTTGAGCGTTTTCTTCTATCATATATTTACTTGGCATCAGACTTGGCTTTTAACAAATTATGAAAGCCCAGTTCCTTAGAGACTATGTTAGAAATGTCTCACAACTAAGCCGGACCATAGTTGGCCTTTGTCTTCTTATTTTGAAGCCCTTTATGGGAAAATCATAATAGCACAAACATACATACAGGCCATAAATGCTGAAATGGCAGAAGTGAACTCAAGGCAGGAGGTAAATATTTTGTAAAAATTAATGATCTAGACTGAACTCTCATTAACTCTGGCTCTGTTAATTTGAATATTGTGATAATTTGACTTGGACTGAAGTTTACTTCCATCCCATTTATGAAGAAAGAATCTGATAAACAAATTAATAGTGTATATAAGATTTGCAGGAAGCCATGTTTAACTTGCTTGAAAGACTTGAACAAGCCCATTAATTAGCTAATTATAACAAGCTTTGCTTATTAAAGCAAGTCTAATGGAACCTCTACTTGGAAACACTTTATTAGTGAGTTTGAAATACTCCAGGTATGGAAAAATAATAAAAAGAGAATAGATTCCAGAATAAAATAATAAAAAGAGAATAGATTCCAGAATAAAAATAATAAAAAGAGAATAGATTCCAGAATAAATTGACTTGAGCTTGAATCTTGTAACCTAGAGGAGGCCCACTTAACCTATCTAAGCTTCAGTTTCCTCATCTCTAAAGCAGGGACAATAGGAGTGCCTGGGTTGTACAGTCCGTTAAGACTCTGGCTCTTAATTTTGGCTCTGCTCGTGATCTCAGGGTCATGGGGTCGAGCCCCAAGTTGGGCTCCACGCGCAGCACAGAGTCTGCTTGAGTTTCTCTCTCCTCCCTCTGCAGTCCCCAACACGTTCTCCCTGTCGCTCTCTCAGATAAGTAAATCTTAAAACAAAACAAAACAAAACAGGGACAATAAATAATAGGACCTACCTAACCATTCACAGTTATGAGAAAGAAATGATATGACCCATGTGCAACTTAATTTAGAATGCCTGGTACATAACAAGTGTTCAATAAATGCGAGCCAGTGTTTGCTATTTTTGAAAAGTAGTTGTCAATCACACTTCACTAACTCACAGTATCTTTTCCTTCATCAATTCAGATTAGTGAGGATGTTCCAGGAAAATAACCTATTTGTTGAGTTAGCTGTTCTGGAGTTGGAATGAGAGTTCATCTGGGAAAAGTAACTTAATAAATTGGCCTACGTAATCTATAGGCCACATATACACATGGAAAAAGGACAATTTCCAGGTTCAATGTCCTTTTAGTTTCCCAGGAGGGAAATTCCGTTTGAACGGGTTTTATGTTATAAGCTTAGTTTTCATGAGTTCGTGTTGTGAAGTTATTTTGGAGCTTGAAAAATGCAAGATTTTAATATGTTTGAATATTTTACTGTAACATTTCGAGTATTATTCCTTTTCTGTTATCCTGATGACACTTCACTACACAAATAATAGGTGTTAATTTTGGAAGAAAAATAAGTTTATACTGGTAAATAAAACAGAATATAAACATCACCCTGAATCTTAACATTCAGAGATGACCATAGTCATGTTTCCTTTAGTTATTTTCAGGTGTGCCTTCGAATAAGGCATGGCTTTGTGATCACGAGATGGACTTGAACTTGAAAAATTGCATATAATTTTACATCTGACAGTCCTCCTCAGATCTGTTTCTGTTGAGACCAATAGTAATACAGCACAGAGAATATGGCTTCAATTATCTTTCTAGGTCCATTCTAATTCAGAATTGATGTTGTGTTTGTGTGTGCGCGTGAGAGAGTGAGATGGGGGAGGAGACAGACAGAGACAGAGAGACAGATGCACACAGAGAGAGGACGCCTGCATCTGCTGGGTGGAGGTTTTCCCTGTTGTGTGGTCTAGTGACAAGAACATTGGACTAGGAGTAAGAAGATATGGCTTGTAGCTCTGACTCCAGCATGACTCATTGGACGACCTTATGCAATTAATTTAGTTTTTCTGGGCTTTAGTTTTCTCATATATAAAATGGGAGGTTAGGCCAGATAATTTTTACAGCTGCTTGCAGCTCAAAGAGTCTGAGTTGGTTTTTTTTTTTTTTGTTTTGTTTTTAAATCAGACTTGCCTGTCTGCCTGGAAGAACCCAAGCTCTGTGGATATCTTCCTAAAGAGAGAAGAGTGATGAATCTCAAACAGTTTCTTTGGCGCCAGATAGACCAAAGGCTGTAATTTTTAGCCTATCAGGAGTTTGACTTTTGGAAGTGCTAAATCCTCCATTAGGAATAAATGTGGAAGCTCCAGGTTATTTATCGTTATTTACACTTTCCATTCATAACTGTCAGTGTCAAAGTCTCTGTCGACATAACTGTGTCAACGAGGTTAGCTTTAATCAGTTTAGTGGCGGCTAAGTCACAAATATATCAAATAGCCAATCACGATGCAGGAGTCCTCTACAGCCTGACTGAATTATTTATTTTGTTATGATGAAAATGTCTGGGCTTTATTGGGTTTTCTTTGAAGAACTTGATTTGGCTTGAAGTCTGGAAGATAAAAGATCCGAGATTGTCTCTCAGATTTTTATTCTGCCTTCCTTCAAGGCTTTTCATTTTTCACAAGCCGTTGTTAGCACTTTTAAGTCAAGGTGAGAGAGCCGTGATATTTTTTATCCTAGGGGTGTAAGCATGTGTGAAAAACTTTTACCTTTGATTTCTTGTCCCGTTTCTGTCGTTTGGAAGCTATGTGACCTTGAACTAACCACTTAACCTGTCTTGAGCCTCACTTGCTTCATCTGTAGAATGGGGATAATCTTAATCTTGCCTGTATCTCAGATTGTTACGGAACCCAATCAGATGATGATTTAGTCATCACACAGAGGTAAGGGATTTTATTATTATCATTGACTGTAGTGCTATTACTTAGGCCCTTAGTAGGTAGGTCTGCCTTGATAGGACAGATAGGATCCTGAAAAATTACATGGAAGTCAATTTTAGGAATCAAAACTCTCCTCCACCTTACATTATACCCTGATATATTACCCAGAAAATTTTGTCCTCCAGAGGTCATTCAAAAATTAAAGGATTCGGGGTACCTGGCTGGCTCAGTTGGTAGAGCATTCGACTTTCGGTTTTGAGGTCATGGATTCGAGCCCCACATTGGGTTCCAAGATTACTTAAAAATAAAATCTTTTTTAAAAAAAATTAAAGGATTTCACAAACTTAAGATCATTTTCAACTGAAAAAGAGATCATATTCAAGTAAAACATGAGCACCACAAATCATGTCAAATGCAATGCTAATAATGTAACTCCAGAGACTTTGAAAAGGGAAAGAATTCATCTCGCTTTAAAGATGCTCAGGACCTATCTGGGGATGGGACGGCATCGGGGAGCAGGCTGCTGGCATTGGGGAGGTCAGCAAGAGGAGAGGACAGGAAGAAAAACACATAAAATCTAGCTCTCCCGAGCAGTCCTCTCTGTGTCAGTCCGCGTAGCTCTTACCAACCCCCACTGTACACTTCTTACTCGTTTTCCACACGTCTTTAGTACGGACGGCGAAACTGTAGACGTGTGCCTTTGTCCTTAAAATAAGTTGTATGCTCTCTCTGAGAATCACTTTTGTTTCCTTTTCCTCTTTTTCCTAATAAGCCATTCAGAGGCCCTGCTTACCAGCATAGCAGGAAAGAAAAGAGATAAATACCTAGGGCCAAAGCAGAACACAAAGGAAGCAAGATTAGAAAATTGGGCAGTGTGGAGAGAGAACATCCGAGTGGGGTAACGTGGCCACCAGCGGGAAAGGCTGCCTGTTCATCCAGCGCATGATGTCATGTTTAAGTTGAGTCATGGCTAATTAACTTTCATGTGCTCAAGCAAATTTGCATGTATTGAGTATATGCTAACTGAGAGCGACATTTGTGGAAAATTTGAAGAGCTAGGTGGCTTTATTCCTGACGAGATAGAAGCCGGGTTCCCAGGAGGGATTTTTCCAGCCTCTTCTAACTGCAAGGCCCTTGGGAAGCTCAAGTTGTGGAGAAGCACTGGCCTTGGAATCAGAACATGTAGATCCCAGTTCCAGCGTGGTTATTCTCTAGCCCTGGGACCTGCAACCAGCCCTCTGAGCCCCTCAGGATCTCTTTCCAAGCCTGCCAGTGAGGCTAGGTTTGCCTACCATGCTGCTCTGTGCCACCTGCCTCCAACCCCGTGCTGCCTCCCTCTGCCCTAGGACCCACCACACTAGAAATAATGTGCTTTGGTTGAGGCAGGAGGGGCAAGGGGGATGTCTGTCCCCTTCACTGGACTGGAATCCCTGCAGGGTCTGGTTTCAGCTCCTCTCTGTCCCTAGCCAGTGTCAGCGTTGGAAGGTGGATACACACAGTTGACTCTCAGTGGATGTTCGTGAGACTTGATGCGATTCCTCTAACCCTTAGGTTTCTCATCTGTAAAATGGAGCTGCTCCGTGTCCAGTCTCTGTTAGTTGTGAGAATATGAACATGTGTACACAAAATTACATATTGGGGTGCCTGGCTGGCTCAGTTGGTAGAGCGTGCGACTCTTGATCTTGGGGTGGTGAGTTTGAGCCCCAAGTTGGGTGCAGAGATGACTTAAAAATAAAATCTTAAAAAAATTAAAAATGCATATTACACTAAACAGCACTATACATACACTTATGGAAGGGGTATTAGCAATTAGGGTCGTTATGTATAATTCACATCTTAAAATATAGGGCTAACTTCTTAATGGAGTTTGGGAAAATTGACCTTTTGGAAGCACAGTTTCTTTGTCGGAAGCAGTGAGTAGATTAGCACAACAGCTTCATCTGGGGACCATGGAAGGGTTGCAGTGGGTCCTCGAAGCCCCTGTCATTGTTTGTAAAACTTTTGGTATCTGTGCCTTCTTTCCTAAAGAGAGCACATAGCCCAAATCAGATTCGTAAAGGGGTCTATGCCCCCCAACTTCCCAAACACTTAAGAACCACGAAGGTAGCTAATCTCTTCAGCGTTAATCTGCTTCTATGAAGAATCCTAGTCTGAACAAGTAGACTTTATTTATAATTATTTAATGGACTCAAAGAAGTAGCCTCAGTTATTTTAACCACGCTAACGTCAGGATTCCCAGAGGTAATAATATCCATCTGGGTAATGACCACGGGTATACCCTGCTACCAGCCAGATG
Source organism: Neogale vison (assembly GCF_020171115.1). Classification (NCBI taxonomy): domain Eukaryota; kingdom Metazoa; phylum Chordata; class Mammalia; order Carnivora; family Mustelidae; genus Neogale; species Neogale vison. The sequence continues at coordinate 17,176,831 of NC_058105.1, forward strand.
CCTACTTGGCTTGAGGGAAGAATTTACTGTTTTTGTTTTTGTTTTTTTTAAGAGTGAGTTTATTTATTTATTTATTTATTTATTTATCTGACACAGAGAGAGACACACACAGCGAGAGAGGGAACAGAAGTAAGGGGAGTGGGAGAGGGAGAAGCATGCCTCCCACTGAGCAGGGAGCTGATGCGGGGCTCGATCCCAGGACCCTGGGATCACGACCTGAGTGAAGGCAGAGGCTTAGCTGACTGAGCCACCCAGGTGCCCAAGAGCTACCATTTGGGGTATGGTCTTCCACCTCCTTTCCCAAACGTGGTGTTGCCTTTAAGCGGACCTGGGGCTTGGTCTGCAGAATTAGAAGTTTCACTTGTATGTTTGCCCACCAAGTGTGATAGATAATGCTTTAAAGAATGGAATAGCAAGAGCGGAGCCATAGATCCGCCACGCTGGGAGGGGCACAGACTGGCCCAGCTGTGTTTGTTGTGATGATACTGGATACTATTTCCTTCTCTTGGGAAGTGATACAGTTAAAATCCCAACATCTGCAGAAATTGCAAGGTTGTTTCACTTGGTTATGTATACTGAGCTTTCCATTTTAATAGAGGCGGATGTCAACTTATCAGATTAAGTATGGTACGTAGAAGGAAGTGATCCACCAGACTGTTTTAGAATCCACTGCTGACCGTGGGAGATGACTGGGGCGAAGTGGCCGTCTCACCTTCATCTCTGGGAGGGGAGCATCTTCCAACCAATCACTAGGAGAGAACAATGGGAAAAAAAACAGGCAGAAGATACAGTTTTTTTCACGGCTCCCACACTAAGCAAATAGCGTAGCATTGGGTAAGTCGCTTCCTAACTGAGGGCCTCCCGGGCTATCTCTTAGCTAAGGCCCCCTTTCAGGGTTGTTGTAATTATTGTTAATAAGAGTTATGGTAATACTGATGCCTGGGTGGCTCAGTCATTAAGCGTCTGGCTTCCGCTCAGGTCATGATCTCAGGGTCCCGCGATCTAGCCCCGCATCGGGCTCGCTGCTCAGCAGGAAGCCTGCTTTCCCTCTCCCACTCCCCCTGCTCGTGTTCCTGCTCTTGCGGTCTCTCACTGTCAAATAAATAAAATCTTAAAAAAAAAGAATTACAATAATAGAATTTCCATTTATTGTCTACTATGTGCCACTATGCCAGGAGTTTGAGAATAAAATTGATCTAATCCTTCTAGTAATCCTGTTAAGTAGAGGGTATTACTCCATTTTATGAATGGGGAAAACTGAAGCTCAGAGAGGGTAACCAGTTTGTTCAAGTACTACCGTCTGCCCACCCTTTCCTGATTTCTCTTCTCCCACACCAGTCACGGCCAAGTCCTACTGGTTATACCTCTTTTCCCTCCTTAAAACCACTGCCCTGGTTTCAACCCTCAACTCTTGCCTGACCTTTCTAACCTGCTTTCTACTGTCTCTCTACCTCCAGTTTTATGCCCTACATGGAGGGCCCATCAGTTTTTTGTTTTGTTTTTGTTTTTTTTTTTTTTTAGAGAGAGAGAGATAGGGAGAGAGCAAGCGAGTGAGCAGGGACAAGCGGAGGGAGACAGAGAGAGAGAATCTCAAGCAGGTTCCGTCTGACATGGTGCTTGATCCCATGCCCCTGAGATCATGATCTGAGCCAAAATGAAGAGGTGGATGCTTAACTAACTGAGCCACCCAGGTACCCTTGTCTTTCTAGTTTTTACGAAGTACCTCAGGTACCACTTTTTCAGGAAACTTGCCCTCATCACCCTCTCCACTGGACTAGGTTCCCCTCGTCTGCGTACCTCGGGTCTGCTTCATTAAAAATAGAACACTAGCCAATATTTAGTAAGCATTTACCATCCACCAAGCACTGCTGTCAGCTCATTATATACATTAACTCTTTGAATCCTCACAGCAACCATATGAAGTGTAGGCACCATTACTAGCAAGTTCTACAGATGTTCGGTTCAGTTCGTGTTTACAGATACCACATTGAACACAAAGCTATGACATGCCCGAGCTGGGATTCGAACCCCAGATACACTTACTTGAGAGCCTGGTCTCAGCCTCTGGTTCTGTGGTGTCTTTTGCCTCAGGGACCACCTTCACCAGGAAGTCCCCCACCCATGTCTCTTTCCTAAATTATTTTATTTTACTTTCTTTTTATTAAAAAAGATTTTATTTTTTTTATTTCAGAGAGAGAGAGAGAGCATGAGAATGAGAGGGGAGAGGGTCAGAGGGAGAAGCAGACTCCTCACTGAGCAGGGAGCCCAATGCGGGGCTTGATCCTGGGACCCTGGGATCATGACCCAAGCCGAAGGCAGATGCCTAATGACTGAGCCACCCAGGCGCCCCCTAAATTACTTTAAAATATAATTTGGATTTATATAAATAAGTTGAAATTTAGTATATTTAGCTGAGTTTGAAGCTGAAAATGAGCAGTTCCCAGGCATGATAAGCTTGAGGTAATAAAATGACCCCAGGATCAGATAATCCTACATGTACACTTTAAAACATTTTGACTTCCATGAGACACAGGGTGGCTATTTTCCAGGTCAGAAAACTGAGGACAGTGATGTGAAGTGACTTACCATAAAGCAGAGTTTCTCAACCTCTACAAATACTGATGTTTGGGGCTGGATGGGTCTTAGCTCCCCCCATGGGGTGGTGGGGGGGGACTGTCTGTCCTGTGTATCATAGAATGTTCAGCGGTGCCTCTGGCCTTACCTCCCCCTGTCCCTCATTGTGATAACCAAAAATATCATCAGACATTGTCCCATGTCCCCTGGAAGGCAAATTCACCTCTGGCCTGGAGTCCCCTGCTGGCGAGTGGCAGTTGGAAAGCTGGCCTTTGAACTGGCAATCCAGTTCTCTTCTTGTTCTGTGAGCTGCCTCCCATCCTCGTGCTGATGAAGAAGACTGTGGTCCGTGAGGTGATTTTGCACATTTGCCTTTCTTTCATAAAGTGTTCATACCACAGAAATGGTTTGGTGACGAACCAAAGAGTTGATCACAGTGATTTCCTGGGGTGCTCTGGTGCTTGAATCCTGTTATTCGAGGTCACCTGATTTTCTTCTCCTAAACAGTGTGTTTGTGCATGTGTGTGTGTGTGTGTGTGTGTGTACATATGTGTACATGTGTGCACATGTTGACTGGGAGGGTTTGATAGAAAAGGACGTGTGTATGAAGGCTTTGTTTCCTGGAGGCTTATGTGAATCAGCCCCTTCATTTTACTGAGTTCCCATTTGCCTCAAGTGCTGGGTTTTCTCCATCGGAAATACTACCTTGACAACGTCAAGCATTTCAGTGGCTGTGTTATGGGAATTCATGAGGGAGCCCTGTGCTGGTTCTCGTGAGAAGCCTTTGCAAGGGTGGTTGCTTCTCCCAGGGTTTTGACCTTCTGAGAAAATCACTTCTTTATAAACCATCCTTCCATGTGAGTCTATGGATGACCCTGAGAACCAGTCTCCTCTCTAACCCCCCACCCCCACCCCGAGAGAGAGAGACTGGGAATGCCTTGCTTGGGTAGGGCAGGGAAGCTGCGCAGGCCTGGTTGGACTCCTTCAGCCCGGCCCTCCCCGGGGAAGCTGGGGGGTCGGGGGAGAGAGTGGGGATTTCTTCCTTTTTCAGAAAATTTTTAATATTTTTCCGAACTACAAAGGTAATTTTGCTGATTTGGGAAAACACATACAGTAGTTAGACATGCTTAATGTAAAAAAAAAAAAGACATAATATATATATTTATATCCCTCCCCCTCAGTCTGATGAACTTTGCCGACTGTGAGCAGACCTTCCCTGTGTACACAGTGAACACATGGTCACTGGGCGCTCACACACGCCGCGTTCCCCTCTACGTAAATGGACCCATACTGTTTGGCCAACATTTACTTCCTCTTCATGTATCTTTGGTGTCTTTCAAAACATGTATTTGAAGGTGTTTTCCTTTTTGAAAACAGCTGCATAATATTTCCACCCATCCACTCCCGTCTCTGCACACCAGTTACGTGTGTGCTTTTTAATTTTTTTCCTTCTCTCTCAACATGTGATGCCGAAGGGACTATCTTTACTCACACATTTTCATGTGCCTGGAGCAGAACCTCTTAGAAGTTGGAACGCTGGGTCCAGGGCAAGGCTTCCAGGGGCCGTAGGCCAGTATCATGCTCTCTGCTACTCTCCTGTCCAGCACCCCAGAAGCCAAGGAACACCGAGCTCTCGGCTCTACCGTGCTCTGCTGTCTTGGCAGAAGGCCTACACCTTGCCGTCAGACTGCAGGCTCAAATCTGGAGGGCATTTTGGGTCAGATGCCTCCAAAACTTGATTTTTCTGTTGCCGTTAGCCAGACAACAGCGATTTAATGGGAGACTGCTGTATGCCGGGCACTGCTGGGCCTTTTCAGACACGCACATAGTAGCCTTCAGATGTAGTCCTCAAAAATGTAGGTCAGTCTGTCTATGGACACGCTCTGTGTTATTTTTATGTCTTAATTAAAGGCACACAGAAGAAATGCTTGGCTGTAGATTGAGTTTCAATTATTATTTCACAAATCATCCCTTTAAAGTGGGTTAGGTCGTTGTTTGTTTTTTCGGCCCTGTCCATATAAATCACTCTCTCTATAGGAAAACATGAAATTCTGTTTTCACAGAAGGCAGGGAAATAAGTTGTTTACACATCACCATTTGACTCCCTTCACTCCCGTCTTCATCACAAACATCTCAGCCACCCAAGTGAAGTTTATGTAAACTCCCAAGCCGTCCATGCAAACAAGACCCCTACAGCTTAGGAGTCTGGAGAAAGAAAGGAGTGGGATTGTCTCCTACTTCCCTTGTCACTGTGCCTGGTGCCGAATATTTCTTTTCATGTGGTCATTCACTGCCCAGAGGCTTAGCTTCAGTTCTGTGTCCTTTTTCAGTTCTCTGAATTAGGCAGGTACTTCCCTAATGCCGCAGTGTCTCAGAGCTTTCAGGGAGCTGTACCGGTCCTTTTGGTCAGCTTTCAGTGCCAGTTCTTGCTTTTGTTGGACTTGACTCGACCTCTGTGTCACTCTTTCTTCACACGGCTAAACTTCGACATGGCGATTGTCTCCCTAAATTTTGGCCCCCCAGAGCTGCCCACCCTGGAGCACCGGGGAGGGATCTTGGCCTGTAGTCATACTTTCAGGGAGGCCGCCCACCCAGCGCCCTCTCTGTTGAGTCGGTGCGTGTTGAACTTAAAAAGTCGGGCAGAATTCTCCAAACTGTTGTCACCAGCCTTCATCCCATTTGGGGGTGTCGTTCTCCTATGAATAGGACATCTTATTCAATTCAAGCCAAGACGCTGGCCTCTTGAGATCCACCGGGGTTTCAAAATGGGTCACGTGTTCCTTGCAATTTGTAAACTCGATCGGTGTCCCACGTATGCCATTATTCCACTCCTTGATAAAAATGCCGAGCAGGACAGATCGCGTAGGTTCCCCATCAGAGACTTCCTTTCAGATTGCCATTCATCTATTAGCTAGCACCTTTGGAGATAGCTGTCACTGCAGCGAAGGAACCAGCCGGCGGGATTTGTCACAGTTCAGCGCAGTCTATCTCGGACATGACCGCTCACTCTGTCCTAGGCCCTCTCAGAACCCGGAAGTACTGTGTCCACTGTATTCCTCTGGTTTTCAGCCCAAGACTCCCATCATAAAAGGAAATGAGGGTGGTCCGGCATGACTCGTTCTTAGAAAACCGTGCCAGCTTCTTGTGACGGCCACTGCGTTTTTGAAATGCTCACAGATCTTCGGCTTGATGATGCGTCCCAAACTCTTGCTTGGAGATTGACAGGAGACTGGCGAGACTATAATTTGTGAGATCCCTCTTTCTCTTCCCCTCTCAGATATATGGGAATCAGAAGGGCTTCGGTTCTGCTCACCCTCCCTACCTCCCCGCTACCTCTGTTTCCGCAGATACCCCTCTCTTTGTCACCTTTCCCCACACTGCCCTGACTTTCTCCTCCTTCCCATTCCCATGGACCCCTGCCCTCAGTTTGCCTAGGTGAGAGCTACCGGGTGTGGTAATGGGTGCTAATGGGCTAACGTGTTTTTGACAATGAGTCATCTATTTGCTTTTTGAGCAGGGCCTAAATCCCAACATGTGATTAGAATGATGGTAATTTGGGGCACCACGGCAGGTTATTAATGCAGCGTGGGACGCTAAAGCGTTTGTTTCCTCTCAAATAGGTGACTACCATTTACACCCCGCATATGGCTTTCTGCCAATTGTGTTGGGGGCGATTTCAAGCCAAATTGATTGGCTAATTGCTTGTGGTCATCCGGCTTTTCTGCTGCCCATGTAGCACCCCTGGAGGTAATTAGCACTTCCAGAATTGGGGGTGAATTGGAGTTATTCACGGTCATGGCTTCTGGAGTGGGAGCAGGGGCTGTTATGAGTGAATCATTTTTACTTTAAAATGATTCCTGAGGATTGATGAGTTTCTTTAACAATTTTTAAAAATCCGTTACGGAGGAGTTTGCTATACAATTGCCTTCGAGACTCATTGAAAGTGGCCAGTTGAGTTCTATATATTGTGAGATAAACTCATCGGAAGGAAATAGCTTCAAAAATGTCGAGCATTTTCTAAAAGCGATTGGAATTTCAATTGCAGCCCTGTACCAGCACACAGAGTGGAATATTTTTCAGCCAGTGTTATGCTAAAAAGTATAGAATACATTTTTCATTAAGAATGCCTTCATATGTAAATGCTGTGTAAAACCCACTGGTATCTGACGGTGATCCCCAAATGTAGAATCATCACAACTTCCAGGCAATTTCTCTCTTTTAAAAAGATAATGTTCCTGGTGGTTCATAGGACACAGGGTGACCAAGCAGAGCATCTCGGGACCCTGTCCCTCTGCCCAAACATGTCATTTGTCAGTGTCCGTCAGCACTGAAATTCTACCTATGTAGTCAAGGAAGGCCTATGGTCATCTACTTACTTGGATTCTTCCCTTTTCATAATTCAGTAGGAGCTGATATTATCATCTTTGGGAGATCCAGCTTGAGGGTGATATGCTCTTGCAATGCAAATAAACAGCAGGCTTGGGCCACTGCCCAGCCCAGGCCTGGGAAGCCTTGGCCCAGCCAGCTGTTGAGTTCCAGTTGTTCCCATGCTGTTCAGGGTGGTCCCCCAGGCCTTTGACCTGCTGACTGGTATACAGCCCCCCTCCTTGAGATTCTTCTAATTTTCCCCCTCCTGTGTTAGATTCCCAGCCTTGACTAATGCTGGAATTCAGGGAAGGCTAGAGGGGAAGAGGCAATAATTCCTTTTCTCTGTCCTCCTGGTCATCAGATAAGCCCTAGCCCCTATTTCAGGATGGGCTGGGGTTCTAGAGATGGCATGATTTAGATCATTCTTTCTTAAACTCTTGCTTTGAAATGTCTCACAAATGGAGGAGCAGTGCCCGAGATGGTCCTTGTCCTGTATCTCTGTGATCAGAGGTCCCAGCCTGCTCTCTCTACTTCCTGTTTTCTGCAAGTCTGATTTTTACTTTCACTTGCTTGTCTATTCTCAGCCTGTCTCCTCTCCCTGACTAAATGGGTCAGATTGTGTTTCCTAAAAGGAGATTAAATTGCTCTTTGCTGGAAAAGATAAACAATCACTGGCATGGGGTGTGTGTGTGTGTGTGTGTGTGTGTTGGCAAGAGATTCTTGGGCGGGGATTTTAAGGCTTCTTTTCTGGAGTCTGTTTTTAATCCTAATGGGTCTTCGAATTCAGATCCTGGCTCTGCTTCTCTGTGACCTTGGGCTAGAGACTTCTGCTCTTAGACCTCTACTTTCCCGGTCAGAAAGAAGCAGCTCATGGTGTTGTAGTAAATGGCCAAGCACATAAATGAATACATGAGCTTCTAGTCACAGTTTCTGGGGGGCGGAGGTAGTCCGGAGGTAGTACAGGGTGGTAGTAGTCACGCTTTTGGGGTCACCCCTCTTTCACCCGGAGGGACAGACAGCAGTGGGGAAAGTTGTTTTTTTTTTCTCCTGAGGGCCCAGTGTGTGACCCAGAGGAAATCTATCCCCAGTTTTTGTCCCCAGAGAACAAGCTAGATCTTCTGAGCGGGGATCAATCAAAGAGCTGTCTTCGGCAGTGGGAAGTGTCACAAGAATAAACAGCTGCTCCCTCCAGCCCGCACCCCCTCCACCCTGCACCCCCTCCTGCTGCTAAATGACTCTAGGGAAGAGGAAACCAGTCATCAAAGGCTTCTGCCACCTGTGCGCAGCTGGTAGTTCCTGAGGTCACTCCTGTAGTGACTAGAAGAGTTTAGAAAGTCTGCACTGGGCCAAGTCACCGACACAGTCATTCCCCTAAGGCTTGTCACTTCCTCCGTCCTTCACTCTGCTGGGAAGCTCCTTTGTAAGCTGGGAGACACTAGTCTAGGGTCCTCCCACGTCTTCCACGGTGCCATTTTGGGAACAGCCTCTCTTGAGAGATTCTCAGTATAGAGAAAGGGAGTAGGACGAGGCTGTCTTCCTCCTGTCCCTCTAGACTTTTTATTTTATTTTTAAGGAAGACCAGAAAGTTATTTCCCTTGAATTACTTGCTGCCAAGTGTCTCTCCCAGGGGATTCAGAGCCCTTTGCCTGGCTCTAAGGTCACCAAGCCAACTAGTAGTGTACAGGGGGCCCCAAGGTTAGGCCCGTAGTCCTGTGTTTCTGATGGGGCAGGGGGACCAGTGACTGCTAGAGGGCAGCAGAGGGCCAGGAGCAGGTCTAGAACCGCTTAACGGCCAGATGGTCACCAGACTGGCTGACGGAGCAACGGACCCCAGAGGCTCCCCATTGTCAGGGAAGAGGCAGTGTGGTCGCCAGGCAGGGGAGGCACACATATCCGAGAAGTTTTAACGGAATGTGACTATGACCCCTTACGGAGGGGTCAGCTGGGTTGCTATATATCCAGCACAACATGGTAGGTAAGGCCAAGTTTTAATAAAAGGGGAGGGAAGGCTCACAGCCATAAAGATCAAGTTAGAGCCAGGGTTGGGTCAGATCTCAACTAGAGGTTGGGAGTCATCACGGCTGGAGAACTAGAACTGGAATGACTTGGCTCAACCATTCACTAAAGATCTCTCAAGAAGGCCCAAGAAGAGAACCATTAAGATCATGGACTTCAGGGGCACCTGGGTGGCTCAGTGGGTTAAAGCCTCTGCCTTCGGCTCGGGCCATGGTCCCGGGTCCTGGGATCGAGCCCCGCATCGGGCTTTCTGCTCAGCGGGGAGCCTGCTTCCTCCCTCTCTCTCTGCCTGCCTCTCTGCCTACTTGTGATCTCTGTCTGTCAAATAAATAAATAAAATCTTTTTAAAAAAAGATCATGGACTTCAGAGTCACACAGGAACTGGGGTTTGAATCACTGCCTGCCACGTATTAGCTAAGTGACTTTTTGTTGTTACTCAGCCTCTCTGCATCACGAGGAGATCACGCACATGAGGCTAAAGAGGTTTTTATGTGTCTATGCTAATTAAATGTTTTTTGAGTGAATTGTCTTTATCCAGGGGTCTTTCCAGCAAGACTGGAGTTACTGATAACAGATCCCCACCTCAATATTCTATTCCATTCTGTTTAGTACTAGTTCTTGTCCCTTGTCTGAGATGGTGCTGCCCAGCCAGTGAGGGCCTGATTGTTAGGAGAACGTGAATCCTGCTGACCTGGACCCGGGAACCGTGGGAGAGGGAAATGTCCAGGTCTGTAAGAAGAACTCTGAGATAAGGAAATTCATGTGAAAATCAGGAAAAGAGATTATTTTGACTTACTCTTAAAGGACATCTTCTCTATATTTTCATGGCTCTTCTTACAGAAATAGCTAAAACTAAATGAAAGCGTGGTGGAATGAAGAGACATTTTATGAGTCACGGACAAGGCAAAAGTGTGCAATATCTTGTCAGACTAAGTGACCAAGGAAATGCAATGCGGTATCCTGAATTAGAGCCTACGACAGAAAAAAGACATCAGTGGAAATCCTGGAGAAATCCAAATAAAGGCTATAGTTTAGCTAATTGTATTATACCAATGTCAATATTTTAATTTTGACAAGTGGTCCATGGTTAGGTAAGATGTTAATATGATGGGAAGCTTGGTGAAACAAGCCTTTTTTTTTTAAGATTTATTTTAAAGCAGTCTCTGTACCAAAATGGGGCTTGAACTTAAGCTCCGAAGATCAAAAAGTTGCATGTTCTACCAACTGAGCCAACCAGGCTCCCTAAGCTTTGTAACTCTTCTGTAATTCTAAAATGATTTCAAAATGAAAAGGGTTTATTTTAAGTGGCCAACCTCTTACTTTCAACGGTGATGAGCTGTGATTTATTTTTTATTTCATGGCACTGTGTTTGAAGATGTTTCGAAAATACACAGGATTGGGAAGGGGGGAAGATTACGATACTTTCTATCACATTTGCAGTTTTTTTTTTTTGAGAGAGAGAGAGAGAGAGAGCGAGCGAGAGCGAGTGCGAGCGCGGCCGAGGGAAGGAGCAGAAGGGGAGGGAGAGGTAGACGCAGACTCTGCACTGAGCGTGGAGCACGACATGGGTCTTGATCCTAAGACCTTGAGATCATGACCCAGGCCGAAACCAAACCAAGAGCAGGCTACTTAACCGGCTGAACCACCCAGGCACCCTTCACATACACAGTTTTGAATTTTGCCCTTTTTTCTTACCAATGTATACAGACTGTTTCACCAGCCATTAAAGTATGTGAGTATAAGTGAGTATATACGCGGAGTGTATGGCACCAGCTTCTCACGGATGTGCATTTAGGTTTTTTCCAACTTCAGGCTGGTGTAAATAATGTGGCAGTGAACACAAGTGTAGATATATCTTTGTGCTCATTTCTGCTGTTTCCTTGGGAGTGGGGACCTGAAAGTAAAATGACCGCATCAGAGAATATAAACTTTTAAGAAGATGTTGATATACCTAGTGCCAAGGACCCTCCAGTAGGTTTTACCACTTTATATGCCCAGGAACAACAAGTGAATGCCCATCTCCCTGCGTCCTGATCAGCACTGAGTCCTTCCCTGGGTACTCGCTTTCACCTGGCCCCTGCTGAGATGCTCTGCTTCAACCTGTGGTTTATAATGGCTGGGCTTAGTCCCCTCTTCTCTCATTCTTTTACCATTATTGTGTATAATTCCTTAACCTGGCAGCTACCTGCGCCGTGATTTTTTCAGGGAACATACTATATTCACAGGTAACTGGAGATTCTCTTTCATTTCCAGGAATATTGTGAATTTAATATACAAAATTTTTATTCCTTTTGCTGTTTACACAGACACAGACACAGACACACACACATACACAGTATCATTGAAAGAATGGTGTTGGGAAAACAAGTGAAAGCTACCATTTAGGGAGACTACCCACTGGGGTTTGGAGAGCACCAACCCAGCATGGGCCGGGTTGACTAGAATGTACCGTCGCCTAGCATTATGTGTTCTCCTGAATAGTAAGTAGCTTCTCAATAAGCAGGACTAATGGCTGAAATCTGAAAACTTGCAGTAGTGCAGTGGAAGCAAAAGGGCCTAGAATGTTCTTGGTGGTGGAAATGCCATTTTTGCTCCTAGCTCCCTCTGTTGGGTGGCAGGTGAACTCAGGGACCTCACTTGATGCCGGTGGGTTCTGGAGGAGAGCATCCTGGCCAGCGAGCCGGTGTCCCGTTCTGCACAGGGACTGCTCGATCAGAAAACAAGCTGCTACCACTGGGTATGTGGTTCTTTCTGCTTCTGTCGCCTTTCACAGTCTCAGATCCTCTTGTATTTATAAGACTGCTTTAATAGTCTTGTCTTGTAATTACATCTGGAGACAGGAGACAGTATCTTTTGATAGTTCAAGTCCTAACGCATTTAAATTGCCCTCCTAATGCTATAAAAGAGGCAAATTATATATTCTGGTTTGCGCTAGACGGCAATAAATGTCAAGGCGTCATCCACTCTGCTACTTAACTCCTTGATGCCGTCCGTTTTGGTGCTCCTCACCCAGACGGGATACTCGTGTTTTTCCATCTCTCGGCTCGAAAGGATCAAGTTGAGAGATAAATTTCACTATTCAAAATATATTAAAAGGCAGGAGCGGTTTGTAAACATTGCTTTGGAAAGGTAGGCATCGCAATAAAGTCAAGGACAGGAACCTGATTCCGTAAAGGAAACATTTCACAAGATTGTCATCTACTTTATTTTTAAAGCTGCAATAAGATGTAACGACAAAAAGACCAATGATGCATTTCAGCCAAGTGATATGAACTCTTGCTAAACCAATGAAACTGTCAGTATACTATGGTTTCACATTTTCTAGAACATACTAGGTCACCTTAGGACACTTAGTCACTTATGACTTTTTACCACTGATGCAAAATCAATTTGGCAATTTATAATCTTACATTTCATTATGAAAGTATATTATTCTGCATGAAAGCCGCTGGAGAAATGAGAGATTTCTGAAGCCCATTCATTCCTCTCCTGTTCAGGTAGAGTCATAAAGGAATAAAGCCAATCATGGTATCTGATGTTTTGAGACTTCAAGCAGTTTTTCTGATTTCTATGATTTAAAAAAAAAGACATACCAAGTGTACAATTTCTAACCCCAGATGCGATTCTGAATGTTCGATAAAATTGCGGACGTTAGAAAGTGAGAATTTTGACTGACGAGCTCACTTTTTCACCTACCTTTTTAAAGTTTTGAGTGTGTAGGCTGAAAAAACCCTTGGCTTAAGTATGCTGGAGGGCGGGTTTTTTTGGTGTGCTATATTTGGAGTTTGGAGCTCCAGCTCTCCTCAAAGAGTTGGAGCAGATGGTTATTCATATTTAATACCGTCACATTTTTCAGTTTATTTTCTGGAAACTGGGAGTTACAGAATGATAAACCAGCTGTATTTGAGAGAGGTTTGGGGGAAAGGAAGAGGAAAGGTTGGAGGCTTTGTTATTATTATTATTATTATTAATTATTACTGTTGTTACACTTGCACTTGGAAATACCTTCCCTTTTCCTCTCCAGGATGAATACGACACTGCTTTTGGAAAAACCAATGGGAGGAATAAAATGCATATAACAGAACATCAGTTCTAGGTGCCCATTAGCACAGTCGAGAACAGATCTGCTTTTGTAAGATCGCATAGCACACAAGAACACAATTAACGTTGACCGTATAGCCCTTTTCTTCTGTGGTGAACTCAACAAGGATTTCCTGGAACCCTTCCTCAGGACTGTCCATCACACTTGTAAACCCATCTCCTGACCACCACCCCCAAGCTTCAGTCATGCATGTGACTCTGGCCTCTACGGCTGCAGTAAGGCTGGGCCCTTTATTACTATTCTTTTAAGATTTTACTTATTTATCTGAGAGAAAGAGAGAGAGAGAGAGAGAGAGAGAGAGAGAGCGCACACACAAGCATGGGGAGAGGGAGAGGGAGAAGCAGGCTCTCCACTGAGCGGGGAGCCCAATGCAGGGCTCGATCCCAGGACCCCGAGATCATGACCCAAGCCAAAGGCAGACGCCCAACTGACTGAGTCACCCAGGCACCTCAACACGGGACCCTTTAAATGGGAGACTTAAATTTGAGCTTTTCTTCCTTTTTGGGTTTAAGTCGCAGGCAGGCAGGGCTGTTTCACAGTATTCATTTAGATTCAGCTCGTGATCCAGCATCTCTAGTTTGTACATGATGCGAAAACCGTGCTCCCGAGATTCTTGCCGGCCCCCACTGTCCCAGGTATTTCCACTCACTGGCATTCCTCCTATTTGTGTCTTCTCTCTCAGACTACAGTTTGAACACATGAGCGCACACCGAATGAAAAGAGAGAAATACAGAGGAGGAATTGAATAATTAAAACAAGAGGCACTTTGCACTTTCTGTCTTGCTGAGAAAGGTATTAGAGTGAGGTGTAACTGGCTTTCTGTGCACCAGGCATGGGAACAGTCGCCTGCACCTGCATTGTCTCATTACACTCATGGCCGCCTTGTGGGGTAGGCAGTATTATTCCCTATTTTAGAGCTGAGGACTATGGCTTAGGGTGATGAAGTCACTGGCCGGGGGCACAATGCTAGGACACGGTAGAGTTTAGTTTCCAATTCCGAACTTTGACTCGAATTCCGGCATTCTGTGGCTCCAACAGGGTGTTACTGTGATACAATGAAGTCTCGAGAAGCCGGATTACATAGGGAATGGTAGCACACACCGTAAGAGGGGTTTTAGAAGGGGTTCCTGGGTGGCTCAGTTGGTTAAGTGTCTGCCTTTGGCTCAGGTCATGATCTCAGGGTTCTGGGATCGAGTCCCAAGTCAGGCTCCCTGCTCAATAGGGAATCTGCTTCTCCCTCTGCCTGCCCCCCACTACTGCTCGTGATTATGTGCTCTATCAAATAAATAAAATCTTTGGGACACTTGGGTGGCTCAGTTGGATAAGCAGCTGCTTTCAACTTGGGTCATGATCCCAGGGTCCTGGGTTCGAGTCCTGTATTGGGCTCCTTGCTCAGCAGAGAGCCTGCTTCTCTCTCTGCCTCTGCCTGCCACTCTGCCGGCTTGTGCTCTCTCTCTCTGACAAACAAGTAAATAAAATCCTTTTTTTTTTTTAAAGAGGGGTTTTAGAAGGTAGGTGAATGAACAATTTTGGCTCTTTTTTAAAAATTAAGAATCATTCATTGGCAGCATACCTATTAACTTTAGAGAGTTCAAAAATACAGTGAAGATAGAGAAGAAAATAATTCATTCATGATGCTAGGACCCAGAGATAACCACTCTTAATGGCTTGGTTAATAGACTATTTAATAGACTACAGATACACACACACAATTTTAAACAAGACTTATAATATACACACCATTTTATAACCTGCTTTTTAAACAACCTAGCAATATTTTGTAAACATTTTCCCATGTTATTACATAGAGGTCAACATGTTGAGTGGTTTTGCAATATTCTGTTGTCTGGGTGTAGCATAATGTATTTAACCAATCTGTCTTGGATATCTTAATGAGAACCAGTCCTCTGGTTCAGGAATGTGCCACTGATGTCATAAAATGCATGGTAATGAGGCTTGTCAAAATACGCGGCTATGCGTTTCATTATTAGGTAGCTATGGCTGAATGTACATAATGTTACATACTTCTTTTTAAGCTGGTGGTTTTTTAGGACGTCGGCCCAAAAGTCTAACTTTCACAGTTTCTGTTTAGACATCGACAGGCAACACTAAAGCCAATAACCACCTCCCCCCTCACAGAGGCAGCTAGAAGGATGATGGCCAAACACAAGGTATAATTTAAGGGAAATAGAAAGAATAGTATAAAGCCACAAAACAAGGATGAAACAAAGGATGTTTTCAAAGAATATTTCATGTTATGAAAAATGATCATATGCTAAAATTTTATAAGTAATAGGGTATGAAACTATATATTTCCCCAGTTTGATTTAAAAAATCACATATACATCTACGTTGTAATATCTGGGGATTTTGGGGGGGATGGTAGGATAACAGCTAATTTTTATTTCTCTTCACATCTTTCTGGATTTTTCTAAGATTTTACGGCAATATATACATTTACTATAAAAAATAATTTTACTCAAGGGAAAGAACTTGATCATCATTTACTTGATGTTGAGGGAAACCTCAAATCATTACTCAGTGCTCACATTATTAAAAAAGTAACACTTTTGATGATTTACTATGTGCTAGGCTCTGTGCTAGTATCTCAGTCTTTACAGCAACCCTGGAAGCTACCATTATTTGCCCTTTTGAGGAAGCCATTTTGCCTCAGACCGCCCAGCTGGGAAAGGCCAGAGCCAGCATTTGAACTTGTGTCTATTTATTTCCAAAGCCTGCGTGACACGAGATAGAGTGGGGACAAAATCTAGGGAAGTTTATTTATTTTTAACTGGTTGAAAACCAAGCAGTCAAAGCAGTTCTGGGACAAGAAAATACAAGTTGATGGCCTCGATATGGGTATAGGGCATTTATGCTAACAAAACCTGGGAGGTCCTTTGGCGCCAGGGGGTTAGCCCAGGGGCTCTGCCTCCCTGGGGCTAATAATATCTAACCTCCTGGGGCTTTTGTGAGGATTCAATGAGACAATGCACATAAAGGGCACATGGTACATGCTTGCTCAACAATGTAGCTAGTATTATTATTTCTCTCATTTAGGACCTTGCTTGTTATAGGGATTAGAGGTTCCAAGAAGCCTGAGGCAGGACATGTTTACCCTAGTGAATCCTGTCAGGTCTTAATAGTCCTCAAACATTCCTGACCAGTTGAAATGCCTTTTATTTGAAACTTTCAAATAAACAAGCGCTAATCAGCTTTGTGGACCCCACCAGCTTTTTCAGAAAGCTATTCTGTTTCTTGGGGGGTTATTTATTTACTCACTGAAGATAGGGACTTTGTGTAATACAAGGGAAGCAGGAGGTGATTGGTTTGAAGTTAATAGGCAAGCTTTCCTTTTTTTTTTTTTCCTCCCCCTTTTAACCTGAGGAAGCTTGATTGGGTTACGCTCCTTTAAGACTCTTGGAGAGTCTGGGAATTTTGAGAACAAAAGCTCTGTAGGGAAGCCACCAAACAGAGAAGGCTCTTCACCAATCTTTGTACATTCTTAAATTTTTCTTTCTATCCCCCACCCTGACCCCGCCTTCAGTCCCTTGAATTGAGTGGCATTATATTGAAGCCATGGAGATTTAAGAAACAAGCAAGGTTGGCCTCTCTTTGTTGAGTTTATGAAAGCCATATTTAGTTTTAGGAGGAATGTGTTTTTCCCTTGGGAGGCCCCTCTGTACCTGCAGCCATCAGAAATTCCATATTAAAATCCCACATTTAAGTCTTTACGGCGAAAGTCTGTTCTTGCATGTCTGGACCGAGTCCAGCTGTCAGACTGAGAGATTACTGACTTTCTCTTCTCAAGCGAGTGGTTTACATCTGCTGCCTCCATTTCTTTACTGCTCATTCCGAAACACCTTGTAATCTGGCTTCTGCCACTGCCTCTTTGCTCAAATTGTCCCCCCTGCAGATTACCAGCAACAGACTTTTCGCTGATTTCATTTTTCTTTCTCACCCTTGAACTTGGCTTGAACTTCGCTTGGCTTGTGACACTACATGTATTTGTTCCCCTCCTACCTGTCTGGGCATTCCTTCTCGCCTTTTTTAATGGCCGATCTTCATCTTCCAGCCAAAGGTTTGCAGTTCTGACTCCTTACCCATGCCGCGGTCCCATGTTTCTTACGGACTGATGATAATTAAAACAGTCTTGTGGAGTCCAGCATCATGTACTTAATGCATATCCTCTCCAATTCTTACAACACTCTTCAAGGCAGAGAGTCTTAAACCCATTTTACCTAAGACGAAACCAGCTTGGGTAAGTTACGTACACTTGTATTTTTCCATTCAGATCTCTAACCATCAACTAAAACTCAGCAGAGAACATCTTCTTCTCTGGCTCCAAACAACCAAACTCCTTCTCACTTTAAGGTGATGTCACTCTCCCACTTTCTGCTGTATCACCTACAGCCTGAGAGAGTTGAAAATCAGACAGGTAATTGCTTTGGAATAATGCCCTCCCTCCCCAATAAAACCAGCCCTTTCAAAATCCCCCAAGCCCAGCTCATGAACTCATGTCTTAAAAATTGAAGTTAGCTTGAACTTAGGACCAGCAATTCCCCACCATGATGAGAGCTAAGTCTGACAACTTTCTCACACTGCCTGCTCAGGGTTGCCCAGAGTTAAGCTTGATTGGAAGCTCTGTTGGTGCCGTTGGCCAGTCCTCGGAAACCCAAGTTCGTCCCTCCCCTAGGCAGGGCTGGTGGAGCTTCTGGACAGTTCCCAGTTCACCAACGGTAATCCCACCCCTTTCTTGTCTCTTGGACTAGAAAACCTATTGGAATGTGAGTGATTTGGCAATGGTATTTCTATAGTATCAGAACAACTCTCAATTCACTATTTTTTAAAGAAAATTACTTACAAATGTTGGTAGTTCAGTATTAGTAACAGCTGATGCAAAGCGCATACTCACAGCTGATCTGGACATGCCAATGTGTTGAGACCGTGAGTCTGAAACCACTTGCACAGATTCTTAGGGAAGGCCCCAAATGCCCACAGCTTTCTTCTCTGGGTGGCGTGTTTGCTTAATGCAAAAAAATGTAAACCTGATACTCAGAATCAGAGAATGGAGGAACTCTGCCTCTTTTTGAAGGCGGGTAACGGGACCACCAAACACTAACATCTCATTGAGGATTCTCCACATGCCAAACCAGATGCTTTCCTTGGGCTGTTTTTACTCTGCTGGCATCTTTGGGACCATTTTATTTTTTAAAGGTGGGGATCTGCCATGGCTGCCGTCATTTTCAATGGGAGCAGTACAAAAGGTCAGAAGTTCAGGTAAACGCCGTTCTTGTGAAGTGAGGCTAAAACAAAGTATAGACCCACTGAGAAGTTTCAGTTATCTGTTCAGGACTTCACTTCACTTTCTTCTATTAGTAAGGCACAGGAGCCCAGAGCTGCGGTGACACCGCTCTTCAATCAGACTTGACTAGGCTGGCAGCATGGTGTCGATGGATAAACAGATTCAGATTAACCTTTGGTGAATTATCTTTTTTTTTTTAAAGGTTTTATTTATTTATTTGTCAGAGAGAAAGAGAGAGAGAGAGCGTGCACAAGCAAGGGAAGCAGAGGTAGCAGAGGGAGAAGCAGGAGAAAGGAGCCCTATGTAGGGCTCGATCCCAGGACCCTGGGATTGCAATTTGAGTTGAAGGCAGGTGCTTAACTGACTGAGTCACCCAGGCATCTGTGAATTATCTCCTTAATAAGGAAACGAGAGGGGCGCCTGGGTGGCTCAGTGGGTTAAGCGGCTGCCTTCAGCTCAGGTCATGATCTCAGGGTCCTGGGATCGAGCCCCACATCGGGCTCTCTGCTCGGCAGGGAGCCTGCTTCCCCCTCCCCCTCTGCCTGCCTTCTGCCTACTTGTGATCTCTCTCTGTGTCAAATAAGTAAAATCTTTTAAAAAAATAAGGAAATTAGAATATACTTTTTTTTTAATTGGAAGAGCTGGGCATTTAATCACTGGCATGAAAAGAAGATAGAAGGCTAAAAAAAAGAAGAAGAAGATAGAAGGCTGATGTGTTTTCCAGGATTTTAACCTATATCCGGTTGAACAAATGTGTAAATATTGTCCTACATGCACTGTGTACATATGTGCTTTGTTCACAGCTAACACAGTGCCTAGCATGGAGCTGGGGTCCCATTAAAATTTGTAGAATGAATTTGATCCTTTGGCAAAATGAATGTTAAATAGTTCTGAGTTTTTAAGACATGGTGGTTAGCATAAAGAATTATTTGATGGGAGTAGAATCTAATTTGAAATTAAAAAATCACCGAAATGTTTATGTTTTAAGAAAAAAATTTATTCCTAAAGGTAAAATATTAACAGTATCTCACCAGGCTGCTTTTTTTTTTCTTCTTGGACTATACTATAAAGAGCATTTTTCACATTTAACTTATTAGCACACGCCAATTAGGTCGTAGGCAGTGGGGAGGAGGTGAAGTTGAAAAGGTCACTGGGAAACATCACTCCCATCTGGTCACAGTGGGTCATGGAAGACCCGCATCAGATTCCCTGGGAGGCTCGGTATGTTCTTGGGCTATCCCTGCAATTCTTATGCCCTACAAGCAGCAGCCAAGGTGACCTGTGACGTCTTAATGCTCCTCTGAGTAAAGTCACTGAATAGAAGCCTAATTACAGACAGTCTAGCACATGGGGAATCAATTCAGTCGAGAAATGGTCCTAAGTACCTTCTATGTGCTCGGATTGTGTGATGTCTTCTGTGGAAGTGTGAAACGTGGTCCTTAACCCAGAGATGCTGAATGGCAAGGCAGTTACCGATGAAATAGACAACAGTAGCACTCAGAGAGGCATAGTTGGAGAAGCAGTTGTGAAGATCAGGTAGTATATAAGCTTTCCAGTAGCAAGGAAGATGGGGTCAGATTAGAAATAGAAATTCCCAAGGTTTGCCAGACGATTGGTAGAAGTTGGAGGTACTACTCAAGTCTTCTAACTCGTAGATACTGTTTTCATTCTGTCATAGGTGGTTATGTGGCATTTTGACACACTTGCGTTGATCAGTTATTTTGATGCTGGGAACTTTGTGATAAGAGGCCATTTCGACATGGGGGGAGGGGACTTCAGTAACACCCCGCAAAACTGACTAATAAAACATTGAGCTACTTTTTTTGTTTTTTATTACCAAGTAATGAGGAAAATCCCTTAGATTCACTTCATTCCTCAGCCTTCAGGGTGGAGACTGGGGATGAGGTGGGGGGGGTCAAGGACGGAAAGGGCGGCATGGGTGGGGTGAAGCTCGGAGAAGGGATGAGGGATGGGATGGGGGGGTGGTCAGGCACCACTGGGCAGGCAAAGTCTGGGCCATGTGTTCTCCACACTTGTTCATCTCCGAAAGGCCATTAGTCATTCAGGGCACGTTATCTCTTCATTCTCTGAGAATTCTTTTATTTCTTGACGAGTTTGTTTCTTAACATCTCTGATTCCAAACTTTCAAGGGGCAGGAATGGGAATAGAGAGGGATATTTGGATCACAGCCCGGTCCCATCATCCCCGATGCAGGCTCCAGTGGGAATCCTTGAGTCCGTGACTCTGTCGTCTCCTTAATACTCCATGTAATATGCTATGGAAAAATAATAGGTTTGCTCTATTTTCAAAAGCTCACATTTTGAGGGAAGAGGATGGGTAGGTTCTTTCCAGGTTTGTCCTCTTTCAAAATCTAATGAATTGAAGACTCTTCCTTTTTTTTTTTCCTGATTGTAAATGGATGAAATTTCCACTTTCTCCATGTAGTATTTAGTGTAACATTATGTTTAAAAATTTACCTCTGAATGATGAAGATGATAATGCAATAAAGGAACACACATTCAGATGGGCATAGTGAAGACAACGGCAAGTGGCCATCCGCGGTAATCTGGATAAGGGTTGAGGAGAAAGCGTTAGGGACGTAAGGGACCAACGGCCTCCAGTAAATCTGCGTTTCTCATGGCCATGATCACAGTGTCTGCATCAGAGCAACCGTGCCAGAATGTCAAATATAAATATAGGGTGTCTAGTTTTTAGCAAAACATTTGAGAGTCCTTCTGTAAGATCCTTGTACATAAGATTGTGAAATTTGACTACATAACTAGTCATTAGGCAGATTCCCAGCTGGTTGAGCAACCGAATCCGTATCCTCCTGGAGGAAGATGTTTTTAGTTAAGGGCCAGGGAATAGCTTTTCGGCTCTACCTGGACATTCATTCATGGAATAAGTACCAAGCACCTACGATGTAAAAAGCACCCTACTTAGCAGCGTGAAGGAAACAGAGTCCAGATCACGGCCCCTGCCTGAAAACAGCAGATTCCTGATCCTAACTGATCACAAAGACAGGCTTTCCACTTTGCAGATAATATAGAGCTGGGTGGCGTAGCTTAATATACAGGATGACAGAATCCAGATTTAAAATGACCTCAACTTGTAGGAACTCTAGGTCAAAACCTACAAGCTGAAATTTAACAGTGATCGATGTAAAGTCTTGAATTTAGGTTTAAAAAATTGCATATGTACAGGATATGAGAGATGTGACTTGGCAGCAGTTTATGTAAAAAGTTCTTGGGGATTTAGTTGATCACAAGTTTAATATGAGCCAACAATGTGGTGTAGCTTATTTTTTTTAAGCAAAACAATTTTAGGCTGTATTAGAAGCATGTGTGCCGATCAGACCACATCTGGAGTATTATGTTCAAGTAGAGTCACCGCATTTTATGAACATTGACAAAGTTGAGTATATCCAGAAGATAGTGACCAGCAAGGATCTGAAATGATGTCACATGAGAAATGGTTAAAAGAAAGAATCAAGGACATTTGGGTTTTGCTTCAGGCCTCCGTTTATTTTATTTAATTTTATTTTTTTTAAGTAGGCTCCCTGCCCAATGTGGGGCTTGAACTTGTGACCCAGAGGTTAAGAGTCGCCCGCTCTACCAACTGAGCTTAAGACGGGTGAGTCCTCAGCAATGTTTAGAGAATGAGTGAGTAGAATTTCCACATGTGAGGGCCGTGGGGAAAGCTGATGGAAAACTGCAGTGCCTGGCATCTGTAGGCATTAAATAAAAGGACAGAAAAGGAACTTAAAAAGTCCTGAAAGCTTTAGAATGGGTCTTTTTTCTCATGTCCTTTTGGCCTTTGCCAGGACCTGATCCTGGATTTATGTGTCTGCTTTAACATAAATCTTAAAAAGCATTCTCTCCAGAAGGAGCATGTAAGAAAATGAATCCAAGTGCAGGCACTAGTTATCAAGGATATGCAAATGAAAACAATGAGATAACATTTTTTTTAAACACGCAGATTAGGAAAAGAGTATCTAAAAAATATAAAATATTCATGGTTAAATCCAGTAGTTCTACTTCTGGGACTTTGTTCTATGAAAGCTACCCTGAATACAGAAAAAAGAAAGCCTTATGAAGAGAGGTGTTTTCTGATAACAAAAAAAAATTAGAAACAACAAAATATTCAATAATAGAGGAGCGAATGGTTATATTAACTGTGATAGGTCCATTCGATAGAATGTTATAAAGCCATTAGAGTTTGTAGCTTTCACAGGATATGCAGCTGTGTATATACAGTATGCTATAACCAAGCAAAAATAAATAAATCTAAACCTGTGTGTAGAAAAATCCTGGCACGTCTCACACCCAAATGTCAACATTGGCTGTTCTTCAGTGTGAAAAGATCAATTATTTTCACATTTGGTCTCCTTTTTTTGCATTCTCTGAATTTTTCTTTAAAAGGCATTTTTTACATTGTATGTAGAGTCTAGGCCGTCAGCCCTGCCGTGTTTTGTGTGGAAAAGACAAATCCAAACGACTTCAGAGTAAAATTGATTTTCATTCTAAATTTAATTTACTTAATTTTAATCCACTTTAATTCAAAACACATGTAACTGTACATCATGAACAACTTTAGATCAAGGGTATGTTAATGAACTTCTCAAATGAAAGATGATGCAACTCTTCAAAAGAAAAAAGGTTAGCATCCCAGATTCTCGAGAGCCAGGAACCTTTTGCAAAGGGAGATGATAAAGTGCCTTGTAGGTAGCAGGCACTTAATAAAGTCTTGAGTGACTGGCTCCTGGAGGTGAGGAGGGACAAATGAGAGATGGATTGCTAATGGGTGAGCTTGAACGTCTTGATGGATACCAGAAGAACCTGGATATCAGGTATTATCTTGTTAAATCACAATCTGTTCGAAGGGGTATTTAGATATTGCTCAGATGTATCAAAGTTCAAGCTGTCACTCCTCTGTATATTGCAAAAATGCATCCATTACAAGTAATTTGCTCTAACCCATGACTCTAGATACTCAATCCAGTTCAGTTTTCTTCTTCTATCAAAATTACTAGTAGTTTCCCCAATATCCATAGTTTGATTTCACATGACGGCAGGGATTCTTGGTCCTTGAGTCCTTACTGTTTTCCTAATTCCACTTAAAGAAAAAAAAAAGGAAACTGCATACCTCAGAAAACTGAATGGTTCTGTTCTGTTTGTGGCATTGGGGGAGATCAGCACTCTACCAGGGGTAAATAACAGATCTGGTTTCACTGAGACTGTTCAGAATGTTTGAAGACCATCTAGGTTTGAAGAAAGTGGAATTTTTACATATGTTAACATTTAGTGATCTTGCTTTTTGTAACTTCAGCTCTTCTTAATGTGCATATCTATTTCTGTGGAATTAGCTTCCTCCTGTTTTCATGTATATTTCATGTTAAGGACAATACTGTTACCAAGGTGAATTTAGTAACAATGATTTATATTCTTACTCTTTTTTTTTTTGTCCTTTTGGTCTCCCCTCTCCTATGTCTTCCTCTCTCCTATTTTAAATATTTCCTTCATCTTTTCTTCTATCACCTTATTTCTGTCCCAATGGGAAGAAAACTGTTCTTCAGAACTGGTCCAATCCCTTGTTTTTTTGTTTGTTTGTTTGTTTGTTTTGTTTTGTTTTACTCCAAATCTCTGCTAAATGAAAAATTTCGTACAACATTGGATTGGCATTTGCACAAAGCCGAAGAATGGAGAGTTTTTGAGAATGGATTCGATATGCATTTTCTTTTAAGATGTCCTAGGCTGGTTGATGCTGACAAGAGATTTTTCGTCTGATAACCCAAAGGTGTGATCTCCCTGGGATGAGTATTCTTACGTGAGGATCTGGATAACTTGAAAGCAAGCTGTGTACTTCAAAGCTCCTTTTGCCTCAATCACAGTTAACTTTATAGTCTCACTGGTCTGGCAAGTGGTAATAGCTCGATCATTTGTCTGCAGATAACGCCATTGGAACCTGTGGATTATTTCAGTGGGGGATAGCCAGTGGCTCTTTGATCTCCGCTTAGACAGAGATAGAATAATTCAGAAAGAATTCTATTGGCGTGATTTATGGCAGAGATGGCACAATTTTATGAATGTTTTCACCCACCCCAGTATGTCCATCCCAGTATGTCCAAAACATGTTGGCAGATCTCAGTAGAAGATGTACTCTTTCCATCGTTCCTATTTTCTGTGAAATGGGGTTCTTGGTGACATGATTTTTCAAACTCCCCCCCCCTTTTTTTTTAAAAATAAAATGGTTTTAAGAGTAAGTGTCTACTGATCGTTAAACATGTAAAATATCGGTGCTTGGTGAGGACAGGGGAAAAATTTATTTTTAAAGGCGCAGATGGTACCCCATAGGTTAAAGATGATGTGGGAAATTTGCTTTCTTTACCGTGTGCCTAAGGTCATGTACAAATGACCAGAAAGCAAATGAGAGTTACCCCTAAGGCCATTTGCACTTAGATGCCAACTTTCTTTCAGGAAAGGCTGTTTTGCTTTATTTTTCTTTTTATACAAATCTGGGCCCCAATGTCGTTTGTTAGTTTCTCTCTTTTATGGCTGCTTATTTAGGGCTGTTTCATCAAGGGCTTAGGTTTCTCTTTGAAGTATCTGAGTCCTACGTCTATAATGCAGTCCTCAAAGCCTCTAGTGATTAACTAGCCTGGAGCCAGTAACCTAGCCAGCATATTTTGCCTTAACTGCCTCTTGCCTTCTCAGCAACACTGGAGTCTGGGGGGTAGATACGCTAGAAAGATTATTGGTGGTGGCACATTTCCTTCTCGATGGCTTTGTCGGTCTTGGGAACATCTTCCCTGTCTTTCTCTGGGTAGCCAAAGACTCTGTTTTCACAGCTAAGTCTTGCCTCCTTCTCTCCTTCTCAAGCCGGCCTGACAGTGGCCTCATCACTTAGGTTTATCATTCTCTAGGCTTTCATGTATTTTCCTTTTTTATTTCCCAGTTAGTTTGCAGTGCTCTGGAGGGGGAGACCATGTTTTAGAGAATAATTTTTTTTAGAATAATTATTTTATTCACAAGATGTATGTGTTCCAGTGACACACTTTATTGTCACACAGTTGGAGACCAGAGGATGAAATGATATAAGAAACAGAGGGCTCTGGAATGTCAAAGAAAAAAAACAACAACAACTTTGGAGACAGGAAGGATTGGTACTAAGCTCTCCTTAAATACCAGTTAAAATAAAGTCAGATATATGTATCAGAAGACATAAGCTGGATATAGATGAGAATGTTAATGTTTATTTTAAGGTTATAGCCCTGGGAGCAAAACATTTCAGCTGTACTTCTGCCCTTTATTTTTTATTTTTTTATTAAATCTTTTTTTTAAGATTTTATATTTATTTGATAGACAGAGATCACAAGCAGGCAGAGAGGCAGACAGAGAGAGAGGAGGAAGCAGGATCCCTGCTGAGCAGAGAGCCCGACGCGGGGCACCATCGCAGGACCCTGGGACCATGACCCGAGCAGAAAGCAGAGGCTTTAACCCACTGAGCCACCCAGGCGCCCCTACTTTTGCCCTTTAGATTATGTTGGGGATCTGCTCCTCAGTGCCGGTACAGCTGTTGCGAAAGTTCTCAGGGGTTATGGTGGTGGAGATCTTCTGGTCCCACCCTGATGGCCAGCCAGAGAGCAGGGAGCCTGTGGGCCAGGCCATCGGTGCCTTTCCTGCTGTTCCAGTTGCTGGCCTCTGTGTGTCTGCTTCTCCCAGAGCGAATCAGAAATCCGAGAGCCAGAATGAGGACAGTGAAGGAGAGACCCCTGAGCGCCAGAAAGGCAAGTAAAGAGGGGAGGAGAAGAGTGGGAATGAGGAGAGTCAGCCCCCTGTTGGCTCCCCACAGTGTTGCCCTTTCCTTCTCCGCCCATGACTTGCTGGCAAAGAGATGCCAAGTTCAGGAACAGAGGTGAAAACAAAAGGGAAGTCCAGTGCAACGTTGTTTAGAATAGTGAACAATCGCAAATGGTTGCGTAGAGCACAAGAAGATGAAACCATAAAAATGGTGTTTTCAGAGATTTTTAATAATGGCGAAAATTGCTCACAAGCTAATATATATGTAAAAAAGCAACACATCGGATTCCAGTTGACTGTCTATAATACACATAGAGAAAATACTGAAAGGAAATGACTAGAATATTAATGGAGATTATTTTTTGGATGATGGAATCACAGGTAGTTCCTTTGTATTGTATATTCTAAAATCTCCACAATGCAGATTTGTAAGTCTTTTTTTTTTTTTGAAGTATGATCTCCATTTTATTTTTTTCCCAGAGAACAGTTTCTCTTCAGTGTTTAAGGACTTAGCTTCTTCCATGAGCTTCGGTGGGGGTGGGGGGGTAGCACCCATGGGTCTAAATCGGGGTGGGGGTAGGGGTGTTGGGTCCTTCCACGCTTTGGGGGAATGATTCTAGACTGACTAGAATAGAATATAGTCTCAGACAGCTTGGGACACACAGAGGCATCGAAGATACTCGCTTTGGGAATGTCCCTGGTGGCAGCGGCCTTTTGTGGAGCTACTGTTGTTCCTTTTTTTCCTGTGGTCACCTTCAATTAACCAGGAAGACGTAGGTTGGTAAAAAGTTTCAGAGAAGATGAAGCCTCGTGCCTTAGTTTTGCTGT
Organism: Neogale vison; assembly: GCF_020171115.1. Classification (NCBI taxonomy): domain Eukaryota; kingdom Metazoa; phylum Chordata; class Mammalia; order Carnivora; family Mustelidae; genus Neogale; species Neogale vison. The sequence continues at coordinate 17,203,820 of NC_058105.1, forward strand.
ATCCCCAGACCTCAGGCCTGGAGTGAGGTAGGCGCCACTGGAGTTCCCTCAGGGACCACAGCAAGTCTTTGTGGATGGCCTCCGACTCTCCAGAAAGCGTGTGTCCAGTCGCTCCTTCTTGCTACCACTGCTTGGTTGCACTTCTTTATTGAAAACACAGCCATTGTTTTTTCCTCACAGACTTTATGCCCAGGGCCCTGTATGTGCCAGGCAATCGAGAAATATTTGATTGATATCTTCTCAATGCAAAGTCAACATTTAACATTCAAGTATTGAGGTTTCCCTGTGCCAAGAAACAAAGTCTCTGCCCAGAGAATGCCTGCTCGACTGCTTGGAACCAGCTACTATAGGTCAGTTGGCCTGTGGGTGTTCGGCTTCTGTGCGTTAGTGTGAGTAGAACGTCATAACCACTAGACTACCAGTCAAGTCACTTAATAGCCACCTAGAAAATTGGGACCCTCCAATGGCTGATGGGAAACCTGGAGTCCTGGAATTCAGTTAAAGTATTAACTGAACATTCCTTGAAGTAGGCTTTGGGTGGTGGTGGCGGGGTGGGGGTGGGGGGGTAGCCTGGGTGTAGAGAATGGTTCAGACTCAGTCCCCATTCTCTGGGATCTTACTTACAGTCTAGTGGAATGGGGGTCACTGAAGAAGACTGATGGTAAGCATTCTGAGGAAGACATGCTTTCACAACCAAGAGCCGTGCACCTCATTTGGTCGGTAGTGGCTGTGAAGGTCGGCCACCCAAGGTGCTGGAACAAGGAGGAGAAGGAGGAGATACATGAGAGACAGTGGAAGAAGGAACAAGGGAGGGTCATCAGAAGGTAGATGTGGCCTCAGGGAAGTGGGGCTCCGTTCAGTACCATGCTGATGTCGGGCGGGGCTACCGTGGGGCCAAGGCACGCTCACTTCCATGTCCCACACTGTATGAGACTGATGTTCTTTATAATAACCAGAGCCATCGAATGGCTTATGTTTCACGTACAGAACTCCACTTACAAACAAATACAGGAAAGATCCATACAGCAACACATAAGCATTTAAAAAGTTACTTTTTATCCAAGAAGACCTCAATCTGCAAATACTTAACAAGGTCAGACGTCATGGGGGATACCAGAAAGCCACGTGTGTGTCTCTGAGCAGTTTACTTAGCCGAGAAGACCAGACATATACAAGTGGAAAGTTTACTCTTGCTTTAAGGCAGTGCGGGCCAATTGCCGAGAGACAGTAACAGCCAGTGGAGGACAGGGGATGGTGAGCTCCCCTGGGGCTTTGGGCAGTTGGGAAAAGTTTCCAGGTTCTTGAGCTGGCCTTGGGGGCTGGGCAGGATTTAGGCTGGCCCAACATATGCCAGATCTGCAGAAATGTGGTCTTTTGCCCTCTGAGAAGTTGCAGCGTCTGACCTGCTCTCATAAACTCCTCCCCAAAACAGGCTTGTGCACTTAGCAGTAATAAATTGAACCATCAACTCCTTAAAGCACACCTGGTTGATAATTAGCTCAATCACATTGTGTTTCGGTCATTACCCTTGGATTTCCCAAGGATGAGCTTAATTCATCTCCCACATTAAAGTGAGTGCCGGCATGACCCAAACTCCAGTGAATAGAATTTCTGTCTCTATTATGTCAATTTAATGCTGTGGTAGTTTTATTGCAAAATAGGTATTGGGTTACAATTTGCCACCCAAATATCTGCGCAGAAATCATTAATGTGTGCTGTAAAAAGATCTCCAATGGCAGAATCCTCTCTTATATCCTAAGCAGTGCTTGATCTGAAGGCAGACCAAGAGGAAATGAGCTGCAGCCCTAATTTGGGGAATTTAGAGTTGATAAGATGAGCTGTTGTTTATTCAGAGACAACTTATTCAGGTTTTATAGCTTATAAACGTATTGATGATGGATACAGCCCCTTGCTTCCAAGGGTTTACAGAGCTTATTTTGTGTTTTAACCACACTCCCTTCACCTCTGACCTGCTGCTGGAAGTGAAGGGGAAAACTAGTGGCGAATGTGCTCTATTAGGAAAGGAGGAAGGCAAAGGGGCAGCTTTATTGTATCAGATTACTAGCCAGATGCCTGGAATGCTCACATCTACTCACTGGCTGCTATTTAAAAGGGAAAAATACAGATCTAACCACTTCTAGGAATGGTGCCAGGTGTCTATATGAAGGCAACCCAACTCCAGAAGGCTATAAAAATAGCCCCCAAGTAGTAGGTTCTGATTTCCCACTGAGCTGACCAATAAATCCAACAACCAGTTAATTAAAAATGCTGGGAGGGAATGTTCATCCTCCATTACCCACCTGTCCTTGTGAATACTCACTGGTTACAAACGGGAGGCTACAACTTAGCGCATCGGTGTCCGAATTAGGAAACTCTCTTGTTCCATCGCACAGCCGTCCGGAGGTAGAAATGGCCAGTGTGGTTGCCTGATACCCCTACTTGGGTGTCAAGGTTTATTTGAGGGCAAAGCGATGTGAGGCTTCCAAACACAAATCCAGTCATTTGCCTTGCCTTGGGGTTTCCGGCACCATCCGGAAAGAGCGTATTTAGACCAGCTACCTCGTCTCTGCCTTGTTCAGGTTATGGCTTTTCCTCTCATTTGTCAAAACCTGATGGCAAGCCTTCTTGCCCTGACTGCTGCTATGAACAGGATAGCTCAAGAGACCGAGAGGCGAAGAGAGTGCTAGAAGTTGAATCTTCTAGAATCTTAAGTCGATAAAAATTAAAAAAGAAAATCAGTCAGTAAAGCAAACAAAAACTTGGACAGAGTAGACCATCAATATCAGGTCTTGATCTCTCGGGGTCCTGGGATCGAGCCCCCGCATCTGGCTTCCCACTCAGCGGGATTCTGCCTGAGGATTCTCTCTCTCCCTCTCCTGCTGCTCGTCTCCCTGCTTATTCTCTCTCTCTCTTTCTCTCTCTCTCATATAAATAAATCTTAAAAAAAAAATCTGGAAAGAGGAAAGCTGTGGGGGTGATGGAGGGTGAGGGAGACACAAACTCACTGAACCTAACTGGTCACCAGGAGCCTTTTCTGAGATAGTGCTATTAGTGCTATTAGTGAATTATGTTTCTTGCAGACTCTTTTTAACTTAGAGGCATTTTGATGGAAAAGAGAATGGTCATGAAACTTGACTTCTAGCTAGGCCTCTGTCACTTACAAGTCTGTTTCCATTTCCTAGAGCTCTGTTTCCTCCATCTGTGAACATGTTGGCCTAGAGAAGCACTAGTGATTCTTTGTCCATACCCTAAATTCATAGGACAGTTGGCTTTTGAGTCTTTATGAATTAGAACTGGAAGTTTTCTTATAGAGTGAAAAGTTTTGGGAGAGACTGCTGAGTCCCAGGGTGCAGAAGCTTGGCAAGGACAGAAACTTCTCTTGCAAGTGAGGAATTCTTCAGTAATCAGGAAGCCTGATTGATTGGGGGTGGATATGCAGATTGCTTTTTTCATGCTTTCGGGTTCCAAGTGAGTGTGCGTTTGGTTTCAAGATGCTTCTAGAGCTGAAGCTCTTACTGGTTACATGATTGGCTGTGCATTAACAGGATATGAATTATGAACTCTGCTTATACTATCATCTGAGGGTCTAACCCATGCATCCCTTTTTCTCTGTCAAAATGGATTTGTAAATTGTCATCAGGCCTTAGATCCCAGCCCTCCCCATTAACACCTCTGTCTGCTGCCACCTGCGATTTTTTTAATAAGGAATGTCGGGGAGACTCAGAATCACATTATGGGAGAGGAAGTTGAAAGAACTGAAACTTTGTAGCTTGGGGGATTGCTGCCTGTTACCAAAAGGTGAAGGTTTCTCAAGTCAAAGTAGAATTAAACTCGGGTGTGTGTGTGTGTATGTTTTTGGTGTGGGAGGAGGCAAACTGGGATTAATGGAGGAGAGTCTAGACAGACATAGTTTTCTCAAGCCAAGCAATAACTTTCCAGCAATCTAAGCTGTTCAAAGCGGGGAGAATGGGTTAACCTCAAGGAGGTAGCAAAATCCCTACTGCAAGGCCCCATCACAGAGTTGGGGTTAAAAGTTGGTTTCTTTGAGTGGAACTTGGACTCTGTTTTCTGGAGTCGACTTGTAGGGATCCAATGATCTGGGGAAATCTTCCAGGGCCCACACCCTGTCTCACTTGTATTCTCCGCACCTAATGTCAGGCCTGATTGCAGAAGGAGCTCAGAAAATGTTTGCTGGTCAGCTGATGGAGTGATGATGTAAGTAACCAATAGACGCTTTTGGTCCCTCGGTCAAGTGTATTAAATTGGTTCCCATGTCTATGGTGTCCGCCTTTTCTTCAGATGTTCCTATGCCACTCACTCACAGAAACTCCCCCACTAACAACACTTGTCATTGTCAGAGCACTAAAATACTTCTGTTGACCAAAGGCCCTTCCATAGCAAGATAGATGAGAGAAAACCCACAACTTTAATGTGAAGTAATCATCAGCAGAATGACACGCATGTAAGGCAGTACAGATGTGACCATGACATCTGGTGAGACCTTCATGCATTTTGATGGAAGAAATATTGATACAGAAAAGTGAATGAGAGGGCAATTTATAACTCCTCTTATTTCCTTGCGAGACAAGAGGAGGCACCTTGTGAAAGGCATCTCAGCCCATTCTAGAGGTAAACATCCGCAGTTCTGAGTGTTGGGGGTCCCGGAACGTGTGTTGTAAAACAAAAGGTTGAGACTTTATTTTTTTAATCAGACCTAGTATGTTCTCAAGGAGATACCTTGAGGGGGTGCCTGGGTGGCTCAGTGGGTTAAAGCCTCTGCCTTCGGCTCAGGTCATGATCCCAGGGTCCTGGGATCGAGCCCCCGCATTGGGCTTTCTGCTCAGCAGGGACCCTGCTTCCCCCACCCCCCCGCCTGCCTCTCTACCTAATTGTGATCTCTCTCTCTCTCTAATAAATAAATAAAATCTTAAAAAAAAAAAAGGAGATACCTTGAGGAAAGGACAATGGGTAGGTAGGGGCTTCCCTCCTCAACAAAAATTTCATCATGACATCACAGGACATGGTGAGATAGTGGGTGTTTCTCGTGGTCTTCTCAAGCTTCCTGAGGGTGAACTCATTTGTGGGATAAAATGTCTTTCCAACAAGATGCCACTGCGACTAGGAGCTGGAAACCTGCCTCTCATTACCTTGTTGGCTCAGTCTACGATTCCCATGTTTTTGTTTGTTTGTTTTAAATAAAGCTCTTTGGACGACCCTCTCTACAAATAGGGCGAAGGTCCTATTAAAGGGCTGAACAGCTAAACCTCATGGGCAAATGCAACCTCTTTCCCCGCGTTATGGCTTTAGAAACCATTGAGAGGTGAGAGACATCTCCGAACTAGATTCTGATCGGAAGCTAAAGAAGATACTGATGGCTTTCTGAAACACCGAGACCTGAGAAATATTTGGGCTGGCACCTAATAACGTGATTAAAAGCACATGTAAGTCTTTGGTTGCTTTTGGCTGGCGTCTGACTGTGGCTTTTGCTTAACCTAACCCGCACCCTGCTGGCAAAGGTTTCACTGACTCGCCACTCGTGTGGACACTGCCTGTTTACTTTCATTTGTTCCTCTCTGAGGTCTGTAAAGTTCCCCCCCACGGGTTCCTACAGGCAGCCTTTGAAGGTCGTTCATCAGACCAAGTATCTGCCTCTTTCCAGCCTGACCTTCTCTCTCTCTTGGTGTGGGGTGGCTTGAGGGGGTCACCAGAGAAATACTGCTTTTGAGCTACCCTGATCACCATTTAGTGGAAAGAAAAAAATCCCGACATCCTGTTTGGACAGATTGTAAGCTGTGACATTAGACCTTCCTGCTATGCAGAATGGCTTTCATCACTCTCCCACCCCATTCAGCAGGGTTAAAGGTCTCAGGAAAGTATTTGACTTGTGGCTCAGGCTTGCCCTCACTGCTGAGCAATGATGGGTCTTTTTGCTTGAACCACTTAGGAGGCGCCAATGGGAAGAGAAGTGAAGGAGCAGAAGTGAGTTCATGACAGCATTTGAAATGAAGGAGGCATCAAGAGGAAAACAGGATAGACACTGAAGACTTTGCCTATGGGGTTTTTGTTCGTTTGTTTTTGAAATTCTGCTAAAGCAAAGTAAAATGGAAGTAAAATGGTATTTTGCGGTGTTTAGTTCGGGGGCAGTAGAGGGAAGCTGAAAAAGAATATAATTTGTCTTAGATGAGAGGACCCTCTGAGGCAATGGCTGATGTCCCTTTGCCATTTTTGTCATGACCCCAAGTCTGACGTTTTGAATGATGACATTGTAGGTACCTTATCAACTATTGAAAACTATTGTGTACTTTCACGTTAGAAAAGTGTGTGTGTGTGTGTGTGTGTGTGTTCGTGTTCTACAAAAAGGCATTCTTTTTTTCTGGATTTTGTAATATATAAATAATAAAGCCACAGGTATTCATGATATTGTCATCTTTATGCCAAGGTTAAGAAATCTCAGTCTAGGTGATTCCCAGCTAAACTATCTGGGTGCTTTCACTGGGTGTTGCATAACATTCCAAACATTCTTGAAGCAAAATGATTTTTAGTTCATTTTAGGAAATCATTTTACATCCAAGGCTGAAGATTCTTGCAGACCTTTTGGCCAAATGACAACATGCTTCAGAATTTTTTAACAGTAGCTTCATTGAAATTTAAAGTCATTCTTTGAAGTGTACAATTCAGTGCTTTTTAGTGTATTCACTTAGTTGTGCAGTCATCGCCATTGTCTAATTCCAGAATCTTTTCATTACCCTTGAAAGACATGCTATACCCATTTGCAGTCACTCCCCAAGTTCTAGCCTCCTCAGCTCCTGGCAGCCACCATTCTACTTTCCATCTTCATGGATTTGTTTATTCTGGACATTTTGTGTAAACAGAATCATACAGTATTTGTCCTTTCATGTCTGGCTTCTTTCACTTAGCATAATGTTTTCAAGATTCATCCATGTTGTAGCATGGGTCAGATCTCTGTTCCTGTTCATGGTTGAATTGTATTCCATTGGATGGATAGACTGCGTTCATCCATGCTGTAGCATGGATTAGAACTCCATTCCTTTTCATGGTTGAATCGTATTCCATTGGATAGATAGACTGCATTATATTTATCCACTCATCAGTTGATGCCCATTTGAGTTGTTTCCATTTTTTTGCACGTCCAGGAATATATCCTGAAGAAATAGCCAACTAGGTGCATAAAGAATTAGGGTATTTGTTGTGACATTATAAAAGTGAAAAACTGGAAATACTCTGAATCTCTAACATTAAGGGATTGGTTCGATGAGGAGACAGCTATACGACGGAATACTGTACAGCTCTTAAAATGGTGTAGAAGAATTTATAATGATGATGTAGAAGGCTGACCATTTCTTGTTAAGTGATAAAATAGTACATAAAGTGTGATCCCACTTTTATTAAAAAATGTGTTTGAGATGCATAGAAATAAAGATAGAATCACAGGTAACAGAAAACCATGGTTCTCTCTAGATGGTAAGAATAGGAAGGAGGTATTTTTTTTCCTTTTTTATCTCGATTTTCTGATTTTTCTAGAATTACCCCATACTTATTTACTGAGTACATAGTATATGCTAGACATGGTGGAGTGTGCATGTATTTTGTAATGAGAAAATTTAAAATGTTATTATTAAAAACAATCCAAAAGGGAACGTGGGAGTGATATACTGTGTCCCCACACATGCATAGACGCCAGATGTGACAGGATCTTACAGGGAGCCCTAAGATGTTATGTTTTAACTCCAAATAGATTACAATGCACTGATAATGACAAATTTATCAGATAAGAAAGGCACTGTTTTGAATTGGTCCTGCACATGTCTGCTTCCTCACTAAAACGTCTAGCTCTTCTTTCCCTACAGGAAGTGATCGGAAGTGGAATGTGGAGTTCATTTCCGCCTCCGTGGTCTGACATTTTGACATTTCCTGAATTGCAGGATGTTTGAGAGCAAGCAACTTGGCTTTTACTGAAAAAATTAATGATGCTGCCACTTCTACTTAAGGATGGGCCTTTGTAAGAGGACAGAGCCCTTCAAGTAGGGAAGTGAGATGGTTAACAGGATGAGAGTAACATAAAGGTCTCAAGTCTGGAGCAGCTCATTAAACATTGATTATCAGCATGGTGTAAACTCTTTCCGAAAGTGTTACTACATTCCATGCCAGTGTGGGGTGGAGGAAACTTAAATCTGTGTTCCATTTATATCATAAATGAGATTTGTATCTTCTAATAATAGGCCAGTCTTGCCTCAGGCTGCATCAGTACACACACACGTGTTTGGTTGCTCTTCCTGGCTTGTCACATCAAGCCTGGGATGAAAATTCAGTCACAAAGAGTCACATTCACTTGTAGGTAGGCATACAACCATTTCTGTTTGGGGATGAAGTCCGTTTGGGCCAACTGGAATATGCGTAGTTTCTCTGGGACATACTTGAGTTACTTTTCAGGGCAGGCTCTGTAGGGTGGAGGTTAAGATTTCCGAGTCTGAGGTCAGACCAACCTGAGTTCTAATCTCTGATGAGATCGAGGTTCTGTGAGCCTCCATTTTCTCATCCATAGAATGGGGATGGAAAGCTCTATCTCTTAGGGTTGATGCACAGATTCAATGAGTAATCTAATCCTTGCAATATGTTCACCATATTTACATTGTAAGAGCCCAGTAAACTTTTAGAGTTTTAATGAGTATGCAAAGGTATTTAAAGAGGAAAATGGAGAGAATTCCCGTTATTTTTCTTTTTTTTCCTCCCTATTCCTTATTTTTTTTTTGTCTAAAATGGATTGTTAAAATGGCCAAAACCTCAATTTTTAAATATAGGCTTTTTTTAAAAGATTTTATTTATTTATTCGACAGACAGAGATCACAAGCAGGCAGAGAGGCAGGCAGAGAGAGAGGAAGGGAAGCAGGCTCCCTGCCCAGCAGAGAGCCCGACGTGGTGCTCGATCCCAGGACCCCGGGATCATGACCCGAGCCGAAGGCAGAGGCCCAACCCACTGAGCCACCCAGGCGCCCCAAATATAGGCTTTTTTAAAAAAAGATTTTATTTATTTGACAGAGATCACAAGTAGGCAGAGAGGCAGGCAGAGAGAGAGAGAGAGGAGGAAGCAGGCTCCCTGCAGAGCAGAGAGCCTGATGTGGGTCTCGATCCCAGGACCCTGAGATCATGACCTGAGCCGAAGGCAGAGGCTTTAACCCACTGAGCCACCAGGCGCCCCAGGCTTTTTTTTATTTTAACAGATTTTATTTTTAAGTCATCTCTACACCCAATGGGGGGCTTGAATTCATGACCCCAAGATCAGGAGTCGCACCTTCCACTGACTGGGCCAGCTAGGTGCCCCTAAATATGGGCCTTAAGGGTATTTTCTAGCACAGTGATGGAATACTGGTGTTAGCATGTAACAAAACAAAGCACGCAGAGACATATGGCATTCATACCCAACAAAGCCTGTGACCAGCAGTTGTGAGATCTTATCTGTGTAGAGTCCTCCAAGTTCCTACTTTTCCTTCTCAGCCTTTGGCCTTTCATAACGACGAACGCGTATCTTGAACTTAACAGATTTGCTTTTTCAAATAAGGTGATTGTGGGATTTTCTGTAATTCTTGACAGACTATACCAGACTCACAGAGCACACCACTCCCTCTCTGACTTGCTGCTTTAACCTCCTGGGGGCTCAAGAACTAGGTGACAGAACTTGTCAGGACTCTGGGTAAAGCACTGTGTTCAGCTCAGGCTGAAGGTTTGGGTTGGAGGGAGAGGGATCTACATTTTTGCTGCTAGAGACAACTTTTCTTTGATCATATTCCAGCTGTTGTCTACCTTCTGAACCCTTGGCTGTCTCTAAGGGAAACCCAAATAATGTTTCTCCGTAGAATTTGTGAGACCGTTAATGTAAGAGAGGAATGTTCTTTCGCTCACAAAGAGGAACTATTCAGGAAACAACACGTAATGAGTCTCTGACAAATAACCCAGCGCACAGTGAATTGTTACATTGGGTAGGTATTTCTAGAATCCCCAGAAACAAGCTTTCCAAAGTGATAGGTGATGAGGAGGCTAACGTCTCGGGGAAGGGGAAGCTTTGAAATGATGTCACATGACATGTTTACAAGGGTAAAATATTTAGTGCTGCAATAATGTCATCTTGGTAGACAAAGGGGAAATATTTCTAACTAAAATGTCTGTTTCCTTTTTGACAGTAGACTAATGTACAGTAGAGTGGCAGGCCGATGTCTTGAGAATAAAACTAAAAATACCAGAAAGCGCCCCATTTAGGGGGGAAGGAAATTTTGACTTTGATCTGTGCCTTCCCTCATTCGACTTGCGCTGTGAACAGGGCCTCCCTACCGTACTTTCAAGGGAAATTTTCTTGGATCATAGTTTATGTTGAATGTTGGCCGGGCTTCCAAGTGAGTGACAGATGTTAGCTTTGACATTGATGGGTTTCCATACAAATAACTTATAATTTTCATTCAGGAAGATGCCTGGGCTTTTCTCCACAGATACACAATGACCACATTATAGTTAGGGTCTTGTTGCTTCTTCTCAGTGTCGCAGTTTCTTAATTTGTGGAGTGGAAGGAGTAACAACTTTAAAGGGTGGCCAGGAGGATTAGATAAGAGAATGTATGGGAAGCACTAGGACGACTCCTGTGCCTGCAGGGCACCAAGTTCCCATCATCCATCCCATCCGCCCATTCCCATCACCACCCAAAGCTGGCCTTGGCTTTGATGCCTGGCTAAGGAGACTTCTGACAAGTGAACTAGCTGTGCCTTTTTCTTGCCATAGTTTTAATCTTTCCAAGGCCCCGGGGCTTGTTGCGGTCTAGAGGAATGTGACTCTGGGAAGTGAAGACAACTTGCTATAGAAAATTGCCAGGCAATCATAACGGAGTATTCTTAATGCACCAAAATGAAAACTTCTTGCGGCAATCGGTAAATGAAGTTAGAGGCTGTGTACTTTCTTCGCTAGTGAAACTGATAGTTCTGTTTCGCGTCTCTCTCTCACTCTCTCTCTCTAGTCCTTTAGATGAGCACCGTGGAAACTTTTCTTGACTCCGGGATCTCAGCTAGCTCTGCTCTAAAGGCTAAATAAACTTCATCCATGATTGAGCCATCATTACCATAATAAAGGTTCACTAATCACTGTGAAAGCCACAGGTTAATTATTACATAAGGGTTGTATAATGTAATCTCAGGAACTAAATAATTTAAAAATTTAAAAGACCATTTAATATATCTTTGACACAGTGCCAGAAAGTAGAAGACATCCTCCCGTTAATCATTTAACAGGGATTTAACAACTCAGGCAGCCTGTATCTGAAGTCGTTAGTGTAGTATGGTTGCGGTGTTGGAACAACATTTCTTTGGGACAAATGGAATTCAGTAAGGAAAGCTAAAATTGAATACAAGTAAGAGAGGAGCGGAGTACTGCCAGAAGAATATAGGTCATCAGTACCTTACAAGTGGACTTGATAGGGTTCAGAATTTGAGTGTCTAGATTCCAGAACATACCCAATCTGCTTTTAATTTCAATCCCAGTGTAGTTGCTTAAAAGGTTTCTTCAGCTTAATTGCCCTCTCTTTCATACTCTTGGCCTTCAAGTTAAATTCCTTCTATTTTACAAAACCCGGCTTTAAGTTTCTGTGCCCCATTCCGGGTCCTTTCAGCACTTTTGTATCCTGTACGTAGCACATGTCCGAGTCTAGTTATTTAATTATTTTAAAAATTTTAGTTATTGGGGTGCCTGGGTGGCTCAGTGGGTTAAAGCCTCTGCCTTCGGCTCAGGTCATGATCTCAGGGTCCCGGGATCGAGCCCCACATCGGGCTCTCTGCTTGGCAGGGAGCCTGCTTCCTCCTCTCTCTCTCTGCCTGCCTCTCTGCCTACTTGTGAACTCTGTCAAATAAATAAATAAAAATCTTTAAAAAATTTTTTAGTTATTTGAGGAACAGTGGGAGCTAGAGAGAGAGAGCACACACAGAGGCAGAGGGAGAGGGAGAGGGAGAAGCAGACTTCCCGCTGGGCTGGTAGCCCAATGTGAGGCTGGATCCCAGGACTCTGGGATCATGACCTGAGCTGAAGGCAGACCCTTAACTGACTGCGCCACCCGGGTGCCCTTGTACCATTCCATCTAATGGCATCATGGCGGTTACGACCACCTGGTATTAGAACCTCATTTATTTTTTTTAAAGATTTTATTTATTTATTTGACAGACAGAGATCACAAGTAGACAGAGAGGCAGGCAGAGAGAGAGGGGAATCAGGCTCCCTGCTTAGCAGAGAGCCTGATGCGGGGTTCCATCCCAGGACCCTGGGATCATGACCTGAGCCGAAGGCAGAGGCTTTAACCCACTGAGCCACTCAGGCACCCCCTAGAACCTCATTTAAATCAATGCTGACTACAGAACCTCGTGTTCTGATTTGGCCATGCTAGTTGGGCTCCATACATCCTCACAGACATGGAGGGTAGGGAAGATTGTACAAAAGGAGCTACTTTGATGATTCCAGAATGGTGGTATTTCTAAGTAAATATCTCCATAGTCTTCTGCTGTAATCGTATTGGAAGGCACTACAAGCAGGATCTGTAAGTATAGAAAGTCCTAGAGTAAAGGCACAGGCAGAATGATGGTATTCTTAACCTTTTGCAGGTTTTGAAATTTATTTAAAAGGTGCTTAGGGAAGGGCTGTAATACACATATTCAAAAATGTGTGTGTGTACATACAAACCACATATAGTACACATACACATATGTATGTTTGTAGATATACACATATATTTCTGAACTTATGTGAAACAGATTGTGAAGGCATTTGGGGTAAATTAAAGTTCAGAATCTCTCTTTTTTTGTTTAAGATTTTATTTATTTATTTATTTATTTATTTATTTCAGTTGTGGGGGAGAGAGTGAAGGGCAGAGTGGGGAGGGAGGGGGAGGGGCAAAGACACTCAAGCATACCCCGCATTGAGTGCAGAGCCTGACTCGAGGCTTGATCTCATGACCCTGAGATCATGAACCGAGCCAAAATCAAGAGTCGGAGGCCTCATCGACTGAGCCACCTGGGCGCCCCAGGACCTATCTTTAAGTAAATGATGGTTCAGTTTGAGATACTTTGCCTGATGTAGGGATCTGTTTTAGCAGAAGAAAATGATCTTAGGTCGTGGGGAGCAGGGCAAGTGGGAGTAGCTGTGGGCAAATCTATTTGGAGTTCTGTGAGCCACTAGGAGTCATATTAGAAATTAGGCTCTCAAGGGGTTGGAGAGGCCCTCCTCTGCCATGCTTTTCTGCCTCTGAGGAGGGTGTCTTCCCATGTCAGCCCTGTCCTCTACATAGTTCCCTTCCTGTCTACACTACTTGCCCAAGGTCACATGGTAAGTTAGTGGCAGAGCCAGAGTTTAGAATCTCCATAGGCAAGGACTTGGTCTGTACCTTTGCTTACCTTGGGAGCAGAGTTGGAGGGCACACATGGGTCGCTGGCTGAGTACCCCAGGGGCAACAGCTTCTTAATTCCAACAGCAGCCAAGCCATGAAGAGCTGTTCAAAATATCTGGTGGCCATTTTAAATGGAAATCAAGCAAAATTACTTATCTTTCATTTTGGGGGTGGTGGTGGGGGGGTGGGAGATGGTGCATCTGACCAGTCGTTTCTAAAGAGCACACCCAGGGTCCAGGGCCCTTCCGGAGCAAAAGTAGGCAAATCCAAGCAGGATGTAAGGGCTGTTTGGCGAAGTAGCACCTAGAAACAATTTCAGTCCGAGTCCCGATTTTAAATTGTTACCCAGGTCAAGCTAGGGATTAGGAAAGGTAGCAGATGAAATCAACTCGGAGTCTGGCACCAGTTACAAAAGGAAGCGGGTCATTGGGTTGTGTTTATAGAGGAAAGAGAATGGATTGTAAGATTGTTATCGCTGGACTCATGGTAGGGGAAGGGGCCCTCATTTGAAGCCTTGGCCCCCAGAGGAAAGGAGCCCAGAGTGCTTTAAGGACTCACACATAATTGGCCATACATTCCACAGGAAGAAGGTCTGCCTCTGGCTACATCCCTCTGCCTGGGAGAAAGGGAGAAAGGAGGAGGGGTCTGGGCAGGAGGGGGGAGTGCGGAGAGGGCCTCTGGCCTCATGTGAAGACGGTTCTAAAGCATCGCCAGACTTCCCAGCCTAGTTTCAGACTTTACGTTGAAAAGTGGCTGATCTCTGGAAGCCTCAGCTAAGGACTTGTGATGTTTCTTTTCCTACTGCCTCAATAAGCAGTGGCAAACAGTTTCTACAGTCCGGGTTTTTTGTTTGTTTAGTTTTTGGAGTGGGTTTTTGTTTGTTTGTTTGTTTTGGTTTGGTTTTGTTTTTTGGGTTTTTTTGTTTGGTTTTGCTTTTTGGGTTTTTTTGTGGGTTTTTTTGGGGGGGGTTGTTTTTGTTTTTTGTGTTTTCTTTTTGGTGCTGGGTGATCTCCTTGCCCTCTGATGTAAAGGTTTTGTGCTGCTTTGTGGTTTGCAGCAAACACTGTCCCTGCCCCTTGAGGGAGGAAAAAAATAATTTAGTTCTTCACTTTACTCTCTGAGGATCCAAGCAGCCAAGTGACCCCCACAGGAAGTACAGTTTCACTGCCCTGAGGCTTTGGGTGGTGAATCCTACCTGCTGATCCACATGAAAACAAGCAGCTGAGGAGTTTTCCTTAGTATCTAATTAGTAGATGATTTGTTGCTTGTTAAATGCATCTGCTAATTCATTAACAATGAGATAAATTAAATTTAACGGAAAGGATTTAGGTTTGAAAATAAACGCCACAGATATTAATTTTAACTCTATAGATTAAAATCCTTTTCCCGCCTCCCCCCAGCCCCTTCCTCCCTCTCTCCCCCTTTCAGATCGTGCACAGCACACAGGCAATTAGAGCTCACAGGGTAGGTTGTTTTTCTCATTTAAAGCATCTCTTGTCTCTGGAAATCGGTCCTCCAGTGGAGCATGTCTGTCTGTGTCTCTAGATGAGTGTCAGCGACAAATGGTGCTTGTGCTTCTAATACTGATGGGGATTGTTGGTGCACAGTGAGAACAGGAAAAGCCCTTTGCAATACAGTGAGGGATTCAGGAAGGTATTTTAGAATTTGAAGGGGCTTAAGGGTTGATTCCGCTGCTGATATTGAATTGCAGCATGACCAAATGATTAACAAACTTGTCTTTCTTGAAATATCTCAGGGCAGAGAGGTTCTCAAGTGATTGCAAATTGGTTAATGACTTTAAGAAACAAGTAACATTGCCGAGTTTTCCTAAACAGTCGGGGCTGTTTAGAAGCCCAGCGATTTAGATCAAGTCGAGATACACAAAGCTGGAAAGCTGATATTCTTTCTTTGGGATAAATCTCAGAATCCGTGCTACAGTTCAGGGTGATGCCTTGATGGCCAGGACCTTGCATTGTTGGAAATAACTTCATTTCAGCATTGACCGTCTGTGATGATAGAAGTTGCAACACATTCCCGCTCCAACACTTGGGGTTGTTTTCATGGTCTCTCTGACTGGTTTTCTGATCTTTGGACAGATCTCATTCACAATTTCCTGGAAAAACAACTAATCTTTTCCCACAGGGGAATCACATTATGTAATTTTTCCTTGTTATCAAATGGAAGATTGAATCAGCAAAACTAAACAGGGTGGCAAGGCAAACACCCACCCGGATTGGTCTTTTTCAGTTTTTAAAAGGCAGTATTCAAACGGGGAAGGTTGTTATTGTTGTAATCTATTCAGTGTGTGGGGCTGAAAGCAAGAAGATGTTGCCCGTAGGCCTCGATCTTTCCTGTGGCCCCGTGTGGTTGGTCACTTGCCAGGGTAGTTTCACATTTCTCAGAATCTGGCTGTGGTTGCACAGTTAACATCAGTATTTTGCTTTCAACTCATATTAATAGGTTGTTGAAAGTTCAAGTGAACGTTGTTGAGCTTGAGTGAGTGAAAAATTATTTAATAGCATCTGTTAACTAGAAGAGGAGATCATTCCCTGCTAGCTGCCATCAGGATATCTGATTTCTCCTTGAGGACCTGACCTGATTTTCTATCATACGAGGGTCAGATTACCACGTACCTCAAAGTCAGCTACTGTGCTCGTAAAAGTTGTGTTTATTTTCTCTCTCTCAGCTATGTGGCCATAAACACTGGCAGAGAAGCATCATGGGACTTTTGTTCTCCTTTTACACCACTTTCTCTTAGTGGAGTTGTCCTGTTTTCTCCCTACCTTTATATTCAGTGTTAGGGGATTGTATAGGAAAATCCTCCTAAAAGGCGGTGATGACGCCAATCTTATTAAACAGTTTAAACTACGAAAAACTGAAGAGTCTTTAAATGAAGCAAGGTGGTGACAGATGATTTAGAAAATAATGACGGTTCTAATAAGGATTGCATTCTTCTTTTTTTTTCACTCACCAACTTTCTCAGTTGATCATTGGACTGATTGACCTCTCAATATCACTGATTTTTGGCATTTCCATTTAGATGTTACAGAGCTGATCACGGAGTTGTTGGATTTTTGCGTTTGGAGTGTGTTAGGCATGGTTAAGCACCCTAACTGTGCTCTGAAGAAACTTGGATTTTATGCATAAAATAAAAAAATAAAAAGAGCCATGGATGGAAATTTGGGTAAATTTTCTTATCACCCAGGATGAGGGAGGGAATGGAGAGGCAAAGCACGTAGCCATATACAAAAAATTTACTGATGTCTCAGATTTAGAATGTCTCCCTGGATGTATTCTGGCACTTTCTCTCTGGGGCTTACCCATTGCAACTAAGCCATAGTAATCCAGCAAACACATTATATTTTATTTCATCTTAATAAGCTGTATGCCCAACGTAGGGTCCAAACTCATGACCCTGAGATCAAGAGTCCCATGACTGACTGAGCCGGCCAGCCACCCCTCCAATGTTCTCTTCTTTAGCAGTTTATAAATTCCAATTTTGTCTTACCGACTGGGAGACTTGTCAGTGATGAGAGACAGATAAATGCACTGTGTTCTCATTTGTCATACTTAGTTATATGACAGAGAGTTGTCGTACTCTTTGACTGGACTCCTTCGGGTGTGTGGACATTCTAGCTGTGTAACTGGGCAATGCAGTGGTACAGTTTTTCTCACCTTGCAATACCAAGATGTTATCCAGTTAAAATAACTTCAAGGACTATTCAACAGCTTCTGATGCATTTTATCAGGTACCGTGTTTAAAAAGAGAAGAAAACATAAGAAGCACATTCAGAGTGTGGCAAAGTCAGTCAAGGCCAACAGAATTGATCTGTCTCGGCTAAGTTCTTTCCAGAAACGTCTTTTTTGAGGGTCTCTCCTCCAGACCTGAATTATTTCATTTTTGTCTATAGCGGTGAGGACTTGGACCTCTCAAACAATGATCATATGATCTTACTCTTGTAATATTATTTTAGAGTTTGCAAATATACTTTCACAAGCATATCCTTTCCAAAATGGCGGTAGAGAGGAAATATTACTTAAAATTCTTTTTTCTGATTATGAATGCAATGCATTTTTTAAAGAAAACTTCAAAATGCGGAGACTATATAAAGACCATAAAAGTCATCTGTAATTTCATCCAGCAATAACAAGGGTTCAGTGGTTAGTATCTTGGTGTGTTTCCCTCTAGTCTTTTTTCTTGCATGTGTGTCTATATTACAGTTTGCATTACATTATGTACTCCTTTGAAACCCACTTTTCCCACTATTCACTTATTATGAACATTCTAGTTCATTAAGTATTTTTCTAAAACCTCAATTTTATGGCTGCATATTTTCCGTTGTATGGATATAGAGTAATTTGTTTGGACTCGATCATCTGTTTAGATTGTTACTGACTTTTCCAGTTAGAGCTCATGCTGTGATTAACATTCTGGTACATAAATATTTGGGTACGTTTCAGATTCTTTCATCAGGATGAATTCTCAAAATTTCAGGATTACTCAGTCAAAAAACACAAATGAAGATGCAAAAATTCTTCAATATGGCCCCACAGTTACGCTTTGAGAAGTTTCTGTTTGTTTAGTTCCACCAGCAGTGTGGGAGTAGAGAATAGCAGGTACTATCCCTATTTTATAGATGCAAAAGCTCAGATCTAGAGAGATTCCAGGCTTGTCCAAGATCACATGACCAATATCACTTGTCCTTTGGTTTTCTGACAGTTCTATATTCTTTCCACTCTACCGCTGTTATAGTAATCTCACTGACAGACCTGTAGTGATTTACCTGTGCTATTCGTCAAAGGAAACTTAATGTAGCCATGGCCTTATAATAAATTTACTTCTATTATTATTTACAAACTCTAATGTGTTTGGAGTTTGATATATAGTGAGGACTACACATAAATGCACGGCTCACCTCCCAAAGGCATTCTTTTATATTTTCAATATGTTTTCTGACTTGCACCTAAAATATCCAACCGAGAAATAATAGCCTAAAGTGATTTTGTTGTTCTGTGTTGGTCACCAAAAGCTGGTTTATAGTATTATTCTTTGTTAAGTAATAGTCTTTCCAGCCCAGCATCAGGACCCTGAAAAGATTACTTCTGTCAGAATTAAATCTGCTCTCAAACCATAATAAGTAACCCTTAATATCTACAAAATGAATTGAAACTTTTGTTGACACTCATTTTTGGAAGAAGGGGAAAAAACCCCACAATTATTATGTCAAGACTCCAGAATGAGATGGGATATAGCAATTAAAGATGGTCTCCTTAATTGGAACATAACCAAACCAGATGTGGGAAGTAAAACAAACATCTACCCGCCCTCCTCCAAAACAAAACAAAACAAAACAAAACAGAACAAAACAAAACAATAGTACCAAAGGACTAACCACATTCAGCAGTCCTCATTTCTTCCTCATAGCATGGCCTCAATTCTTAGACTAGCTGGGCACCATGATCTTTGTGTGAGGATGGTACATTCACAACTTCTAGGTCATCAGGGAACCATACCAGGTCTGTGCCGAAGACTTCTTGCTCTTTGCCTTAGAGAATCAGTGTGATAACCTTGTTTTGACTCTGGATTCTTGGATAGATAGCACATAAACTGGAAGTAAAACATTCAGATTCTGAAAGCCGGGATTAGGCTTTATTTTATTTGAGACTCTGTTTTCTTTCATATCACCTTACCCTGGGAGTTAGCCCTTTCCCCACACCCCAAGTGTTTAATAGGTACCATTGCTTTTCTGGATTTTACCATTTTTTTTCTTTCTTTCTTTTTTTTTTCCCTAAGATCATGTTGGTATAAATCTTCTTGAGAATGTCTTTGGTTGAAAAAATGCTTTTCAGGTGTTAGCAGGGTCTGTATTCTGTTTTAGGCCCTTGTCATTATTATTTCCAATCACATTATCTCAATGAAACAGGAGTTTATATAATATGAATTTTGTTGTATTTGACAACAACTAAAGAGGGCTGTGAATTGGGATCATGTTATCTTAATTGCTGAAAATATAGTTAATGTTCTTCAGTTCTTTTGTGTTGACTGAATAACCTTTGGGGTAGATGGCACATCTCAATGGCTCTAGTAATAAAAATCTAAATAGCCTAATAGGGGCAGCTGGGTGGCTCATTCGATTAAATAGCTGCTTTAGCTCAGGTCATGATCTCAGGGTCCTGGGATCGAGCCCCACATCAGGTTCCCAGCTCAGCAGGGAGTCTGCTTCTTCCTCTCCCTCTGCCCCTCCCCCTGCTCCTGCTCTCTCTCTTTCTCTCAAATAAATAAACAAAATCTTAAAAAATAGCCTTATTTTATATCTGAGTGTAGTAGTTCTTCTGTGTTTCAGGAAGTAACTATTTTCCCCAGCTTTATTGAGATATAATTGAGATATAATTGACGTGTGAGTTTAAGGAGTACAATGTAATGATTTGATATATGTACATATTGTAAAATGATTACCACAATAAGGTTAGGTAACACATCCATCACCTCACATAGGAGTGTGTGTGTGCGTGTGTGTGTGTGTATGGTGAGAAGTTTTAAGATCTATTCTCTTAGCAACTTTCAAATATGCAATACGGTATTCTTAACTGTCATTACCAGATTGTACATTACACCCACAGAACTCTCATCATCTAATGATTGGAAGTTGGTACCCTCTGACCACCTTCACTCCAGGAAATGACAGTTTCTTATCCAGGTATTTATACTGAAATCAGAGAGTGGTAATAGTGCAGGTCCCCGTTGTTTAGCCCTTTTCAGACAGTGAGAGCTGCATTTTGAATATATGCATCTGCTAAAGTTAGATTCTCAGGAATGTTCATGTCATGGTAAGCATCTTGAAGCCGATACTGATTAATGAGTTCATTCAGTCCACAAGTATTTCATGTACAAAGTGCCAAGCGCTGTGCTAGGTTTTATGGGGGTGATACGTAAGAGGCAATTTTTCCTCTCAAGGGGGTTTACCGTCTAGTTGACAAAGAAGCCACTCACATATCATCCCTTTTTGAGCTAAGTTCCATTGGTGGAGAGGCTATTGATGACAGGTTATAAGCAACCAGGATATCCACTGCAAGTAAATATAATGGCCTGAGCAAAATCTTTGAGGCGGGAAACATGAGCTAGGTGGGTGCCAAAGAAACTATTTGGGCTGGAATAAAAGCTTCTGTCTTTTTTAAAGATTTATTTATTTACTTGAAAGAGAGAAAGAGAGTGGGTGAGTGAGTGAGTGAGCAGGGGTAGGAGAAGAGGGAGAGAGAGAGAGAGAGAATCCTGAGCAGACTCCCTGCTGAACATGGAGCCCAACACAGGGCTCGAGATCATGACCCTGAGATCATGACCTGAGCTGAAACCAAGAGTCAGATGTTCAAGCAACTGAACCATCCAGGTACCCCAGGAATAGTTCTTTAAAGGGAATAGCATAGCAGAAGAGAAAGTTAAAAAGGCAGGCGAGGCGTGGGACAGAATACCCTCATTTCCATCTCCCAGCTGTTTTCTAGGGCTGTATGCCTGGAACTCAATAAATATGAATAAATTTTTAAAAACACATGTCTAATTTAAAGTAACACCCAAAGAACAATATCTTGAGTTAATCTGTACAACATGTGGCATTGTAAAATAACCCTTCAGGGTGTCCTACTTTAAACAGCCCCCTTTTTAGCCTCTGCATATATCATGTGGGCCACCCAATGAGACCAGTTGGAAACAAGAGCTGTGGATTAGAAAATTTTGCCAGAGCGGTTAACATCTCATTGGATCAAGCTGGGCAGCTGTGTGATTTCAAGCTCACTACCTTCTCATGAAATAATGTAGCATGGATTTCTGGATGTTTGGAAGGAACACTCACTGATCACATGATCTCATATATGAACCTTTCATATGAGATAGACCACTAGCCAGAATCTGTCCTCTACACAGTATCTTTTTTTTTCTTGTTCTCTCTTGGCCACTGCCTTCATCCGTCATGTTCTTTTAAAAGCAAGGTCCTAGAACCTTGCTTTCAAATCAGTATTCTGAGGCGAATTTTGTGATGTTTTGAATTAATGGCAGGGAACCAGGAGTATGGGCTATTGCAAACGGCAGATGATGAATAACTCATTTATATGTGACTTGGAAAGTCTGTTTATACTTAGACTTGACTACGGGTGAGTCTGTTTTTAAAATTCACTTGCAAACTAAATAATGAAGTCTTACTATAAAGGTCTGACTTGAGCTGCTGAGAGGCTGGCCTAATTTCCTGCAACCTGCTCCATGCTGTGTAGAGAATAAGAACATCGCCTGTTGCCCAACATATTACTTACATAGCATTGTTCTAAGTCCCACCGACAAGGGTAACTGAAATATTTTATTCTGCAGCTTATGAATATTTCTTCTTAGTTTGTCCTCAAGAAATATGGAAGGGACCACAATCAGAGGACTTAAAAAGGAAAAGTAGGATAGTTGTGTGTAAGGAACTATAGGGAAAGAAATAGACACAGAAAATGGAAGGATTGGTGTACCATGGTCCCAACAAATCTTTAAAAGATTGCATGAAACAAAGGAGTTGAAGCAAAACCAAGATAACATGACATTTAATGCTCAAGAAGTTATTGGTCAAACCAAACCAAAAAGCTCACACAGATCGGGGGGCAGGGAGGAAGGGGAAAGGTTTCTCTGAGATGAAGAAATTGGATGGTTTACGCACTCCCAAAATGCAATTGCCAAAGATTGGCAGGGTGGCTGTGGTGGTGGGGGTGGGGGAGGGCAGATGGCTATAGAACATGGAAAGGGAGGATTGTAAAATTATTTTTGAAAAAGCAATGAGAACCTTGTTTTTCAACAAAAAGGATATGTCCATAAATACGTGATTGTGATTTAGTGGTTTTGTGGGGATACAAATTGGATACCAGGGAAAACTTGGGAGCTCTTCTTAAGTATCATAATTAGAACAGGATCATTTTTATGCTTTCCACGCGTCTGCTTCTGAAGACCAGTGTCTATTTTGAAATTATGCTCATTCAATAAGCCATTGTGGATTTAAATCTTATGAATGTATGTAAACTCCATTTTTGGGAAGCCATTAGCACCTCTTGGTTTGAATAATGTAATGAGTTCCATATATTTAAACCAGCCGCTTCCCACTCCACCACCCATTTGACTCTGTTTTAAAAAGCTTATCTTTGTTTAGTTTCAAAAGTCTCCCTTATCTCTGCTGTATTAGGATTTGGTGAATGAGTTCACTTCACCTCGTCAATATCCATTATTATTTGACAGGCTGATTATATCCCTTCTCTACCTTCATCTATTCTGACTGGAGTGCCTGTGGTCTGTAATCTCTGTTCATATAGCACCTCCTCCACCCCCCCTGAAGATCTCTGCTAACTTTCTCAAGCTTTCTCCTGTCTTGTCACCCATGGAGCCCGGAAGAGTATGCTGCAACCCGGGTGGGCATTGTTTTGTTCACTGGAATGCACTGGAATGCATCATTTTGATGCATCATTTTGTTCACTGGAATGCTTCATGGATGATGATTTATATTTCAACAACATTCTTTGGATCTGGGGGGAGATAGCTACATCAAAACTGGTATAGGACCACCTGCCCTTTTTGTTGGCTGACCCCACCCCGCCTGCCAGCCTACAGACTTGGCTGCGATCTTTGTTCATTGACAAAAGAATGCCAAAGGGTCGTGTTAATGCCTGGCATCATTTTTAAAGTCATTAGCCTTGCATTTTACTTTTGTAGTAAACTGGGATGGCAGCCTGCCAGGGCCCATTAACCAAAGTTTAGAAGACGATGTGGTTGAAGTTCCAGCCGTCTGTTACCTGCACAGTTCCTGCCAGTTAGCTGACTTTCACTAGGGCTACTTTATGAGGGTATAAAAACTTCTTAGCAAATTCAGTTTTTTATTAGGCACCACACAGTCCCTATTTCAGGAAGACAGTCTATAACCAGGAAACATAAGGAAAAGGAAGGACTTTTCTGTTCCCACAGTGGGTGCCTTTTAAACATGTTAGCCATCTTGGTAGTTGGCACTAAGTGAGAGAGGCACTTTTCATTCAGGAAGGATGTTTTTGGCATCTGTGATTTGGAGACAGAACGGAAGCCAGAGTAGTCAATGCCCTGGCGCCAGGGCTTTTAGGTCAGGCAAGTTTCGTCCAGCATCGATGGCATTCCTACCAGGGACAACAGGAATCAGTGGCACCAGGAGCCTCTTAAAGCAACGGGAGTTAAGCCCGTACAGCAAAACTGGGGCTGAAAGGAAAAAGAGGCTGACTTTGAAGCCAGGAGACAAATGACTGGTTGAAGGAGCCAGGTTTCCTTAAGTTGTGAAAACTTAAAAAACAGCATCTGTATCTTTTCTCCCTTCCTTCTTCTCATGTCTGTTTTCCTCCATCCTTATCCCTCTCAAGGTCCCATCAAAAGCTCCCAAGGCAATATCACAAATGAAGACAAGAGAGTTGGACAGCAGGAGAAATCATTCTAGTATTTCCATCACTTTCTTTCCCACCTCCGCTCTGTTTGCTGCATGAATCGTTTGAGCTTCAAAGGACCACGAATGATGCTAACAAAAACAAGAATGTGTGTTTAATAGCAAATGTTTTAGTGACATCCAGATGCCCAGAGAGACATTTCAGTAGCCATATACAACTGGCTTTGTCCTACAAGAAGCTACATTTATATCCATTAACATCCTCTTGACATTTATATACAAAGGAAGAATTGTCTGAAACTCAGATGAAAAAAAAATACATGGGATTTATGGGCAATTGAAACCAAAAAAATGGCACTTTTTCTTCTGTCACATTCCTTAAGTCTTTGAGGAAAACATTGCTTGGTGTGCTGAGAGACATTTAATGTAAGAGGTCACCTGGTATCTTTAAGTTCCTTGGGAATTAAACAGAATGGAAACCAGTTTAAGAACCATACTTCTGTCCTGTCAGGCATTGTCTAGATCCCTTTGGAAGGGACTAAGCACCTTAACACCATTTTTGCTATTGTAGGATTTTCATAGTTGCTGTGAGGTAATACGGTATCGTACACCATACAGTTGTACCACTGGAAAATGGGGAACTGCTTCTTTGTATCACCTAATCGCTTCTTTCATCCAACTTTGTATGTGGTTAAAAGTAGATGATCTCTTGCCTTGTATTTTTTATTCAAGGCTTTTGTAGTTTTAAAGGGAAATTCTTTGGGGAGTGCCAATTTAGAGCATTTGTTGCCAATATTTAGCATCGCCTGTAGGAAAAGGATGGCATGACGGACACAGATTTATTGTGTACTTGCTCTGTGAGATGTGTAAACCACTGACCACAGTGTCTCTCACATAGCAGGTGTGAGATGGTGATCTTAATTCGGGCAGTAGCTGTGGAGGTAGAGAAAGGCCGGAGGTGGGTGTGAGAAACGTTGAGGACATGAGACCTGATGATGGCTTGGTGACTGGATGGAAGAGGGCAAACCAGAGGCGGAGTTGAAACATTTTTGACTGTCAGAGCTATTAATAACTGGGAACAAGCATGGTCCTGCCATGAGTAGAAGAGAAGTCGGTTGATGCGGTAAGGGCTGTGAGTCAGTCACTACAGGAGGGAAAACGATGACTTCGGTCATCTTGGGTTTGTGATAGGGCTCACCCACCTATGGGGAGATGTCCAAGAGGAGTCAGAAATACAGACCTAGAGCTTCGGAGACATGTGGAGACTTACAGAGAAATCCAGAAGTTACCTACATAAATCATCACAATCGAAGTCATGAAGTCGGAAGATTTGTCGAAGAGTTCTGAGAAAAGGGTGCAGCAGAGGAACATTCAAAGAATCCGAGTATGCTTGAGTACCAGAGGATGTTAGGGTGGAAAGCAGAGCTTGAAGAAGGAACAGTGTAAAATACTACAGAGAGGTAGGAAAGGATGGAGTGGCCGTCATGTTTAGCAACTCTGAGGTCATTGGTGACATTTGAGGCCCAAATTTCATGAACGTGATAGGTATGAAGGCTACATTAATAGGAGTTGAGGAAGTCAGTGTTGATTCCTCTTTTAATATATTTAGGAGGGGAGGGGTGGGCTGGGGAGGGAGGTCTGGTAGTTTGAGACCGGAGGGAAGGAGCAGAGATTAGGTGATGCAACAAATCATGCGGATATCTTCAGTTTTATCAAGTAAGGAGAAATGTGATTTGCTAAGAGTGTAGAGGGCAGGAGTGGGTTTCGGAGGTGAAAAATTGGGAAAGCATGGAAAATGGGAAAGGTTGGAATTGGCCATCCTCAGAAATGGCAGGTACTCAGCAAGATATGAATAAACGTCCGAGATGTAGTTAAACACCAACCAGGGCTCAGCTATATTGTGAGTTTATACCATCAAAGTGGCAAAATTTCAAGTGTTACTGGAGAAATTCCTGAAATTGGGGATGGGAGCAGAGAAACAGTAAATGATTCGGGGCTTGGCAAATTGAGGAGAGAGAGTTACATGGTGAGGACTCTTAGGGGTTACCAAGAGCACAGGATATCTGGAAGAAGAAAAGTGATGACTTAAATCATACATTTTTCTACCATTCATTTCCTTTGAAACAAATGAACTCAATTGTCCTTCCAAATGTGGCTGGGGGGGCGGGAAGAGGGATTCCCTCCACCACCCTTAACTTACTGCTGTTAGAGCGATGACTGGTACATCATCACTAAAAAATCAGAGTCGAACGTCCATGTGTGTGAACTCATTGAAGCCATATGCAACATAAAGTAGTGATTTCTGTAGTTGCTCGGGACTCCTAGAACCCCTGCAAAAAGTCACTCTCCTTCCCTGCCCTTTGGAAAGTTCATGTTACTATTCTGTGCTCATGATTAAAACAGGCTGTGCCATTCAAGCTTGAAATGTATTTGTGTTGCCGTGGTTCGTGTCAATATTCTTTCCCATCATGCTTACAGTTGCATGTGTTCACTGAACCCCAACAGGTGTGACTTTAATGTAGAACCTAAAGAAAGATGCGGGGAAACATCTGCTAGCCTTGGATTCTTTGTGCACTTTGAATGAAGTTATAATTGTGACATTTCCTGTTACGTACCAGGGTTGATTTTGTGAGGCATTCCTTCCAGAACTCATTAGTTCTTGCTAGGCACCATGCATCTGATCTCAGATGATTATTCTTGAGAGCGACACAAAAAGCTATTAAATCCAGCTTCTATTTTCTGAGATGGAGAGTACTGTCATGTTTGCCTCCAGAGAAACCCAGTTTCCTACCGTTACATTTCTTCCTCGAGTTTTCAGCGTGCGGAAGAAAAGGATGGGGACAGGGACAAAGAAATGTGGGTGGTGCTGAATACGGGATAGAGCTTGAGCTCAGTGAAAGTACCTAGGGAAATCAGGCCTAATCTCATCTCCGTTTCCCTCGGGATCTGTGATAGCTGTTTCTGGAGGCTTTTTAGGTTTCTTAGAACTTCTCCGTGTGTGTTATTAAACCTTGTCTGTTCCCTTATAGTTATTAGCTGTAAAACCCTTTACAAAACCTCAAAAGGGTTTCTGGGCTTAAGTAGATACAGATGGGGAGTTGGTGGGGGGGGGCATATAGCTGTGTTCTGCTTGGCAGCAGGCCCGAGAGAAAACCCGAGTGAAAGAATCGGTGTTGGCAGCAGAGGAGAGAAGGGAGGAGGTCAGCACCTAGGCCCCACTGAAAAGAAAGCGAAGGTCAATTTGGGCCAGAAAGGGCCCAGGAGAGGGTGCCCTGTTTGAATGGCAGCTTCTTAGGAGGTCTTCCTTTCCTCTGGCTGGAAGTCATCTTCCCTTGCTTTAGACTTGACTTGTGTCTCTGTAAAGGGGCCTGTGTTTTAGCATCTTGTATACGTTGTTCTGTTGTTCCGTTGTTATCTTGTAATTTAGAAGCCACTTGTAAACTTGCCTTACCTTTCTGTTTAGAGCCCATGCTCCTTGGGGGCAGGTACGGTGACTAGCTCTTCCTCTGTCCCACAGCCTCTGTTCCAGCACCTTGCCCATAGGGACGACGTATGAAATTTTGACTGAATGAACAAGTATGTAGGTTATGGTCTGCCCTTTCTCCCACTGCTTCCACAAGTGCTTTTGGATCACTACGGTTATAGGAATAGAGGGGAGTTTTGAGAAGGTAGCCTGCCCTCCAGGAGCTGCCTATGTAGGAAGACCAGACACCATGGGCCCCGTTTGATTCTACATTAGTGGCAACTTGTTGGTGGGTCTTTCTCATTTCCCAGTTGCAATTGTAGCTAATATTCTCTTTGCTCTGAAAACCATGATCCATTCTCCCCTGGCCATTTATTTTCTGGGCCCAATAAGCCAATAATTTAATATCTGATTCAGCGAAGACTCATGGCTAGATCTGTCAGTGACAGTGACACACTCCTTTGTGGGAGCTACTCGGGCATTTCAAGCTATAAGAGGATCTTAGAGTCCGTGCTCTTATTCAGGCACTAAATGCCTAGCCTGAGAGCCTGAGAGAGAGAAAGAGAGAGAGCGAGAGCACGAGTGATTGGTTCTTTCCCGGAGGGCCACATCCATCTCTTATCTCCCCCTTTCCTTTTCCGGTTCCGGTGGGTGACTGGACTGGTTTGGGGGCCGTAGCTTGATCTCCAAAGAACAACAGAAGGTCTTTGAAAATGACCGTAGTTTTTTGTTGTTGTTGTTGTTTGTTTTAATCACAGGTTAGCTGGGATTTTTTTTTTTTTCCGACCAGGGAAATTCTATTCCCTATATTTGCTAAGAACATTATGAATGAGTTACCCATGTTACTGTAGGTTAAGATAATCTAGAAATGTATTTGGAAAATCTATTTCAATTACCTTCTGGGTGCTTTTAGTGAAAATAATAAATTTCAAAGAATTAGGAGAGTCATAAAAATAAGTGTTATAAGGGGAGCGTGTCTCATTTTTCACCTTCAAAATTAAATATGCACTGTGGAATTACACACTGCCGGGGTCACCGCATTGCTTGTGGGCATTAATAGCTGCCATAGGTAACTTCTGAAGGAGGTAAAGGGGACCATTTCCCATAACACAGAGATTAAAGCATGCAATTTACCGAAAATCCAAATAAATAGCGACCTCATGCTCAATTGTACACTAAAAGGGATACTGCTTGGTATGTACAATTTGCATATGGGTACCCTGTTGAAACTTGCATTTGCATACATATCTAAGGTATCGATTGTGGTTAATGGAACATGAGGTCATTTCTCTGTCGTTTCCCTCAATTTAAGTATCATTTTCTTTCCGTATTGCTCACATAGAGGAAGGCAGGAAAATCGCCTCAGATGATTGTGTCTGGAAATGCTACATCCATAGGTCTATTTTTCCTTCCACTTTTCCTATTTAAATTGTCTATACACCTTAGTAATCTCAGCAGCTGGCTGCAGCTTAAACCTCGAAATCTGCAGCACCAGTAACAGTTACGCCAGGGAGCTCTGTAAGTGGCTCTGAATTACCCTCTGACATTCCCCGTAGCATTGTCTACAGAAAGAAATCCAGGGAGGCCCCGAGGCCCCGGCCCATGTGAAGTGGCTTGGTTGAGCTTGTTGGGATACAATCAGTGAATTGCTTGGCCCTCCTAATTATGCTGAAGATTTACTGCCAAAATGGCACCAGGGCTTAATTAGATGTGGGCTTCAGAATTTTTAACTATTATCCTGGTTACTTACCAATTACCACACAGAAGAAAAGACGAAAAAGGCACTCCATGTTGTTGAGACAACAGAATCAACTGATTTACACCTGCAAGCAAACTTTACATAGACTGCTGTCGCAGCAACTGAAATCCGAATGGATTTAACCTTCTATGAGTGCATTTTCCTGTGTGAAAGGCTTCGCGCCTTTCCCCGCCCTCCTGTTTGGCTCAATAAGAGCATACACAGCTCATTACAGAGTAGGGACCCCATGGAGAGGATTGCTTGTGACTTTCCAATATGAAATGACAATATTTATACGCATCTTTTTTGGTGAAAAGTTGCAAAAGTAATTTATTTCGCAAAAGACCATCTGCAGCAGTGTAACCTTAATTACATTGTTTTGTCGGCTTATATGTAAAAAAAAAAGAATGACTCTTACTGCTTCTCAATACCCAGATCACGCAGTGTAATGTTATCCGTTTTATTTTTATTGTTATTTTTTATGTATTTATTTTTTCTTAGGGGGAGAGAGAGAGAGAGAGAGAAAGAGACGGGGTATGGGAGAGGGTGGGAGGGCCAAGGAAAGAGAGAATCTTAAGCAGGCTCCACACGGGGTTCATTCTCACGACCCTGAGATCATGACCTGAGCTGAAACCAAAAGTTGGATGGAGGTATCACCAAGAGAGTCATCCAGGGGTCCCTGGTCCCCGTTTTAGAAGTTACACTTCTCATGATAGGTTTGAATTTTTAACTTACAGAGGGGGAGAAAAACATTAATTTTAGAATATCTTCTTTGGGGGGGTATAGGATGTAAATGAAAAGGTATCCCACAGATAACTGTAATTGAATTTTATTGAAGGAAGAGAACTTGTAAATACGGCAATAGCTGGACATATTAAATTAAAAAAAAAAACAACAGAAAGCAATATCCCATTTAATGTACCAGTGTTTAAGAGGAAGTTTATTGTGCACACATCACACTTGGAATTCAAGAACGGGGACATGCTTTTTCCCACCAGCAACCTAATCTGTATAAAGCACCAGGTATATTTCCCTAAGCCATTGAAATGCAAGGGACTTGGAGAATGAAAGAAGATCCAAAATTAACACTAGTTATTTCCGTTTCATTCACAGTTTGAGAGTTGTGTTTCACACTCTTCTTTGAATAAGATATTTCCTTGCTCCATGAATACAAATTTTCAACGACAACAAAAAGTCAGATCACATGTTGGTAAATTTTAACACATTTCCCCCAGAAATTTTCACCGAAACTTCAGAAGCGCACTCCCAAGAAAAAAATATTTTCAAATTGGGCAAGGTAGCCAATCTGTCAGTTAGACTTGGGTTTAGGGTAGACAAGGCTGCCGGAGATGTGAGTAGTGCCTGTTCACAGAGATTAGGGACGGGGCTGAGGAGCGATCGGGACCAGGTGGCCCTGGGAGGCGATGCAGTTGCAGCTGTCTGTACCTACCCCCTGGCATGAGATGCCAACAGCTGGAGAACAAATTTGGCATAAATTCCCAGGAGCTACTGTCAGTTAATGTGAGCCTTCCAGGAACACATACCAAATAATAGCCTACTTCCCTAATTCTATTATGGGAAATTTCTTCAGAGTCAATCCCTGTGAAACGGGATCAGGAACGGCATTGGCCCAAACCGTGAAGTGAGTGCAATTCGGGTTTCATGCCCTTGAACCTTTTCCTCATCTTTCTTCCGTTCTCCTTCCCCCTCCCAAGGTGCTGATGCTGTGAAAGTGCTACCCCAACTGTCCTTACACCTCCCCGCCCCCAACACTACTACCCTGCCGCACCCTTTGGAGAGAATACCCTGTGATTGAGGGTTTGGATCTATTGCCCCCCACCACCACCGTCCTCTCCCTCTGGGTAAAGTTAGCTGGGTATTCCTGTTCTTCCAGATGCTGTCTGTGTGAAGGGATATGTGTCAGTAATCAGAGAGGCTTAATCTGTTTTCCTTCTTAGGAATGTTTCCATGTTAACTAGGGGTGCGTGTGCACATGCACACAGGTGTGCAAGCACACATGTGCATGGTGAGGCTGGTGGGGTTTGCGCAGTTCCCTTAATACAAAGGGATGATACATACATGATGGCGTTTATTCACTGGGGGGCCTCCTTAGCACTCCTCAAACCCCATCACTTGGGTGACCCCCTTCACTGTCTGAATAGGAGATGTTTGCATCCATTTATTCCCTGCTTGCCAGAAATGCAATTTTAAGATTGTTCCTGTTGCCCAGTGGAGCCAAGAAGAACCTTTCAAGATTAGCAAAATATTCATTCTGATCTAGAGAGAGATGGCATCCTTCTTCAAAATCCTTCTCTTACTATGCTTAAAGAAAAAATGTATTTTTTTCCCTTAAAGCATTGGTCAGAGTATTGAGACCCAGATTTATGACTATTCTATTGACAAGGGGTTATTGTACAGATGTTTTATTTGCTGTTTCTAGGGGCTTATCAAAAATAATTGACTAGCTGTCATTTTCTACATGAGACCAATTACTATTGACCCAGCTTTGCTTATTGTTTTCATTAGTGTCTAATAAAAAATGAAAATGTTACGGAATGTTCTTCAAATTGACATGAGAAAAGCAGAGCTAAGAAGTGAGTGGGTATCTCTTGTGCTTTCCTAGTGTTGCTAAGCAGAGCCCATGTTTGGTGCCAAGAGCTGTGTGAACAAAAGCATCTCCAGTATGCAAAAAGCAGATCCACCAAAGCCATGTTTTGGGGGGTGGGGGGGGGTATGGGGAGAGGCAGTAGGCTGCAGGATGCACCTTCTAGAGTTGTGGAAAGCCCTGACCATATGTGAAAGCCAAGGAGGCGGTAGGATTGCTTCTGTCTCTTCTGTGATTAATATAATCAGGGTTTTTTTAAAAGTAAAGAAGGAAGTGAGACTGGTGTGATTTATGACTTGGCACTTTATAAAGGCGAGGGTTGCCTGTTTTACCTTTGTCATATGGTCTGTTGGTTGGACATTACATGTTGATGCGTCTTTGCGCTGTCATTTAGGAATGACTGTGTTTCTACCATGGGAGGAGCCTGGTAGATGACATTTGGCAATTGCTGATGAGACAGAAAGACACATGTGTGACTTATTAAATCAGTGACTTATTAAATCACCCCTTCAAGGGTAGGGTGGAAAGTAAAACCCCTTGGTTACAGAGTGGCCCCCCAAAATCCTTCTTTCCTAAAAGACCAAGATTATAGCCAATAAAGAGGAAATGCAAGATTCTATTTACATACAAATATAATTTATGGCTTTGGTTTAAGGAACTGAAAACTGTTTTTGTATGAATTGGGGCTCTTCCTCTTCAGTTTCTTTAAGCCTCTCCAAATGTATTTAGTATCATCTGTGACCCAGTGGCCCTTCAAACTGGTACAGAAGACATAACCAAACTTCTGCCAGTTGAAACTTGGGGTTGCTAATTTGGCAGAACCGAGAACTCAGAGTTGAAACTACATGGTCACCAGTCCAGTCTGAGCTCTTATGGGCCAAATTTCAGATATGCCTAACCAAGTAGGTTGGTCTCATTCTTGTCCTTTAAATTAAACAACCACGGTCACAGCTCCTTTGTTTTTGAGAGCCCAGAGGCCCTGTGTTACCCCAAGTAACCAGACTGGATGCAGATTAGTCATTTACTGGGATGAGATTATCTAGAACTAAAATTTTAAGCCTCTGCAGTTTTGGGCCTATACAAATAAAGCCTCCTCCCAACTGGGTTACAATGAATATTCCAATCAACTTTTAAAAAGAAGACACGCCATGTGTGCTGGAATACGAAGCTGAAGATGCTGTCAATGTCAATTCCATAGGACTGTCTATAATTAACTTCGTAGTTAACAGCAAATCTATTGTCAGACCGACTTGAGTTAGAATCCTGGTTCTAGCCTTTTCTAGCTAATGAAGTCTAGACTAGTCCATCTTTCTCGGGCCTGGTTTCTTCATTTTGAGAATGGGGATAGTGACACAACCTTCCTTGTAGGAATGTTGTCTGGATGAAGGAAGATAATGTGTGCAAAGCTTGGCACGTAGTAAGCACTCATTCAGTGCTAGCTGTTAGCACGATTTTTAACTGTCATGGTAGTTTCTCACAGCTCTCTGAGTGCTGCTTATTTGCTGGCCTCCCTCATTAGGCTGTGAATACTTTCGAGAGAGGACCACGTCTGCCTGACTCTCCTTTATATTCCCAGCACGTAGCCTAGTGAGTGTTACAAAGTAAGCGCTCTGAGCCTCAGTTTCAAAATCTGGAAGAAAGGGAGCTAATAATGGCACTTACCCTCATAGGGTCCAATGATGTAATGCCAGTAGTGCTTTGCAAACTCAAGTCGTGACAGAGACGTCTATGGTAGGCGGGGAGCGTGTCTGTAAATCTCTCCTGAAATTTTCACTTTGTCAGGACCCTGAAACCTGCACAGACGTGCGCTGTCTCCAGCCCCAGACCTTGTTTGCCAGCGTCATTCATGGCCACCCGAAGCAGCCGGAGATGCATTCCCCTTCGTCTCCTCCCTCACTGCCCCCGACTGGGCCCTGAGGTCCCTGGCAGAGCACAATCCCTCCACAATAGGTTTCTTTCACCTCGGTGCACACCTGGGCCTCCCCAGGGGCTTCCCAGGAGACTCCGAGCCAGGGAATTTCGGTCTGGAATTGCCACTCCAGAAACGCCCCCCTCAGGCCCCATGAGCTCTGCCTTCAGAAATCCTCTCCAGGAAGGCTGGCCAGGGAGAGCAGAAGAAGGCCTGAATTGTCACAGAGCATCCCGGGAATGAAGCCTTGGACCGGAAGGAAGATGAGGGCTTCTAAGCATGGTTCCATGGTTAATACATTTGGGAAATGGTGGGTGAAACAGAGCTGTAATTCACTAAGGTATGATTCTAATCTCCAAGAGATATAGTACATAGGGTTTACTAAAGTTACTAGCCCAAAAGACTTATTTTCCAGGGAGTAGTTAAATAGGACAAAATATTACATGGAATTTGCTTTTGGAAATATCCCCCTCCCCAATGAGACTCATTTTGGTTTCCATAGTCCAGAATTAAGATACCGACTGAAACCTTTAGTTTTACATCCCTCAGAGAGGAACCTGGTCCCAACCGAAAAGCAGGATGAAAAATGGCAGTAGCGCACAGTGGAACTGGAGTGGCTGAATGCAGGAGCGCGGCGATTCATCGGGAATGAGCCTGGACCTGGACTGCTACAGGAGCAGGGGGTGGGAGGGGCGTGCGCGAGGGCGAGAGAGCATGCGCCATCAGCCCCTCCGAGTATGGTAGATGCCAGGCTGACTGGGTGCACGCGGGGGCTGTAATGCAGGGTACTATTTGCCAACTGGTACTTTTTTTCTAATTGGTCCACTCAGAAAGGGTTCGTTTTGCAATCCCTCCATCCTTTTTCCAGCTGGATGGCCCAGAGGGGGTGCTTTTTTTGTGTGCCAGAAGGGACCCTTTTCCTACTTTGCACAGAGGCACACTATGTGCTACGCAGTCGTCCTAAGGGTAATGATAAGAGGTGGTGTGAAGGCAAGGGTGTCTATCTGGTGTTCGATGGGACGGCTGCCGGAAGCCATTAGTGATTGTTGGGAATTTTCTCTGGGTAACGGCAGCGCGCTCTGTCAGCAGTCCGCTTTCCTAAATTGTCCGTTGTTCTACTTATTAGCCTCTATACATACGCCCTGCTCTCTGTACCCAGATATCTATTTATCTCGATAATGATATGATCTCCCATCTACCATACCATCTAAGAATACCGTCTGGCAGACTAAAATATCTCCCCAGCTCTGCTAACCCATTCTTACAATAAGACTAGCTCCCCTTCCCCCTTTTTATCCCTTTATCTATAAGTACTTTTTAAAACAAGGGCTGACAGCTTTATTGTTCAGGAATGATTGCCAAAAGGCTTAGTGGACTGTACTTGCCAGTAAAAGGTTATTTGCTGACTTGGGATATGGGTTCCTTTGCTGTAGTGTGTCATTCCAATTATGCTGTTGTGTTTTGAGTCTCTAGTGTGTGCCTGGTGCTGTTCTAGGTGAGGACACAGGGAACCTGGAGGTGGCTCATTCCTACAGTGGTGGTTTATTCCCCATTTGTCGTGATGCATTCGTGGCTATCATCTGGGCCTTCTAAGTAATCCAGGCTGCTCCTCTCATCTTAAAGATGAGGAAGCTGGCCCAGAAGGAAGACAGGAGTTCCCCGAGATCACACTGTGGGCTGGTGGTGAGGACAAAATAGAACCCGACTTCCCCTCACCCCATGGCCAGGACTCTTGAACTCATAGCTTTGGAGGCTGAATTCCTAGGGTGAAAGGGGAGATTGCATTCATATTTGAGTGTTTTCTGACATGTAAAATTTATGTAGATAGGCCTGCCTAGCAGGAGCCAAAGAATGATAATTTAAAAATAGTTCTGTAAACTTCATATCCCAGTTAATTAAACAAACTTTTATTGATCTAAGAGAAACTGGTTAATCAAGTTCATGATTCATTCATAATCAATTTAACTCGATATGAAAATATTTGTGGTACAAGCAAGAGATGGGAGGAAAAAGGAGCCAGAGAACCAGAAGAGTAGGACAGGAGAAGGGGATTTAGGGAAGGAAGTGTGACAAGCGTAGTGGAGAGGGATAGATAAGGATGGCTGAGGGCAATCTAAACATAAACATGACACAGTAGATCATTAAATTACCCATTACTCCATGCTGTGTATTGCTGTATATCTTTCTTTCCTGAGTTCAAAGCATTTCACCAATGTTATCATACTCACCATCACAGTATTCCTTTGAAGCACAAGGTAATTATGGATTCCCTAAAGCACACATGAGTTAGGTGACCTGGCCCAAAGCGATTGAGCCTAAAAGTATTGCCAAGCTGTGAGGCAGTAGACCTCACTCATTTAAATAATGTGTGCTTGTTCGTGTTAGTCTTCACTAACTCGTCTGACAGTCCCATCGTTCTTGAGTTTTCGTTTTGTGCCCTATGAAGTTAGCACATTAATAGAAAAATTTTAACTGTATGGAAAACACGAAAAAAGAACTTAAAACCCATACCACCATCCTGTTATCCGAGGAAGATCGCTATTAACATTTTAGTGTGTGTTCTTCTGTTTTAATGCATTGTAATAGCTTTCCAGCACTAGAAAACAGCCGTATTGTTGCAGGAAGTGTGGAAAATTCACAGAAATGTTAAAAAGAGCAGTAAAATCACCTCTTAGCACAAGACCCAGTGATAATTCCTATTAGCATTCTGGTATATTTCCTTTTACCCCATTTCCCCCCCATACACTCACAAAGAAACATACACCATTTTACCCGAATGTGATTATGCCGCATATACAGTTTGATACTCGCTATTTTCACTTCCTATTCCATTATGAATAGTCTACCATGTTTTCAAGTGGTCTTGAAAACATTATTTCTAATGGTTGCCTAGAATTCACTTGTGTGGCTGTACCATAATTTATTATGGATGCACTAAAGTTTATTTACCATTTCCACTGACAACGTCTTGAGACTACCCAGCTCACCCTACTTCTTGTCACTGCATTTAATCTCTTTGCATCTTTGCCAGTTTTCTAGGAGAATGATGGAATCTCATTTGTTTTAACTTTTCATTTCTTTGATTACTAATGGGGTTGAACTTTTCGAAAAGCGGCTCGGTTTTTGACATGTGGCTTTCAACGCCTACTGAACGCACAACTTCTAGTCAAAACCACATATACATGTTGAGGGCTCATGGCTCCAGTTGTGACAGAACAAAGATTGCCTTGCTAATATGTTTTATATAGCGCTGGGCTCGGTGCCACAGC
The DNA here is from genome assembly GCF_020171115.1 of Neogale vison. Classification (NCBI taxonomy): domain Eukaryota; kingdom Metazoa; phylum Chordata; class Mammalia; order Carnivora; family Mustelidae; genus Neogale; species Neogale vison. Next base: position 17,240,639 of record NC_058105.1, read on the forward strand.
CGCTAAATAAATCATAAACTCCCTGACAACCGGGCCCATGTCTTAATCAGTTCTGCCTCTCCCATAGCCCCCAGCCGAATGCCTGACACAGAGGAAGCCTTAATAAATGTTTGTTAAATGGCTATGGAGGTGGAGCTTTTGTGAGGGTCAATATAAAGTTACTAAAATAGTTTCTGAATCTTGACATGGGAAAAAAGAATCCCCGGAGTTAAAATTTAGAAACCATTGTTTAGGACTCAACCGATCACCTCATTACAAGGAAGAATGGAGAAACTGATCCCTTCATACAAGGGAACTTGTTTTTATCCCCCCCCCCCCGCCGAAAAGACCCTTTTTGCAGTCATGATATCACATCAGTTTGCACAGCAGCACCAGGATAGAGGAGAGCCTGAAGGAAGGCAAGTAGAGAGATACCTGGCTGGTTCAGTCAGTAGAGTGTGTGACTTTTGATCTCGGGGTTGTGAGTTCGAGCCCCGTGTTGGGCATAGAGATGACTTGGAAAAATATAAAATCTTTTAAAAAAAAAAAAAAGCAAGGCAAGGTGAAAGGGCCAATTGACTGCAAGAGAAAATGAATGGATAAGAAGAAAGAGGAAGAATGGGAAGAAGAAAGGTGGTGTCTGGAGTGATTTCCCTGCTCTTCCCTGCTTGGTGGAATGTTATGGGGCATCAAGGCCACAAAGATGTGTGGTGATTGTTCATTTTTCTGTGAAGGAAAATGGGGCTCAAAGAGGGGAGCTGACTTGGCCAACGTGATACATCTTACATAAGAGCAGAGCTAGGTCTGGAATGAGGGTCTTTTTCTATGAGACCCTCCTTGACTACCATCCTACTGCCAACCCCAGGCCCCATATCAGTCCACTCGAGCAGCGTGGGCCTCCCCAGCCTGCTTGCCTGACGAGCAACTTTGTACTTTAGACGTTTCTCTTGTCCTGCACATCTTACACAATGCTACTATCGCGTTTTTCAGTCTCTCCAGCAGAGTGTGAGCTCTTCGAGGACAGGGACCGAGTCCTCCCCTCTGCAAGCCCAGTATCTAGCATGATGCTTGATGCATCTAGATGCTCAGTGTTGGTTCATGAAGGCTATCGTGTTGATTACCAAAGCTGTGCTGTTAGGTTTTGGCATTCAGACCCTATGCATCTAGAAATCTTTCTGGTCCTGTGCATTTTTCAGGCACCAAATCACTCCTGGTAATTTCTGCTAGTTGCTAGGCTTTGGCTATAAGTAAGGCTGCATTTGGAAAGGGGAAGAATGATTATTGCAGAGAAGTGACAACAGGCTAGGCAAGGACACTATAAAGGAAACAGAGGAGATGCGGGGAAACCAAGGAGGTGAGAGAGGAAGGTAATACTGGGTAGAAGGAAATGATCCTCAGTAGAGTATCACACCCATTTCGCTGATGAGAGAAACACGAGATGTTACCTGACTTGCATCAGATGTTACCTGACTTGTGAGATGTTACCCAGAGTCACACAGCGCTGAGGCGGTAGAGCTGAGATCCAAATTTTGGTCTGATTTCAAAACCTCGCCTTTTCTGTGGGTTTTCCATGTGCTCTGTGCTGCCTGTCACTGGCCAGCAGTCGGAGGTCACTGGCACTGAAAAGAATAAAACAGAAGAGTGCTTTTCTTTTCAGAATTTAAAAGATTACGTGTCACTTTCCCCCAATGTTAATGATATGCCAAGTACCTTCTTCTTTTGAGCCTTTCCCCTAAATTTCCATGATCATTTTAGCCCTTTGGATTTGCTTATCTATGTAACATAAATTTTATTAATGAAAGACAGTAGCAGTATTGGAAAGCACCAAAACTATACATACATTATCTTACCTGCTTGTCGAAGGGACAAAATGCCAGTCTCTGTGCCATTACTGGAAATCTTACCTCCCACACTTGTTGCTCCTCCCTTGGCTTGCCTAACTTCCCACCAGCTCCACGATCCCCATCTCAGCATGCTGCTCATCTCTTGACTGGCAAAATTCCCATTATTTTAGACTCTCACAACCAATCGGTGCTTAATATGAAGTGATCAGTTGCTTGCCAGGATTTTGAAAAGTTTAAGTTGTATCTATTGCCTCAACAACAAGGAAATCTTGCCTGGATCTCCAAAGAATTTCATTTTAGCTGTGTGTTCTCAAACAAAAAGTTAATATCCATAGCAGCTGATTGTACCTAGCTGGTTAAACAGTGCTCCAGACTCAATAAATTTTCTAATTATTCCCGTCCTCCTTTCTGGAGGCAGCCTGGCACCAGCTTTAAGGGAAGGCAGGAAGACGGGTCTGTCTCACCCCTCCACCCCTCAAAGGCCTTATTAAATTTCAAATTCCATCTGTTCCCAAGAAGAACTCAAACTGAATAAAATATTGGGTCGTTTTGGTTTCATATCTTGACTTGGTTTTGCCTTAATGAATTTTTATCATCATTCTGCAAGAATCTAAAGCTTTCTTAGCAAAATTGGAGAAGTATCATTAGATGACTGTATTGTGAGATCTTCAACCTGGAAGGGACGTAAATAAACCATTTAGCTCATCCCGCTGCTTGGGTATCTCAACACCTAAATCAAATGTGAGTGATGGTTTTTCATCCCATTTGAAAAGATTTCTAAAGATAGATTTTTTTGCGCATCTTTTTTTCCTTTCTCCAGCTGTCTGTTCCAGTGTTTAAGTCTAAGTTCTCTCTCATGGTCAAGAAGTTATCCCTAACGTTTGAATTTTCTTCTAGCTATGCTTTTAGGGCCAATTGATATGAGCAATTTAGAAATCTTAGGGAGATACATGACACTGAAATTCACTGAAAAGTACTTGGAGTTGGATTACAGTAGAAACAATGAAGAATCACGCCAGTCCCCAGGGATGTAAGCAGAAAAGGAACCAGTATAGTTGATCTCATCATGGATTTGCATGTAAATAAGGATGAAGCAGGGCATGGGAAGAGGAAAACAACAGGAAGGGAAAGGGGAATTTGGATTAATGTCATTGGAAATGAATCAGCAGAGGAGAAAGATTTTAGGGTAATAGTGTGAAATAATTGGAAGAGATAAGGCTCACTTCAGAGAGAGTGGCAAGATTTAAGGACATAGATTTTCAATTGAGAGAGCAAGATTGATTGTACAAAACCCACACAATCACCCCTATAACTAGTGCTCTTGGAAGCCGGGAAGGGAAGTAGATAGACGAAGATATTAACTGGTGTACCAGGAGGGTGGGGGAGTGGTGCAGTATCTCAAAAGCTCAGTAATCCTCTGATTTTGAGGCACAAATGAAGACATACTCCTTCATACTTTAATCAGAGTGCTGTGCATTATGGGATTTTATTTAGCAAGGACCTTTGTAAGGCACTGGCAAAATTAGAAGTCACATTTGAGAAGTATCTCTTTTTTGAACAGGTATTCACGTGGGCCAGAGTAAAGGTCTTTCTTGAGGACAGCTGAATACACACGAGGGGTAGAATCTTCCAGAGTGGACTTCTGGAATAGCTCGTTTCGACAAATGACAAGTTCATGTATACCCCTGAATGTCATGCCTAATCTGAGATTCTGCCAAAGGAAAGAAGGTGGATTAGGTAAAGACTGTTCTCACCTGAGGTACATTTTTGGACCCTGAACTGAGGAGTTGCCATGGGTGAAGAAGGGTGAACTCACCAAGCTCATACATGATCGTTGGGCTACTTATTAATTGGAACTTGCTTGATTCTGAGGTGACATTTCTTTGTACTAATGTTGGAAGTTTTTGACTGAGGCCAGAGGCTGTCGTGGTAAGGCTTGCTGAGTAAATATCATATCTCTCTTCTGTGGAGAATTATTAGCTATTGATCTCCAGCCCCCTCAGAAATTGGACAGTAGCCATCTCTTCTTGTTCTTCGGGATCCTTCCCAGGCTATGGAGGTTCTGATAATTGTGTGAAGTTCTGAACCTTCACTCTTCAAACCATTTTGCAAACCACTGTGGAGAAGCTAATGAGAATCCTGTGAATTTGCCAGATTGGAACAGTAAAATTTGAACTTTTTTTGGTCTTAAGCTGTAAGGAAGAGCCCAGCTAGGCTTTATTTAAAACAACAACCACGACAAACTGCATGAGTCAAACCCTGAACATGAACACAGGATGAAGAAGACTTTTTAATATCTTAGAGTTTAAATTTGTAGTCTCAGGGCTTCAAGGGAAGGTTTTTAAATTTCATCCATTGTAATATTTTGCATAATAAGCCAGACTAGAAATGAGAGAAATAGAGAATTAGGGAAATTCTGATCCCTGAACTACTGATTAAGTAATAATATATTTAAACCCAAGAGATGGCTGATTAAATATGACCACCCAGGCAGTTTCCCCAGAGTCATTGAGTTCTACGGAGGGATCAGCCAGGCTCTCTGCCCTCAAGGGACTTCTACTCTGGTAGGAAAGAGGAGACCCAGCCCAGTGATAATCCAAGGTGAAATATGTCAAATGTGGTAAAAGAGGTAAAGGCAAAGCCATAGACGTTTAGGAGTGGGGGAGACTAGAGTTGAGTGGGGGTAGGGAGATCAGGTGAAGACTGGACTAGAGGATCAGGTGACAGTTAAGTGGGTCCTGTCTCCAGCAAGGATCAGGCAGGCTGGGCACAGGAAATGAGATTTTTCTCTTACTTTTTTGCCAGATGGAAAAGATTTGAAAGTGGTTGAGGGGAGCTTACCCCCCACCCCAGAGAGAGAGAGAGAGAGAGAGAGAGAGAGAAAGGAAAAACAAGAGACCAGTGAAATAGAAGTGGTTGCCTCTTGAGCTAAATGTTGGTATTAAACTTTATTAGAAAGTTATGGTGAATTATGGACATGTTATTATTATGTGTTGACAGATAAGGACGGATGTTAAGTACAGTGATTGGGCAAAACACGTGCCTCTGTGGTCTCCATAAAATCTGTCTTTGAATCTTAGAGTTATTTCTAGAATTGCTCAGAAAGTTCTCAGAGCCATGCCAAACTGCAGTGAACTCATTAGTCTGTTGTCCAGCCTAGTTTATCTTGGTTAGGTGAGAATACATTTAAAAATATCTTCACGTTCCTTCAGCGATCTGTTCAAGTATTTAACAAGAAGTCTTCTTTATATTTCACTTAACTCACTTAAACTGTATTTCATCTTATTCTGTCTTCAGTGGTGATGGAGATCAGCCATGTGTATAATATCCTGGAAGACTTATTAAATGTTTTCCCCATTTTATCTAAGCTTAGGTACTTCCACTGTCATTACTTTTACTCACAAACTTCACTCCCCAACCTTTTGATGATCTTTTTCTTGAAACCTCTATATTCTATATATCTTTCCTTCCTCTCTCCTACTCCCCTCCCTCCCAAAGACATTTAGAAAGCATATCAGTCACTATGCTAAGCGTGGCCAATTACCAGTCCTCCCTGCCCTACAACACTGATATGTATTTTGCTGGTAATGGGACTCATAGCTCTCCTAGGGACTATATGCCATGAAGGAAGGGTGTGTCTTTGAATCTTACAATTTTAATGACTTTCATGAACAAATTCATCAGTGTCACTGGAAATGCTGGATTTCTTGTCTGTTTCCAATTGATTTCAGCTTCCTCTGGGAATGTGATCAGCATGGATATTCTTGCCATCTATCAGTGTGCATGCTTCAATGCTGCTTTTTGTTTGGTATGGCCACTTCAGTTGGTTTATGTGAAGATTGTGTATCTCCTGGTTCATCTTCCAGTCCATTACCCTTCTCCATCTGTGAGCTCTATGGGAGGAATGCTGTAGAATCTTTTAGGAAACAGGGTTATGATAGATTTTTTTTAAGGTAACAAATCCTTCCTTCTGTTTGTTCCTTGACCAGCCCCCCCTTGCCTCCAACCCCTTCTCTTACGCCCCCACCCCCAAGCAAGAATAGAATCTGTGGCCATGAAATATCAGTAGGCTCACTCATATTTGGGCTCAATTCTGAATTAATTTTGAATTCTTAGCTGCCACAAATGTTGCTGTACTAATCATTGACTACATCTCTTTCCACCTTTGTTCTTATCCATACCGACCGACCTTGTGTGAGAAATACAGAAACTATTTCCCTTCCCTTTTCCCATCAGTGCATGCATTTGAAATGACACCCCTTTCCTCCTTCATCGAAGTGGCAACATTGATTTTCTTTTGTTAATCTGTGCTTCTGTTTTCAGAAAAAAACAATCAGACCTACGTGCCTGCAAAAAGCTGTTCCTTTCATCTCTTCTGACTGCTAGTTTTAATACAAATTTCCTTTCGTATGGTCAACTTCTTTTGTACATTAATAGAAGCCGGCAGCAGAGAAATAAGCACAAAATATTCGTCCCGATTGTGACTTGTGGGCAACAAGTCAGGTACTTTGCGTTGCGTTTTTCTCTGTAAGTGCGCTAAACCCCGAGGATTAACTCATTGCAGTTTGGAAAGCAGTTCATTCTTATGTTTGAGCGTGACTGAAGAAAAATTTCCTGTTTGCAGACGCGTGCCTGTGCTAACTGTGGTTGTAAAAGATTGTTCTTTCAGATTTGAAAGCCTTGAGCTGGAGAACTGTCATGGAAAATAGGCAATGGAAAAGCCTCCGAAAATTGTTTCAATTTAAGCCAACTTGTTCCATTTATAAAACTGTTATATAGACAGTCAGATTTCTACTTTCAGTGAGTGTGTGCGTGGTGGTAGCCAAAATCTGAGAGCATATGAAATCCACAATTCATATGATAAGATATCCTTCCTGGATAATGAAAATTACGGTGGAGAAATAAATCATCAAGCGGGAAACCTGCCTTTCAAGAGTTGTTTTTAAAGGTGTCTATGCCCACTCTGGCGTAAGAGAGGATAGAATATCCCCTTTGGTGAGAGAAATAAAAATATTCCTTGCTGCAGATGGCAAACTGTAGAGAACTGCTCAGTGTGTGGTATCATGTGTAATTACATCATTTCATCTTGAAACATTTTATGGGTTTTGCCTTGCTGGATGTCTGTTGTCTTTATCTTGTCTCATATGCATACACTCAGTGTATATGTATGTAAATATGTAATTTGACTCTATAAATCCACCTTAATTAGGTAATCTAGGCTTTTTCCTTACTCTATAATGGGAAGGGTCACATACCAGCAATTTGCAAATAAAGCGCATTTAAGGTATCAGTCTCAAAAAAAATAATCTGTTACCTATTAGTTCTCATAAGGAGCAGCTCAGGTGACAGAAGTTTCAGAATGGGTTCTATGAGCAAAGCTAGTTTAGGTGATGAAGTTTTGCTTGACAAAATGTTATTGACTCTTATGATAGCAAATCTTAGAATTATTCATCGGTAAATCACAGGCACAGAAAACAATATAGCGTGTATTTATTAGGGTTGGCTGAACTAGAAAAAGAAAACATTCGGGTGGCACTTAGAGAGGAGAACAACATAAAGAAAATAAAAGGAGCCATTTTTCAGGATTTCTGAAAAAAGGCAGCTTTGCAGAACGGAGCGAATTCCGCCTTTTCATGTTGGATATCGTTCTGGTTCTCATCCAGACTGGGTCACAAGTTCAGTATAATAAATTTATGATGACTGCAAAACCAAGGCATCCCCTCAGGTCTTTGGAGAGAAATATGGAAAGAGTAGTGGAGGAAACAAATATGTGTTTTCATTAGCCACGTCGTGTATAAAGGAGGTAAATACTGGAGTATTCGTCATTCACTTGAGAATGGTGCTCTTCGAAAGTGACTCTCTGGCAAGAATTCTGCAGTAGCTTTCCAGGAGCTAAGTTATGTCTTTGAGGTCCACTGTATCACTGGGGCGAGAGGAGAATTATTTCCGTATGTGTGAGTGTTCGCCTGTATTTGAAGTTATTTAAAAAGAAAGCAGTTGGACCTCATTAATTCAGAACTCTGTTAATTTGTAAACAAGATCGCCTGAAGGAGCTTTTAAACTGCTTAGGACAGTAAACTTTTCAAATACTTTAGAAGTAGCGCCTGGGATACTAATTTCAAATACTTATTTGCATGAGAGGCAGAAATCCTCGCCCGGCAACCTTTTCCTCACTGCACTCTGGCTGTGGTCTCTACAACTATCCTGCCAGAAGTCTAAATTCCCTTAATCAAGATGAGAGCCTATGCCGGCTTGCACCCGGGCGCTTTCCCCGCTGTCTCAAGAATTTCGGATCAAGATCATAGAAATCTCCCCTAACTCCCAGTTGTAAATTAGGGAATGTTATATAGGGCCTCAAAGTCAGAACACTTGGATGGAGGTCTGGCTAAAGGAACAAAATGTCTCTTCATATTTTACATGCACCATAGAACAGTGAATTTACAAGGGTCTCACTAAAATCGATATCCTGGAAAGTTGCAGTCAGCAGACAATGGTAAATGAAAGTTAATTGTATAGCATCCTTTAGTGCTCGTTTACCAGATACCATCAATACTTGGTTTACTGAATGTTCTGTTTTTTATTGTTTTATTTTGATGAACAACAACAAATATTTATAAGAGTTCTGCAAGAGTCACTTCTAACCAGACTTCTGAACTCCAGGGAGTGTGGCATTCAACTAAAAAGAGAATGCCGTGGTAGCCCAAGGTCCTGGGACCTGCTCTGATCCGAGACTTGGACCTGGGTATCCAAGAGATACCAAGAGATCTCTCTTGTTATCCAAGAGATAACAAGAAATCTAAGAAGTGGGCTTTCTCTTTTTAGTTCTGTTCCATCATTCTTGTTCAAGGCTGAACTTTTCCCAAGCTCCCTTTATCTTTGAAGAAAGACAGGCTTCTATCTGAACGCCCTCCTCTTCCTCTTCTCTTTCTTCCTCTTCCTCTTCTCTTCCTCTTCTTCTTCCTCCTTTTCTTTCTCTTCTTCTCCTCCTCCTCCTCCTTTTCTTCCTCTATGCCCAACATGGGGCTTGAACCCATGTGAAACCCTGGCTTTACTGATTGAGCCAGCTGGGTGCCCCTAAGCCCCCACCTTCTGTCCTCAACCAGGCCCACTGGCACCCCAGGCCTAATTCTCATGATTTTAAGTCAGCAGGACTCAACTAGTTTGTAGCCACACATTCCCCATTCTTCATGTTGGCCTCTTGTCCTTTTTTTTCTCCCAATTTTCAGCTTCTTCCAGGCCAGACTTCCCCTTTCACCTCCTATGATCCATTATTAAGTCTCAGCTTGCATTTTTCCTGACGAGCCCCTGATCCATTCCAAATTAGCATCTACAAGCAGAGTCATTGGAAGGTTGTGTTCCACTCCCTCCCAGGAAGAATGTGAGACCAGAAGGAGGGAAGTGATTTTGTATTCTTGCCCCTTGCACTGGTGCCTACACCCTCCCTACTTTCTGAGCCAGCCCCCTCAGGGTTGGGCCAGGGATTGGTCCTTTTTTTTCCTAAGCTTCTTCCCACAGCAAGCTCACTAGCTTACTTACCCTTTACCTACAGTGACCATGTCTTCTGAAGTGAGCATGGTGGGGGTTGGGGCATGTGGTCTAAAAGGGGACCAGATATTTAAAGTCAGAACTGTAACCCAGCCATATTATCCCTCTTCCTTCCATAGGCATCAGGGTAAGGGAAGGCGGGGAGAAGGAGGGGGGCTTTGAGAAACAAGTCTTTGGATATGAAGAGTACGGTCTAGTTTTCTTTTCCTTTTTTCTTTAGAAGTGAAATGGATTTGCCTAGTAAAGTTTCATAAATGTGTATTCTCAGTCTCCCATTGATCTAGGGCCCCTGTACAAACATCCCCGGTTCTGTGTGTCCAGTGTGGCCTCCTCATGCTCTTCCTTATGGAGAACAAGTACGGTCTCCATTAGCAGGGAGTGAGTGTCCACTCAGGGTTTTGAAGTTCTCCTGGCCTTGAGAGTCACAGTTAGCTTGTCTTTCTTCAGACATATACTTTGCCAGTCATAGTCCCTCTTTTGGAAAAACATCTGGAATACTCTTTTAGCTTTCTTATGATGATTGTCTTCTGTGAGATCTATCATCTAGGACTTTATCACTTGCTAAAAGGGTGTATAAACCAAAAAACGATTCCTGGCAATGGCCGTGTAGTTGATGTCATCTTAGGATTTTAACCTCCATGTTGGTTTTTTGTTTTTTTGTTTTTTGACCTAGACTTGGAATTCACACATCATCACTTCTGCTACATTCTGTTGATCACTCAGGCCAAGTCTGATTCACTGTGGAAAGGGACTAGACCAAGCCCTGGCTAGCAAGGGGTGTGCATCATGGGGGGTGGGGGAGGCCACCATGGGGCCTGGCCGCCACGTCATCCGCGTGAATGAGGAAAATCCTTCTGATGACTAAAAATAGAACTAATCATAACAGGAACTACTTCTTCTCTGTCTTATTGATTTCTATATAGACACTCCTTATGTAGTTTCTGGACTGGCCTTCTCTCCTGATTGTCTTCTTACCCCTTTGCCCCTACTTTGTTTCCTTCATGCATTTCTTTTTTCGGTCTGCCCTTTCAGTGTGTCTCCTCTGGGGCTTATCTTTGTTTTTTCTCTGTTCTTGCTGTGCACACTTTACCTCCTGCCAAGGACCCAACCACATATCTTCAGCCTAAACACTGTCATTTCAGGCGTCTTTCTATAAAAGCATCGCATACCGACTGTGTTCAAAACAGAACTGACCACCTCTTTCTCTGAGCTTGCCCTTCCTGTACCACGTTTCTGGATGGATGCCCTGCCTCATCTCTGGACTGTGAACTCTTTGAGAGTAGGGTCTGCTTTTTACTACTTTTTTAACCCCTTCACCTAAGCTGCTGTCGGGCATGAAGGAGACATTTGGAGTGTTTGCTGAATGAACACATGCATTGTGAATTCTCTATTTGTAGGCATCTTCATACTTTTATAAGAGTAGTGGAATGCCAAGCTGGTAAAAATAAATTATAAGAAAACTTTGATAAAATAATGTTTTAAGGGATAGATAATGCATTTGAGTAAAATGGGCAAAAATAAATATATACATAGATGTAATATTTGGGGGCTGTTTTGAGTGCTTACTTATTAACCAGAAGAGATGTCTGGGAGTCATTGCTAACTATTCCCTGAGGTCTCAAAGTCCAATTCTGTCAAAAGGGGCCCACAATTGTGGGCTTTTACAGGATGAGGGCAGAGCTCTGCCTTTCAAAAAAATCTCTGTTGGATATTTTACAATGTGGCCCTTTGCAACCACTCCTTGCTCCAACCCTAGCAGAACTCGAGCTTTCTCCTTTGACCTACCTACTGTCCATAGAATGCACTGGTTCTGAGAAGCTTGGACTGAAAACTCTGTCAAAGGAGAAGACAAGAGGGAATGGTGACAGTGGTGAGGAGGAGGAGGAGGAGGAGGACAATGATGACATAATGGTGACAATGATGACAGTCATAATGACAATGATGATGACATTGATGATGACCATGATGATGACGTTGATGATGACCATGATGATGACGATTATGACTGATGACCATGGCAGTTAACAGCTGCCAGTTGTTTTCTAATGTTCTAGGTACTGGGCTCAGTGGTCTACCTGCATGATCCCATTTAACCCTCAAAACAACTCCACAGGAAAGGTGCTACTCTTTTTCACCCCATTTTAGAGATGAGGAAACTGAGGCTCCCAAGATCACACAGTGAATGAGAGATGGGTTCAGGCAGAGATTCAAGTCTCTCTGATTCAAGACCTCTCTGTGGCTCCTTCCTCATCACTCAGCTTCACCTTGATGGCTGCCAGCTGCAAAGTGTTCTAATTTTGCCTGGAACTATCAAGTTAGGGAGAACACTTTAGGTCATATATGTTGCCTATAAATCTAGACAGGCTGTATATGCCACGTACAAGACTCAACAGCCTCTTCTAATAGTTTAGTTTTCTCTCCAATCCGGAACTCTCAACAGCTCAGTGAACTGGCCCTGAAAGCTCTTGTCACTATTTATGGGAAAATAGGGCCTGAAGCTGCTAAGTGATTGGCCAACAGTCATCCAGTAAGCTTGTGACAGAGCTGGAACTAGAATCTCGGTCTCTCAAACTTAGTTCATTCTTTTTTCTTTGATTTGAGTGTTGGGAGCCACCTTTCCAATCATCATTAGCTGGTAGATACACATGGTGGCTTTGTGTTGAGACCCCTCAAAAGATGGCTACCTCTTAAATTGGGGGACAAAGGCCCCAATATCAGTTATGAACTTGAGAATCACCCCAAAAGTGTTGATGACTCCTTTGCCATGAGCCCTCTTGACTCCTTTCACTTAATTAAAACATGTCTGTTGTCCTAGGATTCCCAGACCCTGCTGGGGTCCTCCTGCAAGGGGTGCTTTAATACAGCTTTTCCCCACAAGGGGGAGCCACAAAAGCTCAGGGGGCTGAGAGATGAAACCGCTCAAATCCCAGGTCCCACTTCCTCTCTTGTTTGTTTTCACATGAAGGCCCTCCAAGCACACAGTTTCCAGAAAGGAGAAGCAGATGGTGCTGATGCTGATGGTGGTGTGTTTGTATTTGGCCGTGGGATGGCGGTGGGCACCATCGTTTCGCCCCATCAACCCACCGGGCGGCTTTTGTCCCCTCCCACTAAGACAGTTAAACAGGATTAGGCAAGGAGGCTTCTGCTGCTCTCTTTGCAGAAGTTGGATGGATGGGGATGGGGACTCCATAGGAATATGCCTTTTAACACTGCTTTGACTTTAGTCTATCAAACCTGTGTTTCAGTGAGTCCAGGAGCAAGAATGGTGGCTAATCCCCTGGACAGCTACAGCCAAGTTCAAATCTGCATCTGAAGAATAAATATGGCTGAGAATCAGAAGTACATATGGGGGGGAATGAAACCTTTGAATTAAAAATTAATTAAACTATTGTTTTTATTGACACCCCCCCAGATCTCTTTTCAATCAGAAATATTTAAGAAACTTACATGTGATAATAACTTTCAAATACAATATTTCCAAATGTCAAGTTAATGTGTTCAGGGAGCAAAAAGACTCAAGTACTCAGTATGAGTTTCATATAACATCTGCTTCCACGAGTACTTTTGGGATCCTTTGAGGCAAAGACAGTAGGGAGCCTTGACTTATTTGCTAGACGTGGAGGTAAAGATAGGAACATCCCTCCCATCTCCCTTCATTTGTAAAAATGGAGATGAGGATTTCTAAGTATAAGCAATTATTTCAGGGAAAAAAACAAAATTACGAATCATTTGAGTTGCGTAGATAACAATATTTATAAATGAAAAGTAGGGTTATTTTTGAGGATGTAGAGAAGCAGGCTATTCCAATGACATATTTTGAATAATGTAACCCCTAGCTAAGATGTAATTACTGAATTTTTAAAATAATAAAGCAATAATCTAGTAATTCTAAAAATCCATTCGGCTTTCTATAGGCATTTAAGAATTATTGTTTGTTTTTTGGCATGGAAGTAACATCTTTCTCAGTCAGTTTTTGGAGCATGGCCACTGCTGAATGAAGGGTTCCAGTTGTGCATTATATTTCTTCTGTATAATTGCACCAAAAGAATACATTGGCATATTGTATGGCTTCTAATGAGCTGGAAATAAAAATGGAAAAAAGCCACAAATCCTCAAAAATGAATTAGTTATTCTGGATGTTTTATTTTTCAAGCCATGATACTATATCAATTGAACAAAATGTCAAAAAACAAACAAACAAACAACTTGTTGGTATTTAGTGCAAGCCTTCAGCTGAGGCTCTGATAGGTGACTAGACTTCTATAGAACCGATTGGTGACTAGACTTCTTGATTCTACCAAGGAGGCCCTTCGCAGGGCCATTGAGCGTCTGTCTAAACCTGCCCTCAAAGACCATTAAGGTTCTCTCTACACCTCCCTTGCAGACGTGTTGAATTAGGCTTGAGCCCCTTCGTCTATCACTATGGCCCCAAGTCAGGCACTGATGAGGTTTTGGGATACTGTGACCCCAGATGCCACTAAAGTAGTTAATAACAATTGTCAGAAATATGTGTTGTTGCGGGACAGTGGTTATCTCGAGCCATAAGCCGTCCTTTAACCTTTAGGCTGTAAGTTCCTTGCTTTCCTCCTCATTCCTTCCATGGATCTTGTAGGAGTCCAGTCCAAGTGTACAGATTGTTAAAAACTACGAAGGGCCTGGGATTTTCACCCAATTCTCAAGCCATTGTGTTAGCCTGAAACAGGTTCAGTAGTCAGGGGATCAGCATTTTTGCCCTGGTCCTCTGAGTCCCAGGACCCACACGATGAGGTACAGATGGCCAGTTGGTGTTAGCACACTCAGTGGATTGCACTGAAGCAGCGGGCCCCTCAGCTTAGGGAGCTCGAGTATTCTATGATGGGCAGTTAGCACACTGGTCCTTTGCTCTAGAAAGAAGGACATTATCCTTCTTTTTTCTTTGAGTAAACTCTGCCACCAATGTGGGGCTCAAACTCATGACCCCAAGATCAAGAGTTGCATGTTCTACTTCTGAGCCAGGCAGGTGTCCCCAGAGAGACATTATCTTTATTACAACTGGATCATAGTCATCTCTGTCTCCTAAAGCTATAAACAAACCTACTCTTTCTCTCAGAGCAAGACACTATCTCTGGATTTCAAGGCTGTTGGCTATACAAGCATTCTTGAAAAGATACCTCAGAACAAAGGCACTCTGTGCTTCTATTCACAGGATTTTTTGGAAACACAAGAGATGCATGGAGAATTGTCTCCCAACACAGACTAAGGCCAAGATGGCCTCTGAAGAACTGTTGCTTGGTGTGCCTTTGGGTGTTGCTGGTGACAGCACAAAGCCCCCCAGTTGTCACCATCATTACTGTTTTTGCTGTCTGGAAGAGTATCATTCTGAAGCTACTTTATCACCCCAAACCAAAAAGTCTGTACTCCATGCCTGACTCCATGTTTAGCCTGGAGATTGGAGCCAATGGTCTAAAAGCCACCATGTGACTTTGATTTAGTACCATCCTCTCACTTAAAACAAACAACAAAGGGAACTGACCGAGGCTTTATGTAGCCCCAGCTCAGAGGCTCGAAGTTTTTAAAGAGAAAAACCATTCTATTGGGAGGAAAGAGTTGGAATTTGGAGGCCCAGGCCAACTCCCAGTCCCTGAAGAAAAATCAATCTCCTGACATAGCCTTTACTAAGCCTCTGGACCAAGGGGTCAGGAGGCCAGCCAAAAGATCTCTGTTTATCTGCCATATTTTCTTCACTTAGGTAGAAGTGTTTTTAAGTGAGCAAGCTCTATAATCTGAAATTAACAAAAAATTATATTGAATTACAGAGCTATGTTGGTCACAGAGATCCAGAAATGATTCTGTGTCTTTAAAAATTATTTTGCCTTAAAAATACTTGTTTCTCCCTTGTCTGATTCTAGGACTTCTAACCTGAAAGAAATCTGTATTGCTAGATTATATTTCATAGACTCTTAAAGTTGGAAGGCATCTTTGAGTCCTCGAGCCTAGCCTGGTCCCTAGGGCAGCCTAAGCCTTGCTGCAGCCCCTTGCCAGAGGGTCATGTGCCTTCTGCTCAGAGAAGTGACTGTGCCATCAGAGCCTCTGGGTGAAGCCCTGGATCTATTCTGGACTCTGCCATTGATTGGCTAGGACCCTTGGTGGATACTGCAGGTCTTCTCAAAGCCCAGGTGTCCCAGGTGTACTCAATCTAAAGAGAGAGGCCAGATGATCTCTAGCATGCCTCTAGTGGGTCTTTAGTTTCTGGAACATGTGAATATTTAAAAATTTTAAAAGGATGATTCTCTTTTTCCGATGACAGAAGTAACACATGCTTAGTTTACAAAACTAGGAATATATATATATATTAATAAAAGAATCATTTTTGACCCTGTTACCAATTTCATTGCACAGTTTTAGTCTAATTTATTTATGTGTGTATGTGTGTGTGTGTGTGTGTGTGTGTGTGTGAGAGAGAGAGAGAGAAAGAGAGAGAGAGAGAAAGTTGAGATCACAGAGTTCTGTAATTTGCCTTTTTTACTTCGGATAGCATGAATATCTTACAATAGTGGACTTTATCCTGAAGGCAATAGATAGCCACTGCAGAGTTGTAAGTAGATTTTCCTATATATCATCCCTGCCCAGATCAGAGCTAGAAAAGAGAGAAGAGCATTTTTATACAATTTTGAACTTGATTTCTTCCGTTCTTTATTGCTTTCTGCACAGAAAAAGAATAGCTTGTGGTTGTCTTCATTAAAGATAGAAGTTATAGATTGTTCTAGTTCAGTTGTCTTGAGATGCTCTATTATTAGCACTTGTATGTGTACATTTATCTGTTATGAAAACAAACTAGAATGGCACATTTGAAGATATTAATCACATAGAGACTATTTAATTACACCACTCTCAGAAGTATCAACTACAAATATCAAGTCTCATAGCTCCCAAACCAGATATCAGTAACCACTGAGCCAATGTTTCCTAACATGTGAGGCAACAGTTACCAAAAAGTTTCCAGTGGCCAAATTTATTTGAGATTTTTTCGTTCCGTGTACCTTCAAAAGATCTGATCCTCTATAAGTGTAGGACCTTTAAAATTTTAAAACCAAGGAGACCGAGGAACCAGAAGGGGTGGATACCATGCGCTATCTGGACAAGCCAACCCAACAGTCTGTTTCCTAGCAGCAAAAAGGAAACAGGAAAATACATTGGCTTGTATAGTTTTTATTGTTGCTGCAAAAAAATATTTATACTTCTTTCTCCTGACAAATTTTATCCTGAAACTTATTCTGTGGACCCTCGTGTGAGAGATAATAGGTTACAGTAGACACCTTCAACTACAGTTTTGCGAATGCGCAACAACCCTCTTGAAATGGATGGTTCCTGTATCGACCTTCTACCTGAGGGTGAGAGTATCCTATTAAATCGTAATTCAGTGTAGACATTGCTTTGGAAGCTGAGATAATACAGTCCAGGTGCTTGGCTTTCTGATGATTTAATTTCATACAGAAATAGAACTGAGGAAACACAGATGATCTTCTAGCTACCATAACTAGTCGATTCTTTCTCAAGAGTCAGATACCTCAAGTGAACCATCCACTGATGATACCTGACATAGGAAGCCTCAGTCAGGCAACTCTAGGACTCAGGGTCTAGGTTGATTCATGTGTTTTGAGCAGGTGTTCAATAAAGTTTTGTTGAATGAATAACTTACCAGGGTCTACAACACAGTCTTTCTTCCCTCTCAGTATTCTCTCTCTACTAGGAACTACCCTACATGAATCTGTTTTTCCATGTACTACTTGACTTCTCTCCTTATTTATCTCTTTTTTAAAAAATATATTATTTTTAAAATAATCTCTATACCCAACATGGGACTCAAACTCATGACCCCAAGATCAAGGGTAGCACACTCTACCAACTGAGCCAGCCAGGAGCCCCCTTATTTATTTCTCTTTTTTAAAAATTTTTTAAGATTGTATTTATTTATTTGAGAGAGAGATCACAAGTAAGCAGAGAGGCAGACAGAGAGAGAGGGGGAAGCAGGCTCCCTCCTGAGCAGAGAGCCTGATGTAGGGCTCAATCCCAGGACCCTGAGATCATGACCTGAGCTGAAGGCAGAGGCTTAACCCACTGAGCCACCCAGGTGCCCCGCCTTATTTATTTCTTGATGACGATCTTCTCTTCCTTTTCTTTTTACTGGTTCTAACTTTGGGCAGATCACAACTGCCATGTTTCTGGACAACAGCTGTCAAGGAATGCAAACACAAATGTATTTCAGAACTAACTCTTCCTGTAATTGCAAGAACAAAAGAGCCAGCAATAAAGGATTGGTTAAATTATGAAATAACAATATGGTGAAATCCTATGCAGCTGTTAAAAAGATGTCATTGAAGAGGATTTAATGACATATATATTCATGATAGGTTTTTAAGTAAGGAAGAACATGTGTATGTGCATATACATGTATTTCTCTCTCTCTCTCTTTTAGAAGATTTTATTTATTTATTTGACAGAGAGAGAGATCACAAGTAGGCAGAGAGGCAGGCAGAGAGAATGGGGAAAGCAGGCTCTCTTCTCAGCAGGGAACCCAATGCGGGGCTTGATCCCAGGACTCTGGGATCATGACCTGAGCCAAAGGCAGAGGCTTTGCCCTCCTGAGCCATCCAGGTGCCCACATGTATTTCTCTTGATAGAGAGATCTACAAAGAGGGAAAGACACATAGAATGGGCAGCTTTGGGTGGTGGAATTACAAGTGATTTTTTTTTTCTTTTTACATGTGCTTTTCTGTATTTGGAAAAATACTGCATAGCAAACATGGATTGTTTGTGCTTAAACAAAATACATAAAATGTAAAACTTCTTAGCAGAGAATACAGAACGCTTCAGTATGTGTTCACTGTGTGTTCCTTCAGCTTCTGTCTTGATGATCTCCCATCCTCTGTATGTCTGGTAAACTCCAACCACATGACCCCTCTTGAATTTTTCAAAATGCTCTGGGATCTCCCCAACCAGACTGCTAGTTCATGGCTGCCGGTGCTGGCCGAGTCTTAGCCCCACATCCCTATCTCCTGCTCTTAGTGTGGTGCTCAGTGCTTAACTGGGCCTCGGTGCCTGTTTGTTGAGTGAATAGCCAAAGTATCCTGTCCTTTTCTCAATTTTCATCAGACCATCACTCCCCCTTCCTGGCCACTGGTGTACTTCTGCCCTCCCACTTTCCAGTCTCTGGCAGAGTCGTGTATTTGAAATACAAATGGGTAGTCTGATTCTCAAGTGGTAAGACTTCACGGTATATAGTTGATTGTGATGTGTTCATGTGGATAGTCACTGAACATGTCCAAGGTTATTTGACAACAGCCCTTACAGTTGGTCTCGCCCTTACACATTATTTAGCCCCTAAACAAGCTCATTTTGTGAAATCATCCCCTCATTTTAGGACTTGCTTTGAACATATACAGGAAGGGAATGCTCCAAAGGCATCCTAACTATTAAAACCTATAGGCTCAGGATGCCTGGGTGGCTCAGTTGGTTAAGCAGCTGCCTTCAGCTCAGGTCATGATCCTAGCGTCCTGGGATCGAGTCCTACATCCGGCTCCTTGCTCAGCAGGGAGCCTGCCTCTCCCACTGCCTCTGCCTGACATTCTGTCTGCCTGTGCTCTCTCTCTCTGATAAATAAATCTTTAAAAAAAAAACCTATAGGCTCTATTTCCCTCCTGAAACAACATATCTGGCTCTGTTTTCCCCTAAAAGTAAAATCAGACCTTTGCCAAGACAGTGTGATTTGAACAACACCATCCAATTACTTTTTTTCTGGCCAATTTTGTTTCAAAAACAGTAATTAAGCATGGCCCTCTGTAGTATCTATTCTTACTTTTCCCCATGGAGGGATTTTGTATTACTTCCCTTTTGTCTTTGCTCAGCACTTGGGCACGTGTGAGTTTTCATTAACCATTCTGAATGTAGGCAAAGGCAATGTGGTGGGAACAAATACAAATCAAAATCAAACAAATTAATAATCTTTTTAGTACCATTGTCCTTTGTCCCTTTAGAAATTAATTTTCCTACCAGAAAACCCATTCAAAATCTCTACTTCTCCAGCTATTGGAAGAAACAAAAACTTCCTTTGGCAATTTTGTGAATGATACAGGATCGTTTCTGTCTATATTTAAGTAGCAAGTATCATATGGATTTATATAAGGAGAATGAAAATTCACAGCAGGAAACCAGCCACCTGTGTTAATCAGTACAGTATGTGGGGAAGTGAAGTGGAAACTATGACAGGTAGATCTTTGGTTTTCTTGTTCTGTCCCTTTCTGACTAATTGGATGTATGAATTTATCTTGCTAAATTTTAAGGCCTTGCTTCAGAAAATATCAGTCAACGAGCACCTCAGATAGGTTTATTAATGAGGAGAGAGTGTCTTCTACAGAGCTTGGAGCAGAGAGCAAAGAGCACAGTAAAGCTTCATGGTTCACAACAGAGAGCCTGGCTGAAGCTTGGCTTTAATCTCAGCCTCCCCACTTCTCAGCTATGTCACTTTAGACACATTGTTGCACCTCTGTGTGTAAAATGGTGAAAATTCTAGTTCTTACCTCATAGGATTGTTGTGAAAGTTAAGTGAGTTAATGTTTGTAAAACACTTAGAACATGCCCACACTGGGGCATCTGGGTGACTCACGTCAGTTAAGCGGCCGACTCTTGATTTCAGGTCAGGTCATGATTTCAGGGTCCTGGGATCAAGCCCTGTGTAATGCTCCATTCTCAGTGGGGAGTCTGCTGGAAATTCTCGCTCTCCTCTCTCTCTGCCCCTCCCCCTCCTTGATAGCTCTTAAATTTTTTTTTTTAAAAAAAAGAACATGCCCATAGTTTGTAAGTGCTAAGTACCTATGTGCTCTTATTTTTAAATCTCTGGATTGTGAAATGATGTTATTACTGGCATAATTAGGTTAATTTTATAAAATATCCTATAAATTAACTTATAGTAAAGTTGATTCTTCTGGTAGAGTTTTTTGATTATTAGCACATGCATAAATTCATGTGACTACCATCAAAATCATGATACAGAAGAGATCCATCATTCCAAAAAACTCCCTCATGCTACCCCTTTGTAACATCCTAGCACTAACTATTGGCAGTGCTGATCTGCTATCTCTGTAGTTTTGCCTTTTCTAGAATGTCACTTAAATGAGTTCTTCCACTGTAGCAATCATCCGAGACTGACTTCCATCACTCAGCATAATGCCTTTGAGATTCACCCAGGTTGTTGTATGTGTGAATACTGTGTGTTCCTTTTTATTGCTGAGTAGTGTTCCATAGTTTAGATGTACTACAATTTGTTGTTTCATTCTCAAGTTGAAGGATATTTGGGTTGTTCCCAGTTTGGGGAAAATTTACAAAGAAGGATGCTATACACAACTGTATATAGGCTTTTGTGTTAATGTAAGTTCCATAAGTTTCCATTTCTCATGGATAAATGCCTGGAGGTAGGATTTCTGGGTCATATGATAAGTATAGGTTGAACTTTATCAGAACTGCCAAATGGTTTTCCAGTGTGGCTATTTAGTAGATGTGTAATGGTATCTCAGCAGTAGCTTTAATTTGCATTCTTCCAGTGGCTAATGATGTTGAACATTTTTTCCATGTATTTATGGGCCATTTGTGTGTCCTCTTTAGCAAAGTGTCTGCTCAAGTGTTTTGCCCAATTTAAAATTGGATTGCTTGTTTTCAAACTGTTAAGTTTCTTCAACATAACATTTTATTTAGAAATAATTTAAAAATCACAAGACATTTTAAAAATAGTACAGAGAATTCCCGAATACCCTTCACTTAGGTTCCCCTGATGACAATATCATACATAACCATAGTACATTGTTAAAACCAGGAAATTGACATTGACATAATACTAGCAACTCAGGCATACACTAAATTAGGATTTCACTAATCTTTACATGCACGTTTTCCATGTGTTGTTCTACAAAATTTTATTGCATCCATGGATTTGAATATACATCATGAAAATCAGGATGCAGAACTGTTTCATCACCACAAATAAACCACCTTGTGCTACCCTTCAGCAGTCACACTCCTCCCTCAACTCTAACCTGTAATTACTACTGATCTGTTTTCTATGGCTATAATTTCAAAACTTTGAGAATATCATACATGGAATCATACAATAACCTTTGGAGATTGGCTTTTTTCTCTCAGCATAGTGCTCTTGGAGATCTCTTACTTGAGAGCTCTTTATGTATTGTGGATACAAGTCCTTGTAGAATATGTGATTTGCATGTTTTCTTTGAGTCAGAGCATGTCTTTTTGTTCTCTTTCAAGGTGTCTTTTTCAGAGCAAAAGCTTTAATTGTGATGGATTACTCAAACTTATCTTTTACTCTGGGATAGATTGTGCTTTGGGTGTCATGTAAAGGAACTCTTTCCCTAAGCCAGGTCAAAAAAATTTCTATTTCCTTCCAAAAATTTTATGGTTTAATAATTTATCTTTAAATCCATAATCAATTTTGAGTTAATTTCTGTATAAGACATGGTTTTGGGGAAAGTTCATTATTTTATTATTTATTTTTCTTTTGTAAAGGTTTTATTCATTTATTTGACAGAAAGAACAAGCAGGGGGAGCAGCACATGGAGGGAGAGGGAGAAGCAGGCCCCTACTGAGCAAGGAGCCTGATGTGGGGCTCCATCCCAGGACCCTGGGATCATGACCCGGGCTGAAGGCAGATGCTTAACCAACTGAGCCACCCAGGGGCCCCGAGATGTTCATTATTTTTCTGTACATGTTTTTAATTATTCCAACACCAGTGTTGAAAAGACTATTTTGGCTCCATTGAATTGCCTTTGAACATTTGTCAAAACTCAGTTGGTCTTATTTGTGTGAATCTATTTCTTTTTTTTTTTTTTAAGAGAGAGAGCAAGCACGCAGGGGGAAGGGCAAAGCAGAGAGAACAAGAGGGAATCTCAAACAGAGTCCATGCACAGCATGGGTCACTCAGGTGTCCCTGTTTGGATCTATTTCTGGACTTTCATATTATTCCATAGATCTATACCAATACTACACTGTCTTCTGTTGAGAAAACTGGAGGTTTTATAGTAAGACTTAATATTGGGTGCTGTGGGGCATCTACCTGGCTCAGTCAGTAGAGCATGTGATCCTTGATCTTGGGGTTGTGGGTCAAGCCCCATGTTGGGTATAGAGATTACTTAAAAAATTAAAATCTTAAAAAAAATGGGTGCTGTGATTCCTCCTATTTTATTCTTCTTTGAAATTTTTTTGTTTTTTCTGAGTCTTGGATTTTGGTAGGAATTTTAGGATTAGCTTGTCTGTGTGTATAAAGAAGATGTTGCATGGATTTTGGATGGAATCATGGTAAATCTTTAGATCAGTTTGGGGCAATTGACATTTTTACTATGTTAAATTTTCATGTATTTTGAAGGTCTGTTATTGGGTATATGCTCATTTAGGATTAGTTTTCTTCCTTGTTGTTTTGACGCTTTTATCATTATGTTCTAATGTCGCTCTTTATCCCTGATCATTCTTTTTGCTTCATACTCTACTTTTTCTAATTTTATTATAGTCACTCCAGTTTTCTTAAAATCTTTTAAGTTTATTTATTTGAGGGAAAGGGGCAGAGGGGGAGAGGGAGAGAGAGAGAGAGAGAGAGAGAGAGAGAGAGAGAATCTTAAGCAGACTCCATGCTGAGCATGGAGCCCTACATGGGGGTTGATCCCAAGACCCTGAGATCACAACCTGAGCCAAAATCAAGAGTCGGATGCTTAAGCAATGCCTCTACGCAGGTGCTCCACAGTTTTCTTTTTAAATTTTATTTTTTTTATTAATTTCTATATCCAATATGGGGCCTAAACTCATGACCACCAGATTAAGAGTCACATGCTCTTCTGACTGAGCCTGCCAGGGAACCTTCCAGTTTTCTTTTGATTAGTGTTTGGATGATATATTATTTTCTATCCTTTTACTTTTAATTTTTACATATTTGTAGATCATCCCAACTTCCTTCTGTTACTGATTTCTAATTTCACCCCATTATGGTCAGAATATCCTTTATGTTACTTCAGTTCTTTTAAAATTTATTTATAACTGTTTTATGATATAATTTTTTATCCATCCTAGAGAATGTTCCATGAATATTTGAGGAGAGTGTATTGGTTCTGGAAGGAGCATTCTATAGGTGTTTGTTAGGTCTAGTTGGTTTACAGTGCTGTCCATGTCTTCTTTTTTCTTGCTGAACTGCGATCTAGTTGTATTATATACTTATAAAAAGTGAGGTATTGAAGTCTCTAACTATTGTTGTTGAATTGTCTGTTTCTTTCTTTAATTCTGCCACTTTTTCCTCCATGTATTTTGGGGCTCTGTTTTTAGATTCAGATATGTTTATAATTGTATCTTCTTGATTGATTAATCCTTTACCATTATAAAATGTACTTTTTGGTTACTGTGTACATGTTATATCTACATCTTTTCCCATCCTTTTACTTACAACATATTTGTTGAAAATTGAATCTGAAGTGTATCTCGTGTAGACAACATATAGTTGGATCATGTTTTTATATCTAGTCCATCAGTGTCTGCCTTTTAATTAGAAGGCTTAATAAATTCTCATTGATGTGATTACCTATAAGGTAGGATTTACACTGGTCATTTTACTGTTTTTATGACTTATGTTTTCTCTTGTTCCACTATTTTTCATTTCTGTCTTCATTTGTTTTAAATAGATATATTTTACTGTGCCATTTTAATTTCCTTGTCATTTCTTTTGCTATATAGTTTTTAGTTATTGTCTTAGTGTTTGTCCTTGGGACTGCTGTTAACTTCTTAATTTATGACTATCTAGTTCCAATTAAAAATAATATATAAAAATTTTGATCTGTTTTTCTCTCTCCTTTATGTTGTTATTGTTACAAGTTATATATTTATCCATTGTGTTTCCATAAACACAGATCTATAATTTTGCTTTATGTAATTGTCTTTTGTTAGGTAGGAGAAAAGAAGAATTATAAACAAAAAAATACATTGGTACTGTTTTACTTATATTTGCCTATGTAGTTACCTCTAATGGTGTTCTTTATTTCTTTGTTAGACTGGAGTCACTGTGTAGTGTCCTTTCATTTTGCCCCTTTAATATTTAAAATAATATTAAATATTTCTTGTAGCGCTCTTCTGCTAGTGATGAATTCCCTCTTTTTGTTTATCTGGGAATGTCTTTAATTTCTCCTTCATTTTTTAAATTGAGGTGAAATTCAAATACCATAAAATTAACCATTTTAAATTGAATAATTCAGTGACAATTAGGACATTTACAATGTTGTACACCCACCACGCTGCAGTCTACTTCTAAAATATTTTCATCACCTAGAAAGGAAACTCCAGCTGTTAAGCAATTAATTACATGTTATGTGTTTACTGGGTCAAATGATGCCAATCCAAAGACGAAGCTTAACTCAGGCCAAGCAGTCTATTTCAACAGAATGATTTTGAGTGTGATTGACAATAATAGAATTATTATAGTATTTGTTTTTTAATATGAGCATCTTTTTGGCAAACACAAAATTCTAGGGTCAAAAACACCATGTGTTCTTGAAATACCCATCCCCAAGCAGTAAATATCTCTGGGCATGTGCTCATTATTGGTCTGGCACAAAATTTAGGTCCACAGTGGGTATAATGATGAATAATACCTCTACAGGCAGGGGTAGATATTATTACTTTTGTTACATAGGTGGTGGATCTGAGGCACAGAGAGTTTGCTCAGCCAGCAAGTGGTAAAATTAGGCCTTGGTCTTAGGTCTTCTGACTCTAAAGCATGTGTATCTCAGTAGGCCCACATTGCCTTTATCAAGTTCATAATCTGCAACAACAGGAAGGAGATGCTTCAACAGAGAGATAACTGTCCATTCTGCCACAGTTTGAACAGAACTATCCTCCATATGCTAATATCCCCAAGTGATAGATAAAATTGACTGCATAAAGATGGTAATGTTGTTGCTCTTCACTTATTTGGGCCTTTTAAGAATGTGCTGGGATTATATGGGCATTGAAAACAAACAAATAATTGACTATAGCCTTTACCAGAATTCTTTTGTCTTTCTTAGGAAGTCACAAAGCTTATTAGTCAACGGAGCACACCCATTGCTAGCTGGTGATAATTAGTGTATGTTTATATTTCCAATATAAGCTGTTTGGAGGTTATCCTTGGTCATTAACTCATCCTCATTTTTTAATTATTATTTGTTAAAAAAATGATTTTGTCAAAAATATTGCTATAGAGGCGGGTGGCCAGGGAGATCACTTTGTGGGCGTTTGAAAACGTTCATCCTTTGGTTGGCAGGCACAACCCCTTTTGCAGGACTTGACAAAATGTGTTGAGGTCTTACTATGTGTTGGTTATTGGACTTCCTGGCCTACATTTTCTCAGTCCTAACTTTGAGCAGTCTGTTTGAGACTCCTCTGTCTTTTGTGCTCAGCTGTCTGCGGGCGGCCCGGTACCTTCAAAAGCCCTGGCCAGCCTGATATCATTACGCTCTTTGCTGCTAGCTGAGGATAGCTGAGGGTATCAGGTTCAAGCTAGGTGCCCTAATTAATGAATTCTTGTATGGACTTCTCCCCACTCACTCCACCCACACACATGACCTCACTGCCTGCTGTGACTTCCAATGTCTGTATATTTCTTTATCTCTGTCTTGCCTCTTCGGCTCCCTGACTTCCTAATAGTGCTACTGACTTGTATGGTCTTTGCAGACCTGCTGGTCCCACAACCCATCTGTGACCCCAGGTTTACTGTCACTCAAATGATGTTTTATGGAAAACAAGGCATCCTCTTTCTGGTTCCTTCATGCCAGGTTGAACTGTCTGCTTCTGCTACCCATGGCTCAACCGCATTGTCTGATGTCATGATCGGTAAATACTGCACTAATCTGCAAGAAAAAATGCATCAGCAGCACTACTGGAAAATCAAGTCAAAACTGACTGTAGAAAATCTATGTCTTATCCTGCCCTTAACCTTCTGGTTACCACATCTCCTTTTATCCTTAAAACTGGGACACCTACTTTTCTTTAGTTACATACAGTATCGTGATGACACTGGTAGCAAACATGGCTCAAAGAAGTGAGGTTTCCACGCTTTATTTCTAAGCATTTCCTGAACAGGCATCTAAGTTGTCACTGGCTGCTCCCATTATAGATGAGATTATAGTTCTGTTGTAGTTAGTATGGCCCAGCCTTGATTACTCAGCGACCATAGACATGGTAGGGAAAACAGCTCAGGCTTAGGCTGGACTGGAAGGACTGCCATCCAATGGGAGTAGAGGCAAGAGTAGATTTTGGAACCATAGAGATCATGGTTTGAATCCAGACTGTACAGCTCTCTGCAGATGACCTTGAGCAAGTTTCTTTAAGCTCACTGAACCAGGTTTTTCATCTTTAAAATGGAAGTAACAGGGGCCCTTGGGTAGAGCAGTTGGTTAGAATGGGACTCTTGTAACAGCTCGGGTCATGATCTCAGGGTTGTGGGACTGAGCCCCACAGCTGGCTCCATGCTCAGCACGAGTGTGCTTGAGACTCTCTCTCCCTCTGCCCCTCCCCCTGCTCGATCTCTCTCTCTCTCTCTCTTAAACTAAATAAATAAGTCTTTAACAAATGGAGGTGACATCCTGATGGGATTGCCGTGAGGATGAAATGAGATATTACAGAGAGCACACTTGCAACTGTGCCTACCACCAATGTGCGTGGAGGCTACATAACTTACCCACGATCTTGCTGCTGTTAAGTTGTAGAGCCCAGTCTGGAACTGAAACTGATTCCAAAGACTCCTGCTCTTTCTGCTATAATTTTTTTTTTTTAACTAGCTGTAGAGGCACTTGAGTTGTTAGTACTTAGAAACGCAGAAGCCTGGGACTGGAAGAATTCAGACAGTGTCTCTTCTGCCACTGATCAGATATTTGAATTCCCTTCACGACGCGTTTCACAGAAGCCCTCTCAAGATTTCATCATGCTTTTCTTAAGCACCTCTAGTTTGTCTGTAATTTACTTAACCTGTGCTGAGTTTATAGTCTGTTGACAAAAAACAAAAACAAAAAAAGCCCCCCTAGCTGGTATAATTTAAAGTGTCTAACCGTGATTGTGTTATGTCGCAGCCTCCTTCAATATTGGTAGCAGATTAAAAAAAAAAATGCATCAGTAGAGAAAATCACCTAGGCAGACTCCAGCCCAGTATTCCTATGAACTGATTTTATTATAATGTGCCATGACATGGGCTGGGAGTTGTGGCATACCAGGCTTAGAAAGGACCATTTTGATCTAGACTCAGCTCCATTTTTGTTGGCATGAGGAATCATTCCAGATTCCCACAGGGATCGGGCAGTCTTTTATTGCCGTAGTGGTGATAGCTAGAACTTTGCAATTTGCCCAGAGTTTATGTGGCCTATCTACTCTATTGAGCTTGTTAAATTGTTTGGGTAATTTGCTTTTTAGCTTTCTGTAACACATGTTATATTCTGGCAGGGTGGGGGCAAGTGGTCTATTTCACTCTTCGTTACCCGTTGTTCAATAAACATCTAAGGAATTCAGGGTGTTTGGTGCTGGAGCCCTGGGTTAAGCCTTCGTCGTTCGGTAACACAGCTCAATCAGCGCTCAGAGTTTTAGTAGTTAGATTAACTCCGGAGACGCCCAGCTACTTGTAGACCAAGGTGGCGGCAGGAGGGGGTGTGTGGGGGGAGATAGTCCTCCGGTCTCAGCTCATTTCAATTCCATATCTCGGGGAGGATGCTCCTCAGTCTTGTTTAATGTCATAATTTTAAACCACTTGGAATAATATTCTCCTTTGCTTTAATGTTATACATCCCTGTGCATGTTCTTTAGTAATTGAAAGGGATATTGGACAAATTTGATCTGTCTAGCTTTGACTTATGCTGTCCTTATCTTGGCCTTTGTGTCATTAAGAAAAAAATTGGTATTGATCTTGGACCATACCACTACATTGTGCCGCAATTTTTCTTCTTTGCTAGTGGAATATAAATCGATAAAAAGGCAGCTGCTTTAGACGAGGGCCAGATATGGTGCTGTCATTTATATATTGTAAATCCAATGATAGCTGATCAAATCAGTGCCTCTCCTGTTCCAAACTTGACATGATTGAATTGTCAATAAAAAAGATTTTACAGTAAGGGAAGGAGAGCTGACAGTGTAAATGTCTGAAAACCCAATGAAGCTCAATATAAAATGAAACAATGAGCTAGGATATCATTTTGTAATTTCCAATGGGAAAAAAATATTTAGTGAATCACAGCTGAAATTGGGGATGATCACAGGAGGGGGGAAGCAGGAATGAAAAGCCAGCTAACTTGCATTATAATTTTTGAGAAATCTGAAATGCAAATTTGCAGATGCAAATTTTAGGAATTATGCATCTGTACTCACTGAGTTGTTTATTTACAGAAATGGTTCAGAAATTCTCCACCTCCTCCCTTCTCCATGCACATATTTTTTAGGGAGAATACCCAGTCGCTGGGGAAAAGAAACAAGCATCTCCATCCACAGGCATCCTGCTAACTTCTCGTAAGTGATTCAGAACTGGATCTGGTAGAACTTGATCCTGCATTCTCGGAAGTCAACCAATAGAGCTCTGGTTTCACTTCATCGATCCCTAGGAGTCAGATTTGTTTTTTTAAAGCAAAAGCTCTAAAGAAGTAGCCATGGAATTTTCTTAGAGAGATATACCTCTCTTGGTGCATGGCCCATCAAACTTAGCTTTGGAAATGAGTATCTTACCTCCTGAAACTGGAAGAAGTCCTGCCATTTGTTTTTTTGAGAGACCTGACTAATCTCTTTGCAGATGTAAGAGCCTAGAACTTATTTGTGTGTTGAAAGGCATAGGTAGTCCCATTGGGAGAGACCAGGCTGGTCTCCCACTGATGAGTGGGTGCTGTTTCATTGCATGACATGCTTGTCTCAGTGGTTGTTCTGAATGCAGTGGCTTCAGAGAGACGTCTAACTTCTGCATTATCAGCTTGGAAATGATTTTGTGAGCTCTTGGGAAGGTCTTTTGGAGGGCTTACTTTCCATATTTTCTAATGACGACAGGGTTAACATGATCTTAAAAACCATGGCAAATGGCAGTACCAGCGCCCTAGACCGGCATTCTCATGTCCGTGCGGGGCACATAATTGGAAAGGAGATGAATCCCCACCATGCATCTAGGATAAGACTAGTCTTGTTTTCTGATTTTAACTTGGGACAATCCAAGTAACATTGAATGTTATTCTCTCATCCTCGTTGAGGCACGTGATACCACTCACCATCCTCTCCCTCTTTCTGTCTAGTATTGCTCTTTTTTTTTATTTTTGAAGTTTCTCAAAACCACTTAGGTATCTTCTTCTTTGTTTCATTCAGCCAACTTCTTTTCTCTCTTGTCCTGGCAGTGGAGTTCTCATAAAGATCAATCTGCTGCTCTCAGGTCATGATCATGGCTACCATATGCTAAGAGTTTTTACAAGCCAGGGACTGACTGTGCTGTTCAAATTACTTGTATTATTTCATTTAATACTCACAAAATCTCTACAAAGGTCAATCATCTGTGCCTGTACAGAGGAAATAGGAGGCCTGAGAATCTTTTAGATTCTTGGTTAACACCCAGTTTTCCCGGCCAGGGCAGAGTAGTAGCCAAAGAAATGGAGAATTAGTGATCAGAAAAGAAGGTGGGCATCAAGAAGGGCAGGATCCTGGAAGCAAGAGAAGTTCATGCAATACCCACTATGAATATGACTCCCCAACCTGTACATCCCCAACCTCAATTTATTGCTCATGCTTTGTACCAAAGTTCCCATGGGTGGTTTTGGGGGAACTCACTGACCCTCTGAAAGGTGATATGAAATTTCACACGTGCACGTGTATACTTTCTGGGAATGGGTTTGCAGATTTCATTTGGGACCCATGAACAAAACAGAGGTATGTCTTTAGGTCCATAATCATGAACTTTCCATTGGTTATTTGCCATTGTCCCCTCAAAGTCAACATATCTAGAACTTCATTTAACCTTTGCCACCTCCCTGCAAACTAGTTATTCTTCTCGCCCTTTGGTAGTACCATTATTCTTCTAGAGTTGTCTTTTGCTTTCCTCCATACATCTAGTACATCACCATGCTTCTAGGATTTCCTCTTTCTCTGTTCTTACTTCACCGCCTTCTCTTGGGACCTTTGCTCATACTGTCTGGATTACTGAGGTTATTCTTAATGAGGATCCTTGCTTCCTAACCCTCTCTGTTTTACAATGATGCCAGACTTATTTTTTTGAAAATTACCCTCATTATGTACAACAAAATATTTAAGAACACAGTGTCTATGAGCAGCGGAATCAGACCTATCTGGGGTACAATCCCAGTTTCTCCTTTCATTTGCTACATAACCTTAGTCAAGTTGCTATATATAGAGAGTAAGCTCTACACCCACTGTGGGACTTGAACTCACCACCTGGAGATCAAGCATTACATGATCTGCTGACTGAGTCAGCCAGGCGCCCTGGTATTTCTGGTCCTGATTTTGCCCATCTGAAAATAAGGTGATGCTAGCTAGCGCTACCTGCTAGGCTTGTTGCAAAGACTCAAGAAGATAATGCACAGAAGGAACTTGGCCGAGGACTAGCACATTGTCAACTTTCAGAAGAGAGTTACTCTTTCTCACTGAAGAGCATAAAATGTCTCTCTAATGCTTACCTCACAGCATATAACATCTTCGATCTGATTTTTCAGACCCATCAGAAACTGGTTCCGACTGTCACTTCTCCAACCTTACCCCCCTCAAGGCTACTTCCTAAATGTGCTCTTACAATGCATACCTCACTCCTATCTTCTCCTAGAGCATCTGACCCTATTCCCTCAGCCTTCTTTCCAGCCCCAGCTCCCATACTTTCCCTGACCATGGTGGCGGTCCCCACGGTTCTCACCATTTTCTCATTTCTCTCATACTTTTGAATTGTCCACACTGTCCAATTAGTACCTTCTATAATACAGGGATCTGCATGGTTTGTGCCTTACTCATGGTGCAAAATAAGAAGCAGTTCACTTGCTTATTGCTTATTCACTGCTCATTTCATGTTTTCGTGTTTGTTTCTTTTTAAATCCAATCCAGGTACCTTGTGGCCTGGGATCAGCTCTGGCCATTACTCTCTGTTCTGCGACTTATAACAGGTTCTCGTTACCATGTACTTACTTGGGATGTTTGTTGGTTCGTTTGGTTGTGTTATCAAGCTCTTCAAATCTGCAGGCAGAAGTTATTAAGTATTTGCTGCCCGGACTTATTTTTTGTGAACTCAGGTATTGGAGACTTGGACTCCAATGCCAAGCTGGGTGGCTCGGGGAGAGCCAGCTCCCTCCTTGGGTGCCTCATTCCCAGAACTATGTGGTGGAATAAGTGCACTAGGCTAGGTGCGCTCTGTAAGTCCCCCAATCTCCCAGGACTCTGGGACTCTGGGAAAACCAAGAATCTGCCCCAGAAATCTTCCCCAGCTTCCCCCTCTGCCTTTGCCCCCAGCTTGCTTGGGCTTTGACAGAATGCAGCATCTCGAACAAGGCTTACGTGCTGTCCTTAACTGAAACTGTTAGTCTCTCCCAGTGAGCAGACAAGCCTCAGTTTACGAAACCACACCAGTGGACTTCATTCCAGGGTGGGGAGCTGTTTCTGACAAGGAGCCCCACAAAGTATGTGTGCTTCAGAGAAAAGCGAAAAGTGAGTAAACAAATACTCCCTCTGTTGAAGGAGGTATCCCGGAGTGTCCTGGGTAACCAGCCAAAAATTGGATCTGGTTTCTCTTAGCATGGGGTAACTCACCGCGCCAACTGACATATTTCTCCAGTGACCTCTGCATCTGAACACGTCCCCTAGAAGCACAGCTGTCTGTTTTCCATGCTCCAAGCCTCACTGTGTGCCCTAACAGCCCGCAAGTTGCCATTCTGCAGATGTTTCTTCGGTATCCCTCGACACAAGGGCACATTAGGCTCCATGAAGTTTCTGACATTTGGGGGATTGCATCCCTCCCCCCCAGAGCTTGGGAGTCCCTTTTTTCTGGCATGGGCCATCCGTGCTCCAGAAGCCTGGGCATCGTGGAGTGACATCCTAATGCTGCCTATCTCTGTTTCTACCAAGTGCCTAGATCTAGATTGACATGGGTTTGCAAGTTTCCATCCCTGGCTATTCTAGTGAGCAGAGTGGGAAGAAAAAAAAAAAAAAAACATTGGCATGTCCTCCAGAATTTTAACTAACCAGTGGGCTGTCTGCTGATGGGGACTCTGTGCACCACTAGCTCCGAACCTTCCCTAATTATGCAGACTCATCAGGAACATCACCTGGTGTTCTTCCATTTAATGGGTGGTTGTGCACCACACTTCTTTCATTCCACATCAGAGTTATTGACGTGATATTGACATTCACAGGCAGGCTGGTTTCCTAATGCCAGCCAGAGAATCAAAGTTTTTCTTTCTTTTTCTTTTCTTTTTTTTTTTTTTAATTTCCTGACTTTACCTATCCTTTCAGAAAACCTGAGAGTGTCATTAATACTTAATGCTGCATATAGTGTTTCCACCAATAATACTTTCCCCAGAGATTAGTCCTCAGAGTAGACAGGACAGGGTAATTAGGTCTATTGATCTTTGCTACAGCCAGTGTTATCGGAATGGTGATCAACTTTATAAGTAAGATGTGGATATTCATTTTGGCTAAGGAGCTACGACAGCTCTTGTTTCTTGAACATTCTTTGCTCTCACAGAGGCATTGCTAAGCAGCTACCGGGAGATCCTGCAGAGCTAAAATCTCTCTTTTACAGGACTGGTATTAGGCGCCAGAAGGAGTAGGTGCTGGCTGTGCCAAGAATGAGGAAATCTTGAACTTAAACAGATTTAGCCCATGGGGCAAGTTTCATAAAGTCAAAAACTCTGTCAAGGAGCTCCTACCCTGCCATTTAAGTTGACAAGTGAATTCTCTGAAGGAGAGTTTCTCAGGTAAAATA
Organism: Neogale vison; assembly: GCF_020171115.1. Taxonomy (NCBI): domain Eukaryota; kingdom Metazoa; phylum Chordata; class Mammalia; order Carnivora; family Mustelidae; genus Neogale; species Neogale vison. The sequence continues at coordinate 17,273,990 of NC_058105.1, forward strand.
TTCAGCTTAGAACCCTTCTCGGGAGGCTCTTCCTTCCCTTCACAGAGCCTCAGAGTGGGAGCTGGTAATATCTTACCTTGTAGCTGGAGATAAGTCTTAAGCAAGTGGCTTTGACAATGGTATCGGAACTTACAGAAGTAGATAAGCATCTACCCAGAGACCCAGAGAGTCTGGGCACTGGGCAGGATGGTTCCCTGGCTTGTCTGGCACGTAATTCCTAGAGTCAAATAACATGAGCCTGCTGTGCTAGAGAGAGGCTTATACGGAGCCAGAACACCCTGTGTTTATTGCATATATTAGCCACACTGAGCTATTTTCTCTTTGGTGTCCCATAGATGGATTGTTTTAAGAAAGCAGAGGCTCAAATATTCAGAGACAATAGGTTCAGTTCCTTGGCTGCCAGGAGCTGGGGGAGGATGATGAGGGCTAAACTGTCAGGCAGGCACATACCAAGTAGCCACAAGTCCAGTTATAAGGGAAATGGTCTACCAAAACCAAAGCTGGGCCCCAAGCAGCAAGACCAATTCAGAGTCAAGCTAAGAAAGGTCTGGTCTGAGATCTTCTTTTATCTCCTTGACCTGCATGCCCATCACCCTTCCCCAATTTCCTATAGGGCTTATGTAAATCATGGCCACAGCTTTCCAGACACATCGGTATATCTGTATACATAGCCTGAGTCAACCAGATCGAGATCCAAATTCATTTCTGTTTATATATTAACAGCATGTTGTTTCTCAGATGGCTTTAGAATTAAAAAAAAAAAGTATATTCATCCAGCTAGAATGGTAAATAGTTTTGAGACAAGACCTGTCTGCAAAGTACCTCTTCACCAGAAGTATCTAAATATTTTTATGTGGCAGAGTCCATCAGATCCACTTAGTATCTGTTTCCAGCTTGAAAAAAACCCAATTGAAATATTTAGATTCCAATGAAAGTTCCATAGGATTTTATCCAAACGATACGAATGTTTGTTGAAATTTGGGATTATTTCCTCATTTCAGATATGGCTTTGGGTCTTTACAATCGCTTGCTCTCAACTTTTTTAATCCCAGAAAAGGAGGTACTTTCATTGCTATTTCCAACAAAATCTCTTTTCCTTATTTGGTTTTTAACTAAAACTTATATGAAAGACACATTTTAACCAAGTCTAGGTACTTGTTGAAGGATTTCTTTTGAGTAGCCTCAATATTAACGAAGTTATTTAAGCCTGAAATTCTCAGGACAAGTTTAAGCTAGCACCTCAAAGTCTGTGATTAGTCAGATGGGAATTGTTTGTGGACACCTGAGGGCAGATTTTGGCCTATGTGAGCAGATCTGTTGATTTTTGTGACTTCAACATGGCCAGTTTTCAGGAATAGACCTTTTTCTCTCAATTTAACTTTTGTGCCTTGACCTACACTGTATGTAAATGATGTCTGATGATAAAAGGGAGTGAGTCACACTTCAGCAGCATCATCAGTGCCCGTTAAGCAGAATATAAATAACTGTCTCTAGATATGCAACAGAGATCTAAAATGGCCCCATGGGAGCTAAATTATATAGGAGAATTTCCTGTGTAATTATTCAAAAAAAAAAAAAAAACCCTCACTGATTTCAGCTAGGGGAGTTCTCATACTCTTTAGCCAAATCAGTGAAACTCAACTTTATGCTTCCCTTACTCAGACTTGTTGCTTTTTATCTCACTGGTTTTATTCCCCTCTCCTACCCCCCCTTCCACTCTCTATCTTTCTCTTACTTCCTTCCTTTAGGAACAAAGCTCTGTAATTTAAAGTACGGTAGCTAGAGATATGTAATTAGCTAGAGCTGTGTACCAAAGTACAAAGCTTATATTTTTAAATGACTCACAGATAGCGCAATGATATAAATTATTGTCCAAAAAGGGATACTTTTGAGACTGGAAGGAAGTACTAAAAATAATCAGTGGTTTTGTTGATGTACAAGGTATCAGCTGAGACTGTTAGCAGGTGAGTCATGATGTATGGGCACAGAGATGACTATTCACAGAGATGACTAGGCTGGTGAGGTGCCAGAGGCTTCAGTAGGCATCTGGTCTACCCCCTTTAGAAAAGGAAACAGCCTCTACCCACAATGACTGGCTCTAATCCAGGTCTTCTAACTCCTAGTTCAGGCTTCTTTCAACTACCCCTCCTCCCTTACCACTGCAGCAGGCTAGAAGGACATACAGCTCAGAGCCACCTTGTTCTTATAGATTTTTTTTTTTCTGTCCACCAAATAGCTTTTCAATGTGAAACTTTGGAGAGATGAGAATCTCCAGCTTCCCTTCTCTCCAGATCAGTGTGTCACAACTAAACCAGTGCACTGATTCTGTTTGAATCTCCACTGTAGACTAATTGTGGTCTTTGCCATACCTTTTTGTAGTTGAGTTAGGATAGGAAGTTTACAAAACCTAAGCCAATGAGATACTATAGAAACATTCAGATAGTTTGAATTCAAAAATACCATTCTTTGGGGGCGCCTGGGTGGCTCAGTGGGTTAAGCCTCTGCCTTCAGCTCAGGTCATGATCTCAGGGCCTTGGGATCGAGCCCCACATCGGGCTCTCTGCTCGGCAGGGAGCCTGCTTCCCCCTCTCTCTCTGCCTGCCTCTCTGCCTACTTGTGATCTCTGTCTGTCAAATAAATAAATAAAATATTTTTTAAAAATACCGTTCTTTGAAAAAAATGTAATCAAATGAATCTTACCTGATTTTGAGGCACACCTTCCAGCCAAGCCACATTTGAGTGATCATTTGCTAATCAACAAGGTAGGACTGCAGGGTGAGTTTTTCTCAAAATAATGAACTTGAGCTTGTGCATCTGGGGGGAGAGGTGACAATGAGTAATACTTTCAGCTGCTGTTGGAAAAGGAACAGAACACAGCTGAAGGAAACTGGGACAGAAACTGGGATTAAGGTTATATATGTAATGCTCACTATCTCCTCTTGCCATTATTCTGTGTATATTCTCTCATCTCTGTTCACACAGTAGATTCATTTGCCCTGGGGATAGGCAGTATGGCGATAACCTCATTGATGGAGAGGATGGGCTCCCACAATACACTTTGTTGTCAGCAACTTCATTACCATTGGTAGAAATGACAGAGCAAACACACAGCTGGGGCTAAGAATACACGAAGACAAAGACTTAAAGAATAAAAGTATTGTCAGATCCTAATGGAAATATGGATGTGACTGATACAAGGCCCTCAGCATTGACATCAATGTCTCACTCCCCTTTTATGTATAGCTCAATAATCATTTGTTGACTGGCAGTGCTGGATACCATCATTGATTCACCACGCCAATGAGTTTTTCCTTTCATTTGTCTAATGACTCTGCGCAGGAGGAGGTTTTGTGGCCAGCAGTAACAACACTGGCATTTGTTTTCCCGGGGACTGTACATCTCAACCACAGGGGATCAACTAAGGCTAGGAATTTGGGCAGCTGCACCCCAGCACACCTAGACTGGCCAGGGATGGAATATGAGGATCCTCTAGTGCCTTCTCCCTCTTCTCCCTCCTTTCTTCCTTCCTGGTTGGTACTTCCTGGGTAGCGAATTGATTATCCTGGAACTTTATCCTCTCCCATGCAGAAAAGTCTCTAGATATCCAGGAAAGCTAGCCATTTGGCTTTCCAAATTGCAAAGTTTAACAAATGACCAAAAATAGCTCCAACAAAACTAATAACTTCATTAGAAGTTATAAAGTTTGTTGATGGAGGTATATAAAATTGTGTTAACTGTTGCTATCGGTCAGTTAATTATTTCCTCAAATCATTGGTTTGTGTACTGGTTGGTCCTTCCCGTCACCTTGTCTTGCTTTATATTCTTCTTGCACTCTGTATAGTTGATGTCTCTCTTCCTCGCCCTCCTTTGGGGTTCACTTTCTAGACTTTCCCTTACATGCTTGTGGTTTTTCTCCATCTTCTGTCTCTCCTCCACATCAATGAGCTTGTTTCAATTAAGGGAACAAAGATGTGAACCGGAAAAAGAGAATAACCTGAAAGATAGAATCAACACCCAACTTTTCTAGTACATTCAGAACATACCTTCATGTAAATACATGTGTTTATATTTGGGAATACCTGAAGCCAAGACCCATCTTTTTTACTGTGTATGAAGTATCATTTTGTATGTTTGTTATGCCTCTTCATGTGTGGCAGGATGTGTAGATATACAGACAAAACTGGAGGTGGTGGTGTTATAAATTCGCAAAGCTAGAACAGATATTTATTTGGTTGTTTTCTGGTTTTAGAATACTTATTCTGTGCTGGGCACTTTAAATACTTTCCCGTTGAATTCTCACGACAATCCTGGGAAGGTGTGGAGTCTTGCCCCTGGTCTCACAGCCAGTAAGTGGTGGGACTGGAATTGGAATGTAGATTCGTCTGGCTCCAAAGCCCCAGTCTCTTTCCATTATACTATTTCTTCCAAACATAAATGATTCTGGGTTTTACTACTTTCTGATATTATAGCATATGAGGACTAGGCATATTTCCCCACTGGCCTCAGTGTTCTTGTGTTCAATTTCTTTATATCCTGGAGTCTGGAGAGTAATTTTTCTATTTTCAAAGCATTCTCAGCTTTGATTTCTATTTTGGGATTGGATGACCCTTTCCCCATTTTCTTTCCCCAACACATATGGATTACTTTGAAAAATCAAACTGTCATTTGAGACTAAGAAGGAAAGGCAGAGTGTGTTAAATTTCTCCTTTTCTTGTGGGCATGGTTTTCATTAAGCTCTCTCCCTCTTTTGTAGGGAACAACCCTGTGGCCCAGGATTATGCTTAATTTTGCTTTTGGCGGACATGGTCTTCTCCCTGTTCTCAGGGTTCTTTCATGATTGCTTCGTAGTAGTATAGCCAAGTCATGCCAATGGCATTGTAGTGCCTTGGCCTTCAGCATTTGGCCAATATTGTTAATGAGTTTCTTTCTATCTGTTCTGTACTAAGCACCAGATGTTCATCCTTCAGCTGTATAATTATTGATTTTCCTTTTAATTCCAAAGGAGCAGGTTGTGCCTTTGTCATATATATCCAGGTATTAAACATAGTGTACCCTTTTCTTAGGATATAACTTTTTAAAATTTTAGGTTGTACTGTATGAAATTGCTACTATTTTGCTTTTCTCTAAATATAAAAAAGTGGCCATTTGGTGTGGTTTGACCTAATATTTATAAATAGGAATATAAGGTGATTCCTTGTGATGATTCCTTACTATGATGCTGATGATAAAAATACAAACTAGCATTTATACAGGCCCTGCTACGTGCCATGTACTTTATATGGGGTTTCTCATTGACTCCTCTCAAAAACCTTAGTACTGATAGTATTCTTTCCTTATAAAGGAAGAAACTGAGTCTCAGAGAGGGTGAGTAACTTGCTCAGGGTCATACACATTAATTAGCAAAGCCGGGATTCCAACCTACGTCTGATTCCAAAGCTTGGGTTTCTTCCAACTGTGCCATCATTCTCTCTCTCCCTTTTTTTAAGATTTTATTTATTTATTTGACAGACAGAGATCACAAGTAGGCAGAGGAGGCAGGCAGAGAGAGGGGAGAGCAGGCTCCCCGCTGAGCAGAGAGTCTGATGCGGGGCTCGATCGCTGAACCCTGGAATCATGACCGGAGCCGAAGGCAGAGGCTTTAACCCACTGAGCCACCCAGGTTCCCCTATGCCATCATTCTCATGTTGTCTTTGCATATAGAGAATTGTGCCTGATTAGGCAGAGGAAGCAGAGTTCACTGTGACCACATTCAAAGTTAAGCTGTCTGCCATCTGGCTCCAACTTTAACCAAGAACTTGACCTTATATTTTACTGCCCCCAGGTCCTCGACTGCATCTGCTCCCTTTTCACTAGCTCATATTATTCTAATTGTTAGCTTTTAAAAATTATTTTTAAAGGAAAATTAAGGTATAAGGTTGGGAACAAGTTGGAATTCCAGTTCATAGAAAGGCAAGGGATCTTGGCCCAGGTCTGTTTTTCACGTTAAGAAAAACCACCTTTTTTGGGGGGGG